>NC_065447.1:91594744-91923244 GCF_917563875.1 Diabrotica virgifera virgifera | reverse complement strand
TTCCCTATCACCTATGAGTAACTTATACCCCCACTACATAAATTGGAAAATTTTTAATCATGTGTAGATTTATGTCCGATAGATAATCTTTCTTTACAGTGCACAGCATGGCCTTGTAAGTGTAGGGCAAAAAAGTTTTTATATCACTTTAAGCTATGTTTTCATTTTATTCATTTCATTTTATTTCATCACATAAATTATTATTTGACGATATTTCCTAACCTTATAATTTTTCTTGTCTTTTAGTTTTTGAACCAGAGCCTTATAAACAATTTATAAACAATTAAATTATTTATGTTTATTTTTTTCCACTAGCATTGAATTCCACCATCGAAATTCGTAATCAACAGCCAAAAATCTATAAGAAACCGTTGAGTTTGCCCATCAGAATTAAAAAGGCCACGGTGTTGTAGATGGCGCCTAGACTATGTTTCAGACCATTTAGTTGTGTCAACTCCGTTTATTGTCGTGCTTCTAGTTTTTATTTTGAATGTTGTATAGTTTGATTATTATTACATTATCACGTAGGCTTTCGTTAAATCCATAAACAGTAAATTGAGACTTCTCGTAATTATTTGCTTCGCTATTATCGACTTTGACGTAAATAAGTGAAAATATGAACGTCCTGATATGAATTCACTTGTTCTTCTGCTTATCTATACCTGTAGTCATCTTCAATTTATATTATTACCTTGTTACTGGTCAAAAAATTGATTTATACGATTTATAATATTAAATCAGGAACACTTTTCACATCGGTGACCTCTTGACCCTCTTATCTGGGGTATCTCATAAAAGCGATTATGCAAAAAAGCTCACGGGAACATTTTTCCGAACAAACCCGAGCTTTTTGCCTTGTCTACGATATTTATTTAATTATAGCAACTAATTCTACAATCTGTCATCATCATCAATGGTGCTACATCCCTATGAAAGAGCCTCGAACTTCCCAAGTCTATTACTCCAGTCAGTCCTTTCCATTGCCAGTTTGTTGCGCCTATTTTTCTCCCATCCTCATCTATACCATCCTTCTATCTAAGTTTTGGCCTACCCCTATTTCTACTTCCCACAAGTTGTGACATAAGGATTCTTCTAGGAGGGTTGTTATGCTGTGATCTTGCTAGATGTCCTGCCCATCTTAGTCTTCCTATTCTTATAACAGATACTACGTCTTTACCATCAAATATATGTTTATATCTGTGGTATACCTCGTAGTTGTACCTCCTCCTCCAAATACCATTTTCACAGATGCCACCGAATATGCCTCTCAGGATCCTCAGGATGCCAGCGCATCTCCCTGTCGCACCTCAACATTCGTTTCAAACGCCTGTGATTGTTCTCCCTGTATTTCGACTTTGCAAACGACTTTACGCATTGTAGCTTTAACCAATCTTATCAGTTTATCAGGGATGTGGAATTCATCCTTGGCTTCATAGAATTTATTTCTTAGGACACTATCATAGGCCGATTTAAAATCTACGAAAAGATGATATGTGTCGGTATTGAATTCATTGGTTTTTTCCAGTATTTGCCTTAGCACAAAGATCTGGTCTGTTGTTGATCGACCAGGGCTAAAACCACTTTGATATTCTCCAAGAAGCTCCTCTAAATGTGCACTTAGGCGACAATAATATAAGATACTCAAAAAATATTTTGTAAGCTGTATTAAGGAGGGTTATTCCCCTATAGGTTCTACATTCCAATTGATCACCCTTTTTGTGTAGCGGGTAAACGATTCCAATACACCCACTCGTCCGGGATTTGTTCCTCATTTCAGGCTCTCAGTATTATTTTATTTATTTGATTAGTCAGGGTAGCATCTCCATATTTAATAAGTTCCGCGGATATACCATCACTTCCTGGAGATTTGTTATTTTTTAGGTGTTTTATTGCATCCCGTACTTCTTGAATTGATGGAGGCTCTAATGGTGTATTGTTGGTTGCTCTTGAGTTTGGTTGATTTGGATCTTCTACTTCGATGGTAAGTAGTTCTTTATAGTGTTCCACCCACCTTTTCAATATGTCTTCTTTTGTATTGAGTATGTGCGCCTCCTTATGCTTACATAGTCTTAGCCTTGGTTTGAATTCCTTTCTAACATTATTCAGAGTTTTATAGAATTTTCTTGTTTGATTTTCCTATTTTAATGCTTTAAGTTCTTCCAGTATTCTATTTTCATAAATTCTCTTTTTTCTTCTATGAATGCACTTCTCTTCTCCCCTAAGGCCTTTATATTTTTGTTGTTTTTCTCGTGTTATTCTTTGATGCATCTGTTTATATGCATCATTCTTTCTCCTTGTAATGTCCTCACACTCAGCATCGAACCAGTCATTGCGTGATGGTGGTTTTTATGGCCCTAGAGTATTAACCTGCTGCGTCTACTGCGTTATTTGCTGCGTCTTTAATATTACTTTTACACAGATCCCATTGTTCGCTGGTTGCTAGATTCTCATTAATTATGCAGTAAGTTTCGATATAGTTTTGAAACCTTTCTACCGTTTGCGGATTTTTGAGGAGTTCAATATTAAGGCGCATTGTTTTGGTACTTCTCTCCTTCTTCGCGTTTGAGATTCTAGCTCGAATTCTTGTGCCAACTAGAAAGTGATCTGGATCAATATTGGCGCCTCGATAGGTCCGGACATCCATCAAGTTTGAGAAGTGTCTAGCATCTATGATAACATGATCAATTTGGTTGTTCGTTAATCCATCGGGCGAGGTCCAAGCTCCCATATGTATTTTTTTGTGTAGAAAACATGTGCTTCTTACGATCATGTTCTTTGTGGCTGCGAAGGTGACTGCTCGGTGTCCATTCGAATTGGTATTATTATGAAGACTATATTTACCGATGTGCGGTAGATATATTTCTTCCCTTCCGATTTTTGCGTTCAGTTCACCGATTACTCTTTTAATGTCACTTCTGGGACAACTGTCATATGCTCTTTCTAATTCATCATAGAATTCGTCTTTTTCTTCGTCTTCCTTGTCCTCTGTTGGGGCATGTACATTAATAAGACTAATATTAAAAACTTGCCCCTGATCCTTAAGAAGCTCATTTGTGGATTAATCGGCTTAAAATCTATAACCAAATGGTTGACTTTATTATTGGTTATAAAGGCTCTCCCAAACTCATGTCTAGTTCTATGGCAGCTATAGTATATGTTGTAATTTGTTTTTTGGATTATGCCATGACCTGTCCATCATACTTCTTGTATCGCAGTAATATCGGCGTTATATTGTGCTAATAAGTCGCATAGCTTGCGGATATTTGCAGGTTCGTTGAGTCTGCGAACGTTCCAGGTAAATACTATAAGATCATTGTCCATATGACGATGCATAGGCAGTCGTTGAGATTTTCGTCCGGCATCATTAACTTTCGATTTCGTAACTATGGATTTTTACGGGGATGGGTAGTTAACCCAACGCCAAACCCCCTTTTCGGAGGGCCATTTCACCCACTGTCGTCAGTTCCCGACCCAACTTTCCACCCGGGTTGGATACCGGATCTCCAGATTGGGTTACTAGGTTAACAATTCTACAATCTATAGGGGCAAGCAAAAATACCTTCAGACAAGAAACCACTGAGATGCAGTCTACTAGCCAACCCTACTGATAAAAAACCGAGTAACAAAATCTCATCTGGTCTGCGAGATTTTGCGTGACGACTGTTATTCCGTATATAATGTTCTACTCAAATAAACTTTCTGATCATAGAGTACGTAAATCGTTCAGTTGGACATAGGGAACATACATTTTATATATTTAGATACATAAATACCTACATTGTATTATATTGAGATAATTGTGGCAACTGAGCTCTCTCTTGATGACAATATGGTTGTTAGCATTAAGGGGCATTAACCTCAAAAATTTCGACTGACATAAATAAACGTCATAATATGACAATGTAGTAGCTAAATATTTTTGGCCTAAGGGAATGGGAAAACTGTTTAGTTTTGAAATTAGTTTTTAAATAAAAAATATTTTAAAAATTAAAGTAGAATTAATCATAAACTTTGTTTTTGATTTATTTATGGACAGCCTTGCTTCAAAACTCACTCATTATATCATTATATTCGCTCTAACAGCTCTACTGCACCAAAAACTCGTACTCGAACAGAAGCTTCAACTAACAAAGGTTAGCGCAGTTGCCACAATTCTCTCAATGGATATTCCCTATGTACAACTGAACGATTTACGTACTGTATATTCCATATGAATATAATTATAACGACATAAATATACTATTAACGCATACTTTCATTTACATTTGGAAACATCTTTTTTCTACGAGCGTGCAAAAATGTCTACTTTCGCGCACGCATTTTAGTTTAGAAAGTTTCACTTTTCCGCACGCGTGTTACTTTTCCGCACGCGTGTTAATTTAGATATGTTAATATGGCCTTAAAGTAATTATAATACATGCAATAGACTAATATTTAGATATTATTTACTAATTTATTTCGAATATATCTTATTGTGTTCCTGTTTTAATGAAATTAACGCGACAATTCGATGAAATTAAATTATTTTGACATAATATTCGAAAGTCAAATCGGTAGACAATAACAGTCGTTTTGAATGATCGTCATGGAAACCAAGATCGTCGTCATGCTAACTAATTATATTGAAAGTTTGGTTTTGACAACCTTGTCAAAGAATTAATTTGTGTATGTATTTTCATATTAATTAAATTAATTGATTAAGATTTGGTAATTTTTTAAAGACTCTTAGAAAAAATATTGTTCCTAACTCTTGCATAAAGTCTCTTTTCCGCACTCGACTGCTTGCCGAACTCCCGCTTCGCGTCGTTCGGCAAACTGCAGTCGCGTGCGGAAAAGAATGACTTTCTGCACTTGTTAGGAAAATAACTATTTCCAGTTTATGTGTCAAAAATTATTGTTACTGGATCTTCATATGAACAATTGCAAATTTTATAAGTAAAGAAGGAAATAAAGAAAAGACAAACTAAATGTAAATAAAGAGAAGACATAGATAATGAAGATAACAAGTAAACAAGATACGTATGACCAAATAGAGGTGGAGAAAGATAAAAAAAATTGAAGCAAACCGACATACGTATACAAATACCTGAGAACAGCAAGAAATCAAAGAGAAAGTATCGAAAACGATCGCAATAATTAGACTAAAGACTACTGGAAAACTATTCCAGGCTCTAAATTGAGGATTCAACAATAAACGAACATCAAGGAAAATAAAGATGACAATACATGAAAAAACATATAGGCCAAAAATGATATACGGAGCAAAAAATTAAATCTTAAACACAACAACAAAGTAGACTAAAAGCAGTAGAGATGAAATACCTCTGAAGAACGATAGGGCCAAAAGGACAAACAGAATCAAAAATGAAGAAATAAGAAACAGGTTTTCCGAAATCAAACTGTTACTTGACACAATAAAGCAGAAAAAACTAGCATGGTTCGGTGATTTAACACGAATGGACAATAACACAATAACAGAGAAGTGAATAGAGTGTGGTAAGCAAAACCAATAGGAAAACACAGGGCAGACCCTTGTAAGAGTGGAACAGCGATATAGCAGAGATATTACAAAATAAGGGCAAATCTTGGCAACTAGCAACAGAAATGGCGAAGAACGGGAATGAATGGAGAAAATTCATCAAAGGCTAGAAACACCACCCTTCACATCTAACGGTAGAAGATGGATAATTATGGATGATGTATTAATTTTGTAACGTTCATATTTACTTTTTTTAACGTCACTTTTTGGTGGTGATAAAAATTTTAGTTTATTAGAGCACAGCTATAATTTCTTCTCCTTAATATATTATGATAAATTTAAGTAAGCTATCGCTGTATATTGTTATATAATTTTATGGGAATAATTTAGAAAATTAATTTGTATCAAAAACCACGAGATCTTAGATTTTCGTCGCCCTGTATATGGCCAAAGTTGTAAATAGTTTAATTTAGTCCTAAGCAGTGTTTCATGGAGAGTGAAAACGTTAGCGTTAATGATTCGACGAACGAACTGATACGATAAATACGGTCGGGATTAGAAAGTGGATATATTGAGGTTGACGTGATCAATAGAACGTTTTTAAAATGCTTCTTGGAAGGTTAATGATGGTAAATAAAATTGTTTAGTTTAGAATTAAAGTCCAGCATGTAGGCAAAAAATTAATTCTGGTGTCTCTTGAAAATTGACAAAATGAAAAAGTTGTATACAAAAATATTTGGTTCTTAAGAAATGGAAGGAGTTATGAAATGTGTAGAGAGGATGTTTGTGATTGGTGAGAGAGACGGATGGAGGGAGAAGAGAATGTTCAGTCTGAGTTTGATGAGGAAGAAAGTTTCACTGTGTAAAGAAGGTTTGAAAAGACCATTCCAGTTTTTGAAAAGTAGTAAGTTTGTGTAAATTGGTAAAGTTGGTGGCCGTGATAAGCAGAATCGTGTTGAAACAAATCGTTGATCGAGTTGAGAAGTTCAATCTCCTCGTATCCGAAGAGATTCCAGTTTTCTGTTTGGAACGAGTAGCTGGGTTAGATCAGTTTGCACAAGATATCGAGCAGAGAGAAAATTGACGAGAGATTACGAGCGAGTGCTGTTGTTTATTTGTGAAATAGTTTGTACGAGAAAGACCGTCATAGCGTCCAAGGAGCACACGTGGGAGAATCCAAGACTACACAATCCATAAGAGGAAGGAAAGAAGAGAAAAAAATGGTAGTCAGATTATTTGTAAAAAGGAGAGAGTGTTGTATACCACATACCATATTTTTTTTGTTATTGAACAGTTCGACAGCATAACAAAGTCTTTAATAAATTCAAAGAATAAATAAGTAATCTATTCAAAAGGAGAAAATTAAATTTTGTTTATCATTTCAATAAATTTTTTGTAACAAAAGGAGATAGCAGAATTAAAGATAAATTTATTAGATAAGAAATAGTAACAACAAAATCGATTTTAGCATTCATTTCAATCTTATATTTATGGTATTTTGGATAAATAAATAATATTTCTAGTTTTTATATGACATTGAGTGTATTTATTTTCCCTGTTTTTTCCTGGAAGAATTAAACAACCAGAGATGCTAGAAGCCACAAACTAAAGGTAATAGATTAAAATAAATTAGCCTTGAGAATAAATCTTAGCTGGAGAGTTTTATTTAACTTTGGTTTTATTTCCATAAGTAGTGATTAATATAATTGGTTAATTAATTAAAATTAGAATATGCTGATCAATCTCAGAACAGAGAGAAAAGGTACAGCGTAACAATATATATTATCCCATGGTATTCGACCAACTCTTTCGGATTTGGTCTAGATATCTGAATATTCAAAAACAATTTCATAATTTCCGAATATAGGTATACTAAAGCTAGTGAAAATACTGGAAACCGATTCTGCAATTATCGAATTGGGCATACTGCGATAACACAAAACTGTTTGTATACATATTTCCATGAGCTTAAAATTCATTACTAAAATAATAATTAATTAAATCATAATATAATATAAAATATGAGCGTTTTAGTCAAGAGTTATGAATACTGAAACATGGGTAATCGCATCGTATTTTATATCGTATAAATTTTAGATCCAGTTTAAAATAATAATACGATTTTAAATGAACAGTCTTTTTTAACTAAAAAAAATTACTGATATAATATTTATCGGTAATTTTTTTTTATTTAAAAAGCCTTTTCATAGGTAGCCTATATTATAGGTTTTATATTAAAGACAGTGTATGATATTTACAACAGACATTACTAAATTACAATTTAAATACACGCAACCACACGCGTCATTCATTTTCGATAAAGTTTATTTATTTTCCCCTATTTGGTAGGCAACCCACATCTGTATACATTTGTGATTATCTATAAATCTGGATTTGCAATATTTCATTGAAAATTAATATTAGTAACTGGACAATTCAAACGTCGATGATTTGACATCTAATCGATTTTAAATAGTTTCAAAAGTTATTCAATGCATCCTTCTTATCTCGTATTAACGATTTTTAGACTTCTATAAATCCGTATCCCTATCCCTATCGAATATTTCGCGAAAAGAACATCGGATCGAAAAACTAAAAATAAGTGTTGAATATTTTTCAAATGTCCATCGAATACCACTAAACAGGATCCCTCACCCGACCCCCCGTAAGTGAGGTGGGTGCCCAGGCAACCAAATAACGTTTACAAAACGTTGAAAAGACGTCATAATTATCACCAAACCACGTCAGTTTATCACGTTTTTTCGACGTCGAAAGTCACGTGAATATGTTCCACCATAACTGACGTCATTTTTATCACGTTTTAGACACGTGATATCAAAAACGTAGTTTTTATTTCGTGTTTTTTTAGATTATTTTTCTTTATATGGTTTTAAAAATACACAATAATAATTATTCGTATGGGCATTGTTGGTATTGCAATTTTTCATTTAACTGTTTTCAATTTAGCTTATAGGCTAAAAGTAAAACCAAATAGGAGACTTTATAAAAAAAATTCACAGAATTACAATACCCTCAATGTAACATTATAAAATTTTCACTTTTTATGTATACTTACTCTGTCAAAACTGAAACAACATATAAACAAATAAATCATTTATTATTAACAAATTATCCAGCATAATATCTTAATTTAACGTAACGCTGTCCATTAAATCAAAAAGAATCGTGAACAACACATAATAATTAGTTCATTAACCCTTAAACGCCCAACCTTTTTTAAGTTCCATGTACGCCCAAGGGTGGGTAAAAAATGTCCACCTCGAAAATAGCTAATATATTTATTGAGAGTTGTTGGAAATGGATTAAACTTAAGATTCTTATCCTTAATAAACACAGCATCGTCTAAAATATTAATATAAACAATTTACAAACCTTAAGTCTTATTTTACAATTTTACGACACAAAGCACGTAGGTACCTAAACAATAAATGAAGTTTTGAGTCAATGTCATGTCAATATACAACATTATTAGGGTTGCCAGGTCAGTTTTTACTTTCTCAGTAGTTTTGCTTTCAAAAATGTATTTCTTTTGGGCCATGTAAATACAGTAAAACCTATGTTTTCGGTCACCTGTCAAAATCGGCCACCTGTACTAACAGACCTGTACGGCCAGTTTAAAAAAATCTTCATATTATGAAGATTTCCTTATTTAAATATGTAATCCAATAACAGGTCATACCTATGACCTGGTATTTACGGCCATCTTTATAATAGGGACGCTGCCAAATAATCTCATATTTTTAAAGCCCATTTCATCTAAATTTGCCTGTTAATAACGGCCAATATATGTTGATATATTTCAGTAGTTTTTCAGTAGGTCAGTAATTGGAGTTAAAATCAGTATGTCTACTGAAAAATCAGTAGATCTGGACACCCTGAACATTATAAGCATTAACTCTTCCCATTTTTGTGACGTCAGACTTGGGTTGTGTGAAATGAAAACGTGTTTTTAGACGTATTTTAACGTCATTAAGCTTACGTATTTAAAATCACCTACAAAAGACGTTTATACGACGTAATGTTCAAACACGTGTATATATTCAACCAAAAACTGACGTTCCCTCGACGTTATTGACGTCACTTGATTGCCTGGGTGGTAACTTTAAAATCTTAAATAGAAACCCCCTTTTTATTACAGACTTTGATCCCATACTTAAAAATAAGTAACTTTTGTTCGAGACATTTGTTCAAATTGGGGATAGATGGCGCTATAATCGGAAAAAACGATTTATTGTGATACCCTAAGTACATTATAGAAACGGTCTAATATCTCGAGAAATACACTTTGAAATGAAAAATAAAAAAACATGATGTGTTTAATAATTTTCAAAAACCAATCGAATAGCATCAACTACTACCCACCAATTCCACCCCCTGGGGGTGAGGGGGTAACTTTGAAATCTTAAGTAAAGCCCCCCATATTTTATTACAGATTTGGATTATCCTTAAAAAAATAAATAACATTTATTAGAGACATTTTTTAGAATTGGGGACAGATAGCGCTATAATCGGAAAAATACGATTTACGATCACGATAACTCATTTTTTTTTTCGAGTCTTAAATGTCTTAAATACTTTGTCTAAACAAAAAATGTCTTAAATAAAAAAATGTTACTAATTTTGTCATGAGTAATACAAATCTGCGACAAAAAAGGGGTCCCTATTTAAGATTTCAAAGTTACCTCCATCCCACTCCCAGGGGTGGAAGTGAAGGGTAGTATTTGATATCATTACATAGGTTTTTTGAAAAATATTAAAAACATGTTTTTTGGTTTTCCATTTGGAAGTATTTTTCTCTAGATATTAGACCGTTTTTTGAAATTACCTAGGGCATCACGATAAATCGTTTTTTTCGATTATAGTGCCATTCCAAGTAGCACCGAATGGGTTTATTAAGTCTTTTAAGGATGCTTTAAAACTGTAGAATAAAACTAAAATTAAAACCATTTGGTTTTTAAGTACACCTTAAGGTTGCAATAAAACCGCTTTCAGCATAAAAGGGCCCACTCTGAAAGAGGTCAATAACACCAAAAATAAAAAACCTTCCTAAAACGTTTTCTTAAGCAACTGGTTTTAATGCTGCTGTGTAGGTGCTTTTAAAACCATGTTAAAAGACACTTTAAGTGCAGACAGTTTTATAGCAAACTTAAAAAGATTTAAAAAACTCTAACAAGAAGTAAAACCACTTCTATGTAAATTGGTATATTTGTTAAAACTTAAAAATCCCAATGGATTGAATAAAAATGTCCAATTCAGAACGTTTTCAGACCTATCGGTCCATCATCAGTGAATGTGCATACTTGCTAAATAGCCCCAGAACCAAACAATGGTTGAATTTAAAATTCAATTTACATTATTTAAAAATAATATTAAACAGGCTAAACGCCGATGTTACAGGATATTGCCTATGGGAACATGGTGAAACCCTACCAAAACCTCAATCAACCATCTTAGGCCAACTTTGACTATAAAGTACTTTATAGACTTTATAGTCAAAGTTGGCCTAAGATGGTTGATTGAGGTTTTGGTAGGGTTTCACCATGTTCCCATAGGCAATATCCTGTAACATCGGCGTTTAGCCTGTTTAATATTATTTTTAAATAATGTAAATTGAATTTTAAATTCAACCATTGTTTGGTTCTGGGGCTATTTAGCAAGTATGCACATTCACTGATGATGGACCGATAGGTCTGAAAACGTTCTGAATTGGACATTTTTATTCAATCCATTGGGATTTTTAAGTTTTAACAAATATACCAATTTACATAGAAGTGGTTTTACTTCTTGTTAGAGTTTTTTAACTATATGGTATACAGCCAACCTAGGGAACCTCCCTTTTAGTTTAAAAAGATTTCTTAAATGGAGACTTTTAAAGACAATTTACCATATTAAATGATTCTTTAAACCCATATACTCCATATAGGCCATCAAATTTTTACAAGTGTTACGATAGGTACATACGCATTTGTAATCATAAAATAATAAAAAGTACTGGGTTATTTCGGACTGTCAAGGTAGAAAAACACTTGCGCACCCAACTTTATTGATAATGTTAACAAAAAAGTTCTAAATAACTCACGCGCCCTAAAATTTCTGACTTTTGGCGATTAAAGAATAAATAGGTATAATAAAAAAATTTAAATCCGAAAAATATTAATTTGAAAGAAAATTAATTGTATCTACAATTTTAATGTTTAAATGTTAAAATATCCGAATTTATGTCTTTCAGTCGGTTATTTATAAGTTTTATGAAAGCCTTATATTGTAATCTATCATGGTTTTCAGCATCTCCAGAAAGCAATATGGCCGAAATCCAAATAAAACTATTTGGTCTATCGACAGAGAATTGTTGATCAAATGGTTTTATTTTATACCTTGCCAAGGCATATATCCTACATAAAAGCAAGGTTGTCTTGGAATTAAAACCGTTTAGTTTTAATGCTGATGTCAATAATGCCACTCGGTTTTAATGTGAATCTAACCTAAAATCGAGGCGTCGCAGTGCTGTGTGTGTTGTATTTGTCTTTTAAAGCGACCAGTTCGTTTATTTTAAGTACCTGCGACATATTTCTTCAATACTAACAGTAATTCCACTTTTACAACACACTACACCACTGTTTCGCTCTAAAACAAATGGCCAACCATTTTGGTTATGAAAGAAGAGGGGATGGGTTTAGTTTTATTGTTTCTAATAAGAAGCATAGCCTACTAATTGCTTTTAAGAAAGCAACTTTAAAGACAAAACAAAAAATAGTTTTAAGGCATGTGTTTTACTGACATAATAGTCTTGAGATCAAGTAGTTTTAATAATAGGTTTTATTAGTCATATTAGGAGAATTTTTAAAACTGCTTTAAAACTTAAAGGTAACAAACAAGAATCTAATAAAACCAAACAGTCCGGAAGTTCTTTATAAAACTGATTAGTTTTAAAGTGAACTGAGAATAAACCCTTTTTGAAACTACAATAAGACAAATTACCTATTAAGATTAATTAGTCTTATTTGATACCCATATTGGATACTTTAAAACTAGTGACATGCTGCACTGAATAGTAGGTAAATGCTTAACAATTTTATAGTTCTGGTAGTATATCTACAAGGTAACTGTAAAACCATTGTCTTCTTATTTACCACAATAAAACCTTTATAAACCTTAAATAAAACTAAAATGTTTTTATTGAGCTACTTGGGATGTATCCACAACTCAAAAAAAATGTCTCGAATAAAAGTTACTTATTTTTAAGAAAGGAATTCAAATCTGCAATAAAAAATGGGACTTCCCATTTAAGATCTTAAAGCTACCCCACTTTGCGGAGTGGAAATCGAAACGTTAAGTATTTTTAGGTAACATATGTAATTGTCATTACCAACTAACTGTATCTAATCCCATAGAAACATAATATTTAATTTATCTAAATATTTATGATCCATTTTTAAAATATATTGGACTCTTCCTGTAATAAAAACAACTGTCTTTAAAAACGGATAATAATAAAAAGACCGTTCTAGTTAATCTGAGTAAGTAAAAAAACATCAACATTATATAGTATTCGGTAATAACGTAGAACTACCCCTTTAACCCTAAAAGAAAATAGCCCATTTCGCGAAAGAATAATCTGTGCCACTGAAAACATTAACTTCTATTCTCTTGCCATCCACGGACCCTAATTGCAAGTGAATGGCTAGAAAATGGATGTGTCGGAACAGACATTTTATCTTTCAGAAAAAGACCTAAAACTAACATACTGGTAAACCTCTATAACATCTCTTTAATTGGGTTGTTGACATACTGAGCCAAGTTTCGTTTCGCCTTTTCAATTTAAGTGCTCTGTCATTGGACTTGAGATGTTAAAATAATTGTATGACTTGGAAGACATTTCCTTTTCGTTTAAAATTTGCAGACGTATTTTATTCTACACTACACTGTACTCTATAAAACCTTAAATGAGTTAAATGGTAAAATATTTTCACTGATACTTTAACTATTTATTATTAAATGTATAAAGTTTTATAAGGCATGAAGGCATATACATGGTTGGCTACTCCAAAGGGTCCATCATGATGGACATGATTTCGCAACATTCATTAGATTTGATTAAGACAATGAAATGTGAAGAGGTTTTATTGAATAGCCTGCAACACCCCTTAATCTAACTTCCCTGAATATCTTCCTAAGGGGATGTGTACAAAGTATGATTTATAATACCGTTCCTGCTTTACTGCAAGAACCGAGACGATGAATAGTGCATGCATCATCAGTTTCAATGGCGTTACAACACTTCGTGAGTCTTTGCTGCGTTTAATATTGTCTCACTCACATTTTCTTCAGATCCTATCTGATTGTATCTTTCCACTTTTTTTAGGCCCTCTTACAGACGCTCTCCCATCTGGTCTCCTCAAAAACACATATTTGTAGGGCGATTTTTGTTATTGCGTGTCACATGTCGTGTCCATATTTACCGAAGATTTTCCCTCTAGATTGCTCTCTAACTTTCTCTTTCCAAAAAGAAACTCTAACTTGTTATGTCTCCGCCTTCATTCGTTTGTCACTCTATATCTGCAAGTGCCATATAGAATTCGACGGAATTTACGTTCCCACACCAGCTATTTTTTCCCAGCTATTTTTACGTTCCCATACAAGAGAGTTTTTGTGCATCTAAATACGTATACCGTATACGTAACGTATCTTTTTGACATATAAACATGCGCATTAATGGTTGAACTCCCGTATATTGATGGGTATTACCTAACGTAACGGTGTGATACGTACGTTAGGACGCATCTTTATCGAGACAAAAGTTACCGAATGCACAAGGGGATCTTACCCGATTTATTACCAAATAACAGTATAAGGCTACGGCTCCACGGGCGAGAAATTGACGCTAGCAGTAGCCGTAAAACGAACTTAAGGTTCCGCGGAACGGAATAGGAATAGCCGAACTGTACCGACTACAGGACTTGTGCGTAGTCGGTTCAGTTCGGCTATTCCTATTCCATTCCGCGGAAACTTAAGTTCGTTTTACGGCTACTGCTAGCGTCAATTTCTCGCCCGTGGAGCCGTAGCCTAAAGAGGGACAGTAGAACCACTCTCCGAAAAATTGGAAGTAAAATCTGTAGTCGCGCATGGCGACCGCGCAATGTTCTTAGTCGCTTTTGCCCCACTCTCGAATTGCTAGTCGCATAGAAACGTACGGATTTTAACAGGGAAAACCCGCATCCACCACTGGTGAATTACCAATTGCGTACTGCCGGTATTACTTCTTGAAATCAAAGCGCCGACAGAGGACTGGTTTTACTGTGGAACCTCTATATACTGTGACCAAATCAACATTTCATCAGCGGACCGCCCGTGAATAAACATTTAATATTACATTGGTTTTGTGCAAGGTTTTGTTAGGTATTGGAAATTGGAACTTCATAATAATTTAAAATTTGCTTGTTTTTTAAGTTGTCTATTAATAAAGTAAAACAAACAAATTTAGTATTTAAGAAATACAGTGATCACCACAATAACTAGATAAAGAAATGACCTAATTTCAGTAATATTTTCAAATAAATATGAACAAACTCTTTACATTATCATTATAATGGAATTCTGATGTAAAAAATTAAAAATTTAAAACTAAGGAAAAATAATATTTTTATATTTAAATAGAAGCAATTAAAACCATAAAAATCAGTCACATTTACCTTTTTTTACATTTGTATATTAATAATTGTTCATTGTGTGAATTTTTTTTATTTTTTAATGTCAACGGAATTTAAAAACGACTTTACGTTACGTTAGGCAGTTATAAAAACTACCTATTAACGTTCATCATTCTTACGATACGTTAGTGCTTTACGTATGGGGAGATACGTTACGTTAGATAGTTACCAAAATTCCCTATTAACTTCTCATGTTGATTGGGCTACTGCATAAAAACGTCATCGACAAAGTCGAGTACGATTTTTGCTTCCCCAAAGCCGACCACTCAGGATACTGGGGTGTCGTTCGACAAAATCGTCGATAATAACAATTCTGCAGTACTGCAGTATAGAAATCAGTTTCTCTGTGGTAAAATTGTAACGATTTTGTTGGTGCACGGTCACACATGATCAACATTTTTGTCAATTACATAGTCGAATTCGACAAAATTAAACGACGCCGCAGTATCGTGAGTAGCCTGCTTAACAGCTGTCTGGTTTGATTTTTGGCTAAATTTTTCACATGACATATTCTAAGGTCAGGTTCAACCACAATAGGGACAGCGGATAATTCTGTCTCATCCAGGATTTAAGCAGAAACCTTTTATTTTTTCCCTTCTATTCTATCTTGAACAAAGGAGTTATTTATACACATTTGAATTTCTTAGATACGCCTAGCTCAACCAATCCATTCCGCAGTCTTGGACGAAGAATTAAATCAGGGAATCATTTTTGCTTTTACTGTGTACAGGTTTTCTTTGGTAACTCTTTTTCTCATTGTTTACTCCTTGATACTTACTTACTTACTTACTTACTTAAGCCCCCTCTTGTACCTTAAGGTGTCGAGGAGTACCTTACTCCTTGATATAAATTTATAATTTCACAAATTTTAAAGGTTTCTTCTATGCATTTTAATTTATACTCAATGTATTTTATTTCCTGGATTTTATGACTCTTTTGGCTCGTTTTCTTTGTTCGTTGTATTTTTCCTGATCTCTGGTGTTTTTACTTGAATCATTTTGAGTAATAACTTATTTAGTTCATCTAGTTCTATTCTATGTATGTTCCTCATCAAACCATTTTTTAAGATTTATGACGGTAGAAAATAAAGGTTTTATTCACTTACATAATCGAATGGAGCGGTATTTTAAGTATTTTCTTAACTTGCTTTTATTGTAGTCGACGGCTAAAAGAGGGAGTTTTATCTAGCGCCAGCTACACTACACGTAGCAGTAAAGCATGTAGATAATAAATATAAAGTTAAGATTAAATTGTATGAGTTCGTTAGAAGTCCGATGTTATTATTTTATACAAAAGTTTTATGAACAAAAGTGTAATATATCTGCCTTTATTTAATTAAAATTTATATTTGGTATGTTATAATTTGAAAAAAAGACAATATACAACAAATTCCGAAACAAGACTAAATTACACAAACATCAAATATCAAATCTTCATTACACCCGTAGGTGGTCCGATAAGTACATAGCCTCTCCGCCTGATGGCTCCACTATCGCAAGAGAAATATACAAGGCTATACAAGTCCGATGCTATGTAAGTCCGTCTCGCGTGGCACATCTCTTGCGTAGTCTGGCCTTTTTACATCGGAGCTATTTCTGTGCAATTTTAGATACGACTTTCATTGTTGCCAACAGAAGAAATATTTCAATATTTGAGGTTATTTTATTGTATATAATATATACTGATATAAACTTAAATAAACAATATAATTATACTGTTTATAAAAATACAAAGGTAAAGGATGTCAACAGAAGTAAAGAAAACATTGTTGTTACTAAATTTGGCTGTTGTAGCAACAACGATGAAAAATAAAAAAACAGAAAACCTCGAAAATACTGGGTCAAACCTTGGTTGAATGCAGGATTGGGAAATTTGAGGATACCCCAAGAGTTCTTGAATGCTAGCGACCTGCAAAGATTTAAAAACTTTCTTAGAATGGACGAGTGCACTGTTTTTAAACTCCTGGAAAAGATTATCCACTAATGATTAAGTCTAAGATAAAGTAAAGATAAGGTTATGTTTTTCTTTTACTGTCTGTAACTGCAATAAATATTGTTAGGTTGGCAACATGAATTTTGACACCTTGTCATGCAACACCTTGCATCAAAATAGCATGAAAAATAGAACATGTTTTAATTTTTCGTCTAGCAGAGGAATTGTATGGAAATAGCGCGTGGGCATGCGCAGTGGCGTGATCAGTGTGTAAGCCGGCGTGTCTGGGGATATTAGAAAAATGAAAAAAGAGCAATAACTGTCGGTGATCCGACTCTTGTCTTTGGAAGGGAAATAACGCAGCGAAATCAAAGAGCGCTTGGATGTTGTGTATGGTGACTCTGTTTTTTTCAGTGGCGATCGTCAAAAATTGGTTTAACGAGTTTCAACGTGGTCGCAGATCGGTATTTATTAATTCACGCTCAGCGGTCTCGAAAACAGCTACCACGGAGGATAACGTGAAAAAAATCCACGATCTCGTATTGGCAAACCACCTACTGAAGGTGTGCGAGATAGCTGAGACAGTACGGATCTCAAAAAATTGACTGGGTTATATCGTGTATGAAATTTTGGGCACAAGAAAGCTGTCGAGGCGATGGGTTCCGCATTTTCTCACTCCGGCCAATAAGCCCAACCATGAGACCACTTCAGATCAGTATCTGAGGCTGCTTAAGCGCAATTTAAAGGAGTATATACGTCGTTTCATAATCGCCGACGAAACAAGGTTCCGCTGGTATATACCAGAGACCAAGTAACTGTCGGTACAATGGATGTCATCCCGCTAACTTGTCCTAATAGGACGAAGATTTTCCAATTGGCCTGAAAGGTGACGGCCAACATTTTCTGGGATTTAAAAGATATGATCTTCACAGGGTGTCCCCTAATTAATTGGACATTAGCAAATAGGTCATAGATATATTAATATGTGGAAATTACTCTGTAATTAAATACAATATTAAAAAAACGAGCCTGTACCGCCATTAAGAAGAACAAAAAATACACGTTTTTCAAATAAAATTTTTTATCCGATGCCTAGATTTTGTGTCATTTTGGAACTAATAAATTTTTTTATTTCATTAGTAGCTCCAAAATGGCACAAAATCTAGGCATCGGATAAAAAAGTTTATTTGAAGAAAGTGTATTTTTTTGTTCTTTTTAATGGCGGTACAGGCTCGTTTTTTTAATATTGTATTTAATTACAGAGTAATTTCTACATATTAATATATTTTTCAAATTGGGCTCTGTACCACCATTCTTTATTATATTACGAATACGTGTGCCAAATATCTCGAAGAAATATTCAAAATTACAGCCGCAATCTTGGAACGCGTTTTCGCTACCTGTTGATCGTTACTGTTTCCTCTTAATAAAACTATCATTTTCGCTAATAGCCGTACAGGCTGATGCGATTTTGTAAATAAAGAAAAATAAATTTTTATTTGCATACTTACAAAACTTTAAAGATTTAAGAATTTTATTAATTTTGGACGAAATAAAAATTTCGAATGACAGTAATGACGATGACATTAATCTTTTGCATAATGGCCGATTTCGATGTTTAATCGATAGTTGTTATCAATATTGAATAAGTACCTAATTACTAAATCTGCAAAGTTTTGATTTATGTTTTATGAATATAATTGCAAAGTACTACAGAAGTTCACTTTCAGGCATAAATTTAATTAATAGTAACGTAAATTTTGTACAATATTTTTAATAATTAAAGTAAATAAATTTTAAGTTCACTCAAATAAATAATCGATTACTGGCATCGACCATTTACATTCAATGTCAGTTTATTTTGATCAATCGCGGCAGGTAATGTAAAATTCTTCGTTCAGTACAATAAAATGTTGTTACTTTACTGCCGCAAATGGCGTCAAATGAGTACAGTAATAATGAATGAAAAGTTTACTTATCCTAAAAGAATAATTTCGGCTTGCATCAATTTACATAAAAATTTGGGGTTAGGATCATATTACCCTGTACTTCATATTCTATATCACGCTCAAGGGCGTTGATTATTTTTAGGGGTGTAAACTACCCTTATTTTCAAAAATTATATAAAAACATTGTAAACTTTAATATAGGTAAAATTTGATTTTGACTGGTTAAATAATGATTGTTTTATGCTTTAGGATATAACATCATAATATATCAACCCTTAAAAACCACCCTTAAAAACCAAGAATTAGAAAAAAAATCATTTATTGACACAAAAATACGAATTTACAAATATATAAAAAAAACACATACAAATAGTTTTTTAGTCATCCAGTACACGAACCGGCTCTGTGGTATTATTTAGGTACACTGAAAATGCCCTATAAGGGGACTATTCGAATTTTTCGAAAAAAAAAATAGTTTTATAAACATAGCTCCTTCATTTGTGACGATAAAAAGTTTTTTAATAATAGTTTGGTAGGATTTTTGAACAGTCATAAGACTTTGTAAATTAAACTCCGTAAGGTCCCTTAATTTTTAATTGAGGTGGGTTTAAAGGGCTCGAATAAGGGGATGTTTGCTCGTAAATAGATGTTTTAAACAGCTCTATCTCGCTAACTGTTTACTGTAATGAAAATCTATGCATCAGGAAATTTTAGATATTAAAAAAGCTACAATTTAGTAGTTTATCATTTTTTTTGTATCTCCAGTATTTTCGCCGATATTTTGAAGAAAATGATAAAAAATGCAAAATTGCAAAAAAACAATTTTTCCTTAAACTCCAATTTTTCTAAAATTAGGCCTTTTAAATAGGTCAAACTTCTTGGGTGTATTGATAATATAAATATAAAAGGAATTACAGAAAGGCTAAGACCAATTTTAGTTACAAGGGTAGTTAAGGGGTTGTTTTCACGTTTTTTTTTTTTTCGTATAGAAAAACAGGTACCGACTTTTTCTGATCATAAGTTGCTCAATTTTTACACTAGAAACTTTTTATTATCTTTTTTTGGAAGATTTTATTGTATGCTTGAAAAAACATCATGTAAGTTTTCCGGGAAAAATGCAAAGTTTTCTCGTTATTTGGCTTTTATTATTTCAAATTATGCATTTGACAAAAAAGCTAACCTTTAACTTGCCGTATCTCGAATTTTGTTGGTCGTAAAAATATTATGGAAAAACAGTTGCGTTTGTGTTACTAAAAAATACAATTTTGATATCTACAGCTTTTTGATTAAATGAACATTTTTCGAGTTATTCTCAAAAAACCCTCTAAAAAAGTCGATTTTTCCGTCGAAAAACTGTTACTTTCAACCACAAATAACTCGAAAAATATTAGTTTTACGAAGAAAATGTAAAAAACATATTTTTCTTAAAATCACTTTTTACATCGATTTAAATGATTAAAATGTAATAAAAAATTCCCACCCCCGAGATGGGGTGGAAACTACCCTCAAGGTTTTAGCGTACAGCAGCATGATATAGAAAATGATCCTTGGACTATTTCCCACATTCTGTAAAAATTTCAAGTAAATCCATGCTGGACGACAAAATTGCGAGCCAAAATGCTTAATTTCCTCGACTAAATATCAAATTGTTGACGATACAATTTTGTATGCACCACGTCAGTTAATACTCTTACGCCCTCTCTGCCCATAATATCAGACTGGTTCGATAAAGAGTAACTTTACTGACTTGGTACATACATAACTATTTTCAGAGGGGTTAAAGGAGGTAGAGTATCACTGGGTCAATTGTACGGAACTGAAAGTAGACTACGTTCAAAAATAAATCACCACTGCTCCAAAATTTTAGTTCTCCTTTTGAAGCCTAGTCGGACCGCCCCAGTACAAGATAGGTGTATTCTTAATTTTTGTATAATCTGACTATCTATTTAAGAAACAAATAATAAATAGCGCTTCCAGACTTTTGTCCCACTCTGTATATGGATGTTGTCTATCGGTAACCAATAAAATGAAAGGATCCAGATGAATTGAGTTGATCTGAAATAGCTATTGCCACCATATTTTAGAAAGGTTTCAACGAAACATGTACATAAAACTTCCAAATTTCATTTGACTTTTAACGGTGTACAAAGAAGAGTGTTTTTCTCAAGCGAATCTGCTCGCCGAGGAGAGGAAATTTTATACACTGGAACAGTGAAGTGGTGTGCGATGTTATACATAATGTATGATCGACGAAGTTGTTTGGCTGCTGAAATTAGGCCGTTAACGACGGTTTAATAAAATATGATCTCGGTTGAGACTGAGACACTATCTGCATATTTCAAGTTAATAGCTTTGACAATTTTCGGCAAGATTTTCTCTTAAATCATTCGAGAATAATGGAACTTGATACAATTATATTATTATGTATATGTTACCGTTAAAACCCGATTTCAGTTAAAACCCGAATTTACTAGGAAAAACTAGTTTTAACTAAGCGCTTTAGACAATTCTAGTTTTAACTAGTCAAAACTAGATTTTACTGCTAAATTCAGTTAAAACTAGAAATCGCGAACGGATTTCATTTAGAGTAGTTTATATGCGATTCTCTTGAGATTGCATATTGATCAAATCTACCTGACAGCGACTATTCATTTTTGAATCACAATATAGGTTTGGACACGAGACCTCTCTTCGTTTTTATATTTTTAGTCTTCTTCCGTTGGCAGTTTCACACATTGGTATAAAACTATTGATCATATCAATAAAAAGTTATATTTGCCTATTTCCTGGCGGTTGCAGTCTTCAACCTATCCTGATTTTCATGAAAAATAGCAACATTATCTTATATGCTTCAATTACCCAAAAAATATTTTCCACAGGTACATAATATTTTGATGGGATCAATTTTAGAAGCTAACTTTTTTATCTCGCCAACTTCAACAATTCTAAATCATTTTAGTCTTCGATTTTGTAATGGTGTTTTCTTGGCAGACAGTTCCGTATCTTGTACTTCGACCATTAGTTTATTATAATATGCTTTTGGTCACAATATTGTAGTGACGTTCTTTCTTCTCTGTCTCTTCCATTTGTAAAATGATTTCCAAAACACGTTTTTTTCACGTTCTTATACCTCTGCTCTCAATCTGATCTTCGATATTATCACTAATGGTGAATAATACACAGTGGTGTAATATAATCAATAAAAACGATGCAATCAACAGTTTCACACACTACTTTGCTACCGACCGGCCGCCTTCGTCATTAACACTACCCCGAACAAGCCGTAATACATACTTGTCTCTTG
The DNA here is from genome assembly GCF_917563875.1 of Diabrotica virgifera virgifera. Taxonomy (NCBI): domain Eukaryota; kingdom Metazoa; phylum Arthropoda; class Insecta; order Coleoptera; family Chrysomelidae; genus Diabrotica; species Diabrotica virgifera. The sequence continues at coordinate 91,900,852 of NC_065447.1, read as the reverse complement.
CAACAATTTTAACTGGTATTCGCCAGTAATTCCAAAAAAGCTACTTTGAACTAATATAAACTACTCTTACTCTAAATGAAATCCGTTCGGGATTTCTAGTTTTAACTGAATGTAGCAGTCAAATCTAGTTTTGACTAGTTAAAACTAGAATTGTCTGAAGCGCTTAGTAAAAACTAGTTTTTCCTAGTAAATTCGGGTTTTAACTGAAATCGGATTTTAACGGTAACATATACATCATATAGGGGAGAGCATAGAGATTTTCACTTAAAATCAAACTAGAAAAAATCAAACAAGATAGAACTTTTTGTAATTTCATTAAGAAATGTTTAATAAACAACATATCAAAAAGCTCTACTCCAGAAGTGGGTGCTTCATTTTTTATTAAACAAATGAACTACGAAATTAGATGTTTTTTTAAATAACTCAGAAAATATAAATTTTAGAAAAGAACTGACTTGTCCATTGAAAAATTCAGAAAATTTTACAAAAAAACCTTATATAAAGAATTTTCTAAAATTAAATCTGTCTTTTCTATAATTTTTTATTTATAACGCTAAAGTCACCCTTCTCACAAACATTGGCGCACTGTAAACATACGGCGAAGTGCACGGTGGAGTTATTTTAATTTAAATTAACTAATTGATCAGATAAAATTTTACAAATTGAACATGAAAGAAGAATAAGTAAGCTATATTACGTTTATAATAGAAAGAGATAAAATGTATGGGCATAAGTACGCTGTGGGCGGAAAATGAGCCTTACATGAATTTTGTTTAAAAATTATTTAAAAATGTGTAACTAATATAATTTTTCTTATAAAACTCTCAATTTTGCACAACTTACCTTTCAAGCATCTTACTAAATTATGTTTCATTCAAAAAAAATGTCAAAAAAAAAAATTCAAATGATATGATGTCTCAAAAATTGTAATTTTTAAAATCTTCGTAGGTTTATAGAAGTACCACCATTTTAAGACGGTATTACTCAAGTTTGAACAGATATATTACAGTTTTATAAGTGCTTTTTTAAAGCATAGGATGTAATATTTAAAATACACTAAATTATTTTACTTTAGAAATGAAATAAACTATTTCTTTTTAAGAAAATTAAGAGAGATAACAAAAATGTAATATAAAAACCGAAAATTATCAGCTAAAAAAATGTTTATACAAAGTGATCAAAACTTTTTTCTGTAAAACTTACCTAAAATACATTTAATAATAAGCTTCAACAATAATAAATGTTCAGCAAAAAAATTTTTTTTAGCTCTTATAGAGTATGTTTGCGTAACTTGGAACCTATTGATAACTTTTTTTTTATCAGTTTTACGAAAAAAAGGTATTTTTTATAAAATACTCTGCTTCGTATATAATCTGAAATGCAATCATCAAATATCAAATTTAATTAACGTTATACGAGGTATGTCAAAAAATATGAATTTCACTCAAGAGTAAAGTACCTTTACATTTCACAATATCGAAAATTGTTATTATAAAAAGTTGTTTTGAATTAAAAAATTTGTTTTAGTGTTCAATTACATCCTTCTAATTAAAATATTGTGAATAATAAAGGCACTTAACTTTTAAGGAAAATTCATATTTTTTACATATCTCGTATAAAATTAAAAAAGTTTGATATCTGATGATTGTATCTTAGATTTTAGATCAGGAAGAGCATTTTATGAAGAATAACTTTTTTTCGTAAAAGTGATAATAAAATAGTTATCATAATTGTAATAAAATGATGATGGGTATCCGTAACTTGAGAAAATATTTAAATTTTTTGTTCGATTATAAAGATGTATTTGTATATTAAGACATAGTCCCTAATTTCAAACAACTTTTCATAATAGCATTTTTTGATATTCTGGAATATAAAGGTCCTTTACTCTTTAACGAAATTCATATTTTTGACATAACTCGTATAAAATTGATAAAATTTTATATCTGATGGTTGAGTTTTTGTTTTTTGACTAGCCAGAGCATTTTATTAAGAATAACTTTTTTTCGTAAAATTGATAATAAAAAAGTTTTCCATGTGGTTCCTAGCTACGCAGACACACCGTATAAGAGCTTCTGATAAGAATTTTCAAATTGCAATGCCATATATTCGGATTCAGCATAATCAAAAACAAAATAGAAGCATATTTGATCAAAATAAAATAATGCATTTTTCGATATTTTTAAAATTATTTATACAAAATAATTGTTATTGTTTAAACAATTAATAAACAATTAGCGGCCAAATCTGCGAGTAGAAGTTTTTACTTTAACATTTATATACACTAACAAAAAAAGTTTTAGAAAACTATAAGCTTGTTTGAATTTTTCCGAAACAATGCATGAAACATTGGGCAGAGGAGGTTAAAGGCAATAGACTACAACTAATAATTATTGAAAACTTATTTTCGAAGTACAATACTAAGAATGCAATTTATTGAAAATTATAATAAATCTAAGTAAAGTAAAGGTTCCTGATGGAGACCATCTTAACAGAATATTGGGATAAAACCAAAAAACTTACAATATGTATAAACAATGCTATTATATTTATATGTTATGTTATGCGTTCAGTTTCGATGTTTATCTGTTTTATATTATCATCAGGCAGAACAAATTTGAAACAAGCTAGAATAAAACAACAAATAAATAGAAGCATTTTCCATCCAAATCTTATCATGTCAGTACTTTGTTATAAATTGTGGTGGTTGGCAAATAATAAATCGAAATAAGTCAAAATAATAGTAGTTATGTAAAGTATGTACATATTTTTAAAATATGGCAAAATATGTACCGGGTGTCCCAATAAGAATGGCTCTCGGCCATATCTCAGGAACGGTTTATAGTAGAGCTTTGAAATAAAAAATTTTATAACAAAAGTTGCCTCAGGAAAAGCCTGGAAATTATTTTTGTAATTGTGGGTCCACCGCTAGAGGGCGTAATTGAATATCAAAAATAAAAAAATCTAAATTTTACAAAATTTTCCCAATGAAGGGGCACTGGAAATCCGATTATTGTATTCTTCATCAAATTCTGCGCATATTTGATTTAACAAGTTTAACTCTACCTTTGCAAATAAGAGGTGGGGGTGAGTGGGAACCTTGTTATGAAAAAATGGCTGTAAGTCAGGTTCTGCTAAATCAAATTTTGAAAACTGGGTCTTGTTGAAGACAGATCTTTTTCTTCAATGTAAGCGTGATAATTTTGAACCATCCTAATAAGTAACAAGCCAGCTGGGAGGCGTTATTTAATTTTTTTCAGAAATCTAGATTTCTTTGGAAAATATTAAATACAAGTATGCATTTTTAATCATACTTTATAAAATTAGATTAAATTAGAAATAGAATAGCGAAAACCACATGTCGATACCTTTTGTCTATCTCAAGATATCTCGAGAAACGTGTAAATTTTATACATAACTGTTACCATCACCGGTAAACTAAGTTAATGAAAAGGAGTGTGCTGTGGAAAAAAACAAAATAACATTTTCCAGATGTCAACGTATAAAAATATAATTAATTAAAACAACAATATAAAGAGAAACAATACTATTAAAATTAAATATAACAGAACAAAAAGAAGTACTTAGTGACGACCTAAATATTCAAATTTTTGCCCATCATACACTACTCTAGAATACATTATCCAGAGAATACTAAACGCCATTCAAAGCATATCGAGAGCAGAAATTGAGACTGCTGTTCAATCTACTCTTGAAAGAGTAAATGTTTGCAACGAAAATGATGGGCAAAAATTTGAACGTTTATGTCATCACTAAATAGTTGTTTTTATTTCTTTGTAATAGGGCTTTTCAACGCTTCTCATTTGTTTCGAGCCTCTGTCATATGCCGTATAATCCATGTATAATATTAATATACGAGATATGAACGAGGCTCGAAACAAATGAGAAGCGTTGAAAAGACCTAATATACGTTGACAGCTGGAAAATGTTTCTTTGTTGTCTCCATAGCACACTACTTTTAATGAATTATTTCGTTTACCGGTGACAGTAACAGTTATGTTTTTAAATTTACACGTTTTGTAAGACATCTCGAGATAGAAAAAAGGTATTAACATGCGGTTTTCGCTATTCTGTTGCTAATTTTGTTTAATTTTGTAATGTGGTATTAAAAATGCATGTTTGTATTTAATATTTTCCAAGGAACACTAGATTTCTGAAAAAAATTAAATAACGCCTTCTAGCTGGCATATTACTCAGTAAGTTGGTTCGAAATCATAACTTTTACATTGACGAAAAAGATCTGTCTTCAACAAGACCAAGTTTGCAAAATTTGATTAAGCAGAACCGGACTCACAGCCAGTTTTTCATAACAAGGTTCCCACTCACCCCCACCTCTTATTTCCAAAGGTAGACCTAAACTTGTCAAATCAAATATGCGTAGAATTTTATGAAGAATACGACGATCGGATTTCCAGTGCCCCTTCATTAGGAAAATTTTGTAAAATGTAGATTTTTTAATTTTTGTTATTCAATTACGACCTCTAGCGGTGGTCCCACAATTATGAAAATAATTTCCAGGCTTTTCCTGAGGCTACTTTTGTTATAAAATTTTTTATTTCAAAGCTCTACTATAAACGGTTCCTGAGATATGGCCGAGAGCCATTCTAGTGAAAATGATTTAATAAGAGAATAAATAAATACATAAATAACAATACAAGGCTATAGATACGCTACATAAGATAGCCATCAAGCAAAAGAGCCAAAAACCTATTTACAATATTTACAATTATGTATACAATAGCTCAGATCAGCGATATATAAGACCTTTTGGATTGATAACTATTTTACATAGCACGTAGATTTGTAATTGTACGTGAGTATTTATTTATTCACTTAATATATCAGTTTGCTTTGTATATTTTTTACATATTCTGCCATATAGCTACTACCAGTAGCGTGTAACGATTGACCCTTCCCAAATTTTAGCCACTGAAGGAACTGCTATGTTAGCATAACTTTTAGATCTTCCAATACTTTCTATGTAAATAATATACTCTTCATTCGTAACGATAAAATTATTAGACGTAAGTAGTAATTAAAAATCTTTTAGTAATGTTTTTAATATTTTTCAATATTATTAATTTACTATTAGGATTGAAAACTACTTCGTCTTTCAATGCCAGATGGCGCTAGCCACCTACTATCATCATTTCGGTTGCAATGGGTGGGAAAAGCTCTCGATGCGAATCAGTTAAAATATGGAGAACAGTGCCTACATTCTTTCCGATGAGGCTCCAATAAGAGCCGAAAATCGCGATTAAAGGGACTGGACTGCACTCCGTATTCTACTTGAAAAGTAAGATTGTTTTGCCTTCGCATTGCAACTGAATAAAAATGGGATACATTTTTATTTAATTTTATAAAATTATTAGTTTTAGAGATATTTGAAGTTAAAATCGAAGGGGCAAAATACATTAATCAAAATAACTGTTTCGTTTCATTTTTATCTTTAGATATCTCAAAAACTAATGACTTTATCGTTACGAAGGAAGGGTACATTATTTACACACAATGTATTGAAGAATAAAAAAATTGCACTAAAATAGCAATTCCGCCAGTGGTGCAGGATTTGGGAAGAGTCAATCGATGACTTTTCCCCGTCGTACGCCTCTGGTAGTAGCCGGAAACGTTTGTTTAACATAATTTAGTAGGGTGTACTGTACCTACCCTTGCTGTCAAGTAGGAAAAGGATACGTCAAGCAGTTTAAAAGGACTGGGTAAAAATATTTTTTCGATTTTTAAATAAATCCCTGTAACTTAGTAAAAGCCACATTTTTTTTAAATGATTTGTAAACACCTTGTATGCATTCTAGCACATACAAAACAGCACATGCAACTCAAAGTAAATAAATTACAAAAAGAACCAAAGAAGATTGGTCTAGAAATAAACATCAACAAAACCAAAAAATGTTATTTGGTACCTTCCAGAAACAACCAGCCTATTTTGATAAACAACCCGGAAACTGAGATAGTGGTGTAATTTGTATATCTGTGCAGCATATTGTAACGGTTGTAAAGAGCGAGATGTGCAGGAAACAATTAATAAGGCTCATAATGCCTACAATATGAGGCAGAAATCCAGAATTTACTTAACTAAGAAGAAATTAAAAATTTTCAACATATACGAAAAATTTGCAGTATATGGCTGTGAACCGTGAAAGATATCATATCAGCATTCATATTAAATCAATTACAAGTTCTCATCAACGAAGAATTATTTGTATATTTTGGCCTAATCGAATCTGGACTGATAATGTTTGGAGCCCAAGCCAACCAAGAAAATGTTATAAGGCAAAAAAGGTGAAGAAAATGGAGACGGATGACCCACACACTCCGTAGATATTCCCCAGATGACGTTGCCTGGATAGCGTTGAATTTGACATCTAATCGATTTTAAATAGTTTCAAAAGTTATTCAATGCATCCTTCTTTTCTCGTATTAACGATTTTTAGACTTCTATAAATCCGTATCCCTATCCCTATCGAATATTTCGCGAAATGAACATCGGATCGAAAAACTAAAAAATAGGTGTTGAATATTTTTCAAATGTCCATCGAATACCACTAAACACGACCCCTCACCCGACCCCCCGTAAGTGGGGTGGGTGCCCAGGCAACCAAATAACGTTTACAAAACGTTGAAAAGACGTCATAATTTTCACCAAACCACGTCAGTTTATCACGTTTTTTCGACGTCGAAAGTCACGTGAATATGTTCCACCATAACTGACGTCATTTTTATCACGTTTTAGACACGTGATATCAAAAACGTAGTTTTTATTTCGTGTTTTTTTAGATTATTTTTCTTTATATGATTTTAAAAATACACAATAATAATTATTCGTATGGGCATTGTTGGTATTGCAATTTTTCATTTAACTGTTTTCAATTTAGCTTATAGGCTAAAAGTAAAACCAAATAGGAGACTTTATAAAAAAAATTCACAGAATTACAATACCCTCAATGTAACATTATAAAATTTTCACTTTTTATATAGGTATACTTACTCTGTCAAAACTGAAACAACATATAAACAAATAAATCATTTATTATTATGATTTTTTTGTAAAAAAAGGAGATAGCAGAATTAAAGATAAATTTATTAGATAAGAAATAGTAACAACAAAATCGATTTTTGCATTCATTTAAATCTTATATTTATGGTATTTTGGATAAATAAATAATATTTCTAGTTTTTATATGACATTGAGTGTATTTATTTTCCCTGTTTTTTCCTGGAAGAAGTAAACAACCAGAGATGCTAGAAGCCACAAACTAAAGGTAATAGATTAAAATAAATTAGCCCTGAGAATAAATCTTAGCTGGAGAGTTTTATTTAACTTTGGTTTTATTTCCATAAGTAGTGATTAATATAATTGGATAATTAATTGAAATTAGAATAATATCAAAAACGTAGTTTTTATTTCGTGTTTTTTTAGATTATTTTTCTTTATATGGTTTTAAAAATACACAATAATAATTATTCGTATGGGCATTGTTGGTATTGCAATTTTTCATTTAACTGTTTTCAATTTAGCTTATAGGCTAAAAGTAAAACCAAATAGGAGACTTTATAAAAAAAATTCACAGAATTACAATACCCTCAATGTAACATTATAAAATTTTCACTTTTTATATAGGTATACTTACTCTGTCAAAACTGAAACAACATATAAACAAATAAATCATTTATTATTAACAAATTATCCAGCATAATATCTTAATTTAACGTAACGCTGTCCATTAAATCAAAAAGAATCGTGAACAACACATAATAATTAGTTCATTAACCCTTAAACGCCCAACCTTTTTTAAGTTCCATGTACGCCCAAAGGTGGGTAAAAAATGTCCACCTCGAAAATAGCTAATATATTTATTGAGAGTTGTTGGAAATGGATTAAACTTAAGATTCTTATGCTTAATAAACACAGCATCGTCTAAAATATTAATATAAACAATTTACAAACCTTACAACAAAATTACAATGTACATCAAAATTAACATACCAGTAAAAGCCAGTACTTCAAAGTTGTCGATTTTCTCCACATTCTTCCTTTCAACCTCCTCATTGACAGATAATTGTGTAGATTATGCAATTATACGGCGATAATTATATGGATTATTTACCTACCAACGAGAAATTATATAAAAACCTTTAGTAACAAGTTTTACCAAGGGTGTACTTTTTATGCCCACTCATATTTAACTCAAGATGCTACTTTTATTTTCAAAAATATCGATAGAACCAAATTAACATTCGATAAAGAGCTGTCTTTTTAACAATAAATAATTTTTAAAAAAATTGTTAACTCGTAATAAATATGTTACAAGAAAATACGCATAAGGTGGACATTTTTTACCCACCCTTGAGCGTTTAAGGTTTAACAGAAAATAAACACCAAAAGTCTTATTTTACAATTTTACGACACAAAGCGCGTAGGTACCTAAACAATAAATGAAGTTTTGAGTCAATGTTATGTCAATATACAACATTATCAGGGTTGCCAGGTCAGTTTTTACTTTCTCAGTAGTTTTGCTTTCAAAAATGTATTTCTTTTAGACCATGTAAATACAGTAAAACCTATGTTTTCGGTCACCTGTCAAAATCGGCCACCTGTACTAACAGACCTGTACGGCCAGTTTAAAAAAATTTTCATATTATGAAGATTTCCTTATTTAAATATGTAATCCAATAACAGGTCATACCTATGACCTGGTATTTACGGCCATCTTTATAATAGGGACGCGGCCAAATAATCTCATATTTTTAAAGCCCATTTCATATAAATTTACCTGTTAATAACGGCCAATATATGTTGATAGATTTCAGTAGTTTTTCAGTAGGTCAGTAATTGGAGTTAAAATCAGTATATCTACTGAAAAATCAGTAGATCTGGTAACCCTGAACATTATAAGCATTAACTCTTCCGATTTTTGTGACGTCAGACTTGGGTTGTGTGAAATGAAAACGTGTTTTTAGACGTATTTTAACGTCAATAAGCTTACGTATTTAAAATCACCTACAAAAGACGTTTATACGACGTAATGTTCAAACACGTGTATATATTCAACCAAAAACTGACGTTCCCTCGACGTTATTGACGTCACTTGATTGCCTGGGTGGTAACTTTAAAATCTTAAATAGAAACCCCCTTTTTATTACAGACTTTGATCCCATACTTAAAAATAAGTAACTTTTGTTCGAGACATTTGTTCAAATTGGGGATAGATGGCGCTATAATCGGAAAAAACGATTTATTGTGATACCCTAAGTACATTATAGAAACGGTCTAATATCTCGAGAAATACACTTTGAAATGAAAAATAAAAAAACATTATGTGTTTAATAATTTTCAAAAACCAATCGAATAGCATCAAATACTACCCACCAATTCCACCCCCTGGGGGTGAGAGGGTAACTTTGAAATCTTAAGTAAAGCCCCCCATATTTTATTACAGATTTGGATTATCCTTAAAAAAATAAATAACATTTATTAGAGACATTTTTTAGAATTGGGGACAGACGGCGCTATAATCGGAAAAATACGATTTACGATCACGATAACTCATTTTTTTTTTCGAGTCTTAAATGTCTTAAATACTTTGTCTAAACAAAAAATGTCTTAAATAAAAAAATGTTACTAATTTTGTCATGAGTAATACAAATCTGCGACAAAAAAGGGGTCCCTATTTAAGATTTCAAAGTTACCTCCATCCCACTCCCAGGGGTGGAAGTGAAGGGTAGTATTTGATATCATTACATAGGTTTTTTGAAAAATATTAAAAACATGTTTTTTGGTTTTCCATTTGGAAGTATTTTTCTCTAGATATTAGACCGTTTTTTGAAATTACCTAGGGCATCACGATAAATCGTTTTTTTCGATTATAGTGCCATTCCAAGTAGCACCGAATGGGTTTATTAAGTCTTTTAAGGATGCTTTAAAACTGTAGAATAAAACTAAAATTAAAACCATTTGGTTTTTAAGTACACCTTAAGGTTGCAATAAAACCGCTTTCAGCATAAAAGGGCCCAGTCTGAAAGAGGTCAATAACACCAAAAATAAAAAACCTTCCTAAAACTTTGTTTTCTTAAGCAACTGGTTTTAATGCTGCTGTGTAGGTGCTTTTAAAACCATGTTAAAAGACACTTTAAGTGCAGACAGTTTTATAGCAAACTTAAAAAATTTCTTAAATGGAGACTTTTAAAGACAATTTACCATATTAAATGATTCTTTAAACCCATATACTCCATATAGGCCAACAAATTTTTACAAGTGTTACGATAGGTACATACGCATTTGTACTCATAAAATAATAAAAAGTACTGGGTTATTTCGTACTGTCAAGGTAGAAAAACACTTGCGCACCCAACTTTATTGATAATGTTAACAAAAAAGTTCTAAATAACTCACGCGCCCTAAAATTTCTGACTTTTGGCGATTAAAGAATAAATAGGTATAATAAAAAAATTTAAATCCGAAAAATATTATTTTGAAAGAAAATTAATTGTATCTACAATTTTAATGTTTAAATGTTAAAATATCCGAATTTATGTCTTTCAGTCGCTTATTTATAAGTTTTATGAAAGCCTTATATTGTAATCTATCATGGTTTTCAGCATCTCCAGAAAGCAATATGGCCGAAATCCAAATAAAACTATTTGGTCTATCGACAGAGAATTGTTGATCAAATGGTTTTATTTTATACCTTGCCAAGGCATATATCCTACATAAAAGCAAGGTTGTCTTGGAATTAAAACCGTTTAGTTTTAATGCTGCTGTCAATAATGCCACTAGGTTTTAATGTGAATCTAACTTAAAATCGAGGCGTCGTAGTGCTGTGTGTGTTGTATTTGTCTTTTAAAGCGACCAGTTCGTTTATTTTAAGTACCTGCGACATATTTCTTCCATACTAACAGTAATTCCACTTTTACAACACACTACACCACTGTTTCGCTCTAAAACAAATGGCCAACCATTTTGGTTATGAAAGAAGAGGGGATGGGTTTAGTTTTATTGTTTCTAATAAGAAGCATAGCCTACTAATTGCTTTTAAGAAAGCAACTTTAAAGACAAAACAAAAAATAGTTTTAAGGCATATGTTTTACTGACATAATAGTCTTGAGATCAAGTAGTTTTAATAATAGGTTTTATTAGTCATATTAGGAGAATCTTTAAAACTGCTTTAAAACTTAAAGGTAACAAACAAGAATCTAATAAAACCAAACAGTCCGGAAGTTCTTTATAAAACTGATTAGTTTTAAAGTGAACTGAGAATAAACCATTTTAAAACTACAACAAGACAAATTACCTATTAAGATTAATTAGTCTTATTTGATACCCTTATTGGATACTTTAAAACTAGTGACATGCTGCACTGAATAGTAGGTAAATGCTTAACAATTTTATAGTTCTGGCAGTATATCTACAAGGTAACTTTAAAACCATTGTCTTCTTATTTACCACAATAAAACCTTTATAAACCTTAAATAAAACTAAAATGTTTTTATTGAGCTACTTGGGATGTATCCACAACTCAAAAAAAATGTCTCGAATAAAAGTTACTTATTTTTAAGAAAGGAATTCAAATCTGCAATAAAAAATGGGACTTCCCATTTAAGATCTTAAAACTACCCCACTTTCCGGAGTGGAAATCGAAACGTTAAGTATTTTTAGGTAACATATGTAATTGTCATTACCAACTAACTGTATCTAATACCATAGAAACATAATATTTAATTTATCTAAATATTTATGATCCATTTTTAAAATATATTGGACTCTTCCTGTAATACAAACAACTGTCTTTAAAAACGGATAATAATAAAAAGACCGTTCTAGTTAATCTGAGTAAGTAAAAAAACATCAACATTATATAGTATTCGGTAATAACGTAGAACTACCCCTTTAACCCTAAAAGAAAATAGCCCATTTCGCGAAAGAATAATCTGTGCCACTGAAAACATTAACTTCTATTCTCTTGCCATCCACGGACCCTAATTGCAAGTGAATGGCTAGAAAATGGATGTGTCGGAACAGACATTTTATCTTTCAGAAAAAGACCTAAAACTAACATACTGGTAAACCTCTATAACATCTCTTTAATTGGGTTGTTGACATACTGAGCCAAGTTTCGTTTCGCCTTTTCAATTTAAGTGCTCTGTCATTGGACTTGAGATGTTAAAATAATTGTATGACTTGGAAGACATTTCCTTTTCGTTTAAAATTTGCAGACGTATTTTATTCTACACTACACTGCACTCTATAAAACCTTAAATGAGTTAAATGGTAAAATATTTTCACTGATACTTTAACTATTTATTATTAAATGTATAAAGTTTTATAAGGCATGGAGGCATATACATGGTTGGCTACTCCAAAGGGTCCATCATGATGGACATGATTTCGCAACATTCATTAGATTTGATTAAGACAATGAAATGTGAAGAGGTTTTATTGAATAGCCTGCAACACCCCTTAATCTAACTTCCCTGAATATCTTCCTAAGGGGACGTGTACAAAGTATGATTTATAATACCGTTCCTGCTTTACTGCAAGAAACGAGACGATGAATACTGCATGCATCATCAGTTTCAATGGCGTTACAACACTTCGTGAGTCTTTGCTGCGTTTAATATTGTCTCACTCACATTTTCTTCAGATCCTATCTGATTGTATCTTTCCACTTTTTTTAGGCCCTCTTACAGACGCTCTCCCATCTGGTCTCCTCAAAAACACATATTTGTAGGGCGATTTTTGTTATTGCGTGTCACATGTCGTGTCCATATTTACCGAAGATTTTCCCTCTAGATTGCTCTCTAACTTTCCCTTTCCAAAAAGAAACTCTAACTTGTTATGTCTCCGCCTTCATTCGTTTGTCACTCTATATCTGCAAGTGCCATATAAAATTCGACGGAATTTACGTTCCCACACCAGCTATTTTTTCCCAGCTATTTTTACGTTCCCATACAAGAGAGTTTTTGTGCATCTAAATACGTATACCGTATACGTAACGTATCTTTTTGACATATAAACATGCGCATTAATGGTTGAACTCCCGTATATTGATGGGTATTACCTAACGTAACGGTCTGATACGTACGTTAGGACGCATCTTTATCGAGACGAAAGTTACCGAATGCACAAGGGGATCTTACCCGATTTATTACCAAATCCCAGTATAAGGCTACGGCTCCACGGGCGAGAAATTGACGCTAGCAGTAGCCGTAAAACGAATTTAAGGTTCCGCGGAACGGAATAGGAATATCCGAACTGTACCGACTACAGGACCTGTGCGTAGTCGGTTCAGTTCGGCTATTCCTATTCCATTCCGCGGAAACTTAAGTTCGTTTTACGGCTACTGCTAGCGTCAATTTCTCGCCCGTGGAGCCGTAGCCTAAAGAGGGACAGTAGAACCACTCTCCGAAAAATTGGAAGTAAAATCTGTAGTCGCGCATGGCGACCGCGCAATGTTCTTTGTCGCTTTTGCCCCACTCTCGAATTGCTAGTCGCATAGAAACGTACGGATTTTAACAGGGAAAACCCGCATCCACCACTGGTGAATTATCAATTGCGTACTGCCGGTATTACTTCTTGAGATCAAAGCGCCGACAGAGGTGTGGTTTTACTGTGGAACCTCTATATACTGTGACCAAATCAACATTTCATCAGCGGACCGCCCGTGAATAAACATTTAATATTACATTGGTTTTGTGCAAGGTTTTGTTAGGTATTGGAAATTGGAACTTCATAATAATTTAAAATTTGCTTGTTTTTTAAGTTGTCTATTAATAAAGTAAAACAAACAAATTTAGTATTTAAGAAATACAGTGATCACCACAATAACTAGATAAAGAAATGACCTAATTTCAGTAATATTTTCAAATAAATATGAACAAACTCTTTACATTATCATTATAATGGAATTCTGATGTAAAAAATTAAAAATTTAAAACTAAGGAAAAATAATATTTTTATATTTAAATAGAAGCAATTAAAACCATAAAAATCAGTCACATTTACCTTTTTTTACATTTGTATATTAATAATTGTTCATTGTGTGAATTTTTTTTATTTTTTAATGTCAACGGAATTTAAAAACGACTTTACGTTACGTTAGGCAGTTATAAAAACTACCTATTAACGTTCATCATTCTTACGATACGTTAGTGCTTTACGTATGGGGAGATACGTTACGTTAGATAGTTACCAAAATTCCCTATTAACTTCTCATGTTGATTGGGCTACTGCATAAAAACGTCATCGACAAAGTCGAGTACGATTTTTGCTTCCCCAAAGCCGACCACTCAGGATACTGGGGTGTCGTTCGACAAAATCGTCGATAATAACAATTCTGCAGTACTGCAGTATAGAAATCAGTTTCTCTGTGGTAAAATTGTAACGATTTTGTTGGTGCACGGTCACACATGATCAACATTTTTGTCAATTACATAGTCGAATTCGACAAAATTAAACGACGCCGCAGTATCGTGAGTAGCCTGCTTAACAGCTGTCTGGTTTGATTTTTGGCTAAATTTTTCACATGACATATTCTAAGGTCAGGTTCAACCACAATAGGGACAGCGGATAATTCTGTCTCATCCAGGATTTAAGCAGAAACCTTTTATTTTTTCCCTTCTATTCTATCTTGAACAAAGGAGTTATTTATACACATTTGAATTTCTTAGATACGCCTAGCTCAACCAATCCATTCCGCAGTCTTGGACGAAGAATTAAATCAGGGAATCATTTTTGCTTTTACTGTGTACAGGTTTTCTTTGGTAACTCTTTTTCTCATTGTTTACTCCTTGATACTTACTTACTTACTTACTTACTTAAGCCCCCTCTTGTACCTTAAGGTGTCGAGGAGTACCTTACTCCTTGATATAAATTTATAATTTCACAAATTTTAAAGGTTTCTTCTATGCATTTTAATTTATACTCAATGTATTTTATTTCCTGGATTTTATGACTCTTTTGGCTCGTTTTCTTTGTTCGTTGTATTTTTCCTGATCTCTGGTGTTTTTACTTGAATCATTTTGAGTAATAACTTATTTAGTTCATCTAGTTCTATTCTATGTATGTTCCTCATCAAACCATTTTTTAAGATTTATGACGGTAGAAAATAAAGGTTTTATTCACTTACATAATCGAATGGAGCGGTATTTTAAGTATTTTCTTAACTTGCTTTTATTGTAGTCGACGGCTAAAAGAGGGAGTTTTATCTAGCGCCAGCTACACTACACGTAGCAGTAAAGCATGTAGATAATAAATATAAAGTTAAGATTAAATTGTATGAGTTCGTTAGAAGTCCGATGTTATTATTTTATACAAAAGTTTTATGAACAAAAGTGTAATATATCTGCCTTTATTTAATTAAAATTTATATTTGGTATGTTATAATTTGAAAAAACAGACAATATACAACAAATTCCGAAACAAGACTAAATTACACAAACATCAAATATCAAATCTTCATTACACCCGTAGGTGGTCCGATAAGTACATAGCCTCTCCGCCTGATGGCTCCACTATCGCAAGAGAAATATACAAGGCTATACAAGTCCGATGCTATGCAAGTCCGTCTCGCGTGGCACATCTCTTGCGTAGTTTGGCCTTTTTACATCGGAGCTATTTCTGTGCAATTTTAGATACGACTTTCATTGTTGCCAACAGAAGAAATATTTCAATATTTGAGGTTATTTTATTGTATATAATATATACTGATATAAACTTAAATAAACAATATAATTATACTATTTATAAAAATACAAAGGTAAAGGATGTCAACAGAAGTAAAGAAAACATTGTTGTTACGAAATGTGGCTGTTGTAGCAACAACGATGAAAAATAAAAAAACAGAAAACCTCGAAAATACTGGTCAAACCTTGGTTGAATGCAGGATTGGGAAATTTGAGGATACTCCAAGAGTTCTTGAATGCTAGCGACCTGCAAAGATTTAAAAACTTTCTTAGAATGGACGAGTGCACTGTCTTTAAACTCCTGGAAAAGATTATCCACTAATGATTAAGTCTAAGATAAAGTAAAGATAAGGTTATGTTTTTATTTTACTGTCTGTAACTGTAATAAATATTGTTAGGTTGGCAACATGAATTTTGACACCTTGTCATGCAACACCTTGCATCAAAATAGCATGAAAAATAGAACATGTTTTAATTTTTCGTCTAGCAGAGGAATTGTATGGAAATAGCGCGTGGGCATGCGCAGTGGCGTAATCAGTGTGTAAGCCGGCGTGTCTGGGGATATTAGAAAAATGAAAAAAGAGCAATAACTGTCGGTGATCCGACTCTTGTCTTTGGAAGGGAAATAACGCAGCGAAATCAAAGAGCGTTTGGATGTTGTGTATGGTGACTCTGTTTTTTTCGCCTTGCATCAAAATAGCACGAAAAATAGAACATGTTTTAATTTTTCGTCTAACAGAGGAATTGTATGGAAATAGCGCGTGGGCATGCGCAGTGGCGTGATCAGTGTGTAAGCCGGCGTGTCTGGGGATTTTAGAAAAATAAAAAAAGAGCAATAACTGTCGGTGATCCGACTCTTGTCTTTGGAAGGGAAAAAACGCAGCGAAATCAAAGAGCGCTTGGATGTTGTGTATGGTGACTCTGTTTTTTTCAGTGGCGATCGTCAAAAATTGGTTTAACGAGTTTCAACGTGGTCGCAGATCGGTATTTATTAATTCACGCTCAGCGGTCTCGAAAACAGCTACCACGGAGGATAACGTGAAAAAAATCCACGATCTCGTATTGGCAGACCACCTACTGAAGGTGTGCGAGATAGCTGAGACAGTACGGATCTCAAAAAATTGACTGGGTTATATCGTGTATGAAATTTTTGGCATAAGAAAGCTGTCGAGGCGATGGGTTCCGCATTTTCTCACTCCGGCCAATAAGCCCAACCATAAGACGACTTCAGATCAGTATCTGAGGCTGCTTAAGCGCAATTTAAAGGAGTATATACGTTGTTTCATAATCGCCGACGAAACAAGGTTCCGCTGGTATATACCAGAGACCAAGTAACTGTCGGTACAGTGGATGTCATCCCGCTAACTTGTCCTAATAGGACGAAGATTTTCCAATTGGCCTGAAAGGTGACGGCCAACATTTTCTGGGATTTACAAGATGTGATCTTCACAGGGTGTCCCCTAATTAATTGGACATTAGCAAATAGGTCATAGATATATTAATATGTGGAAATTACTCTGTAATTAAATACAATATTAAAAAAACGAGCCTGTACCGCCATTAAGAAGATCAAAAAATACACGTTCTTCAAATAAACTTTTTTATCCGATGCCTAGATTTTGTGTCATTTTGGAACTAATAAATTTTTTTATTTCATTAGTAGCTCCAAAATGGCACAAAATCTAGGCATCGGATAAAAAAGTTTATTTGAAGAAAGTGTATTTTTTGTTCTTTTTAATGGCGGTACAGGCTCGTTTTTTTAATATTTTATTTAATTACAGAGTAATTTCTACATATTAATATATTTTTCAAATTGGGCTCTGTACCGCCATTCTTTATTATATTACGAATACGTGTGCCAAATATCTCGAAGAAATATTCAAAATTACAGCCGCAATCTTGGAACGCGTTTTCGCTACCTGTTGATCGTTACTGTTTTCTCTTAATAAAACTATCATTTTCGCTAATAGCCGTACAGGCTGATGCGATTTTGTAAATAAAGAAAAATAAATTTTTATTTGCATACTTACAAAATTTTAAAGATTTAAGAATTTTATTAATTTTGGACGAAATAAAAATTTCGAATGACAGTAATGACGATGACATTAATCTTTTGCATAATGGCCGATTTCGATGTTTAATCGATAGTTGTTATCAATATTGAATAAGTACCTAATTACTAAATCTGCAAAGTTTTGATTTATGTTTTATGAATATAATTGCAAAATACTACAGAAGTTCACTTTCTGGCATAAATTTAATTAATAGTAACGTTAATTTTGTACAATATTTTTAATAATTAAAGTAAATAAATTTTAAGTTCACTCAAATAAATAATCGATTACTGGCACCGACCATCTACATTCAATGTCAGTTTATTTTGATCAATCGCGGCAGGTAATGTAAAATTCTTCGTTCAGTACAATAAAATGTTGTTACTTTACTGCCGCAAATGGCGTCAAATGAGTACAGTAATAATGAATGAAAAGTTCACTTATCCTAAAAGAATAATTTCGGCTTGCATCAATTTACATAAAAATTTGGGGTTAGGATCATATTACCCTGCACTTCATATTCTATATCACGCTCAAGGGCGTTGATTATTTTTAGGGGTGTAAACTACCCTTATTTTCAAAAATTATATAAAAACATTGTAAACTTTAATATAGGTAAAATTTGATTTTGACTGGTTAAATAATGATTGTTTTATGCTTTAGGATATAACATCATAATATATCAACCCTTAAAAACCACCCTTAAAAACCAAGAATTAGAAAAAAAATCATTTATTTACACAAAAATACGAATTTACAAATATATAAAAATACACATACAAATAGTTTTTTAGTCATCCAGTACACGAACCGGCTCTGTGGTATTATTTAGGTACACTGAAAATGCACTATAAGGGGACTATTCGAATTTTTCGAAAAAAAAAATAGTTTTATAAACATAGCTCCTTCATTTATGACGATAAAAAGTTTTTTTAATAATAGTTTGGTAGGATTTTTGAACAGTCATAAGACTGTGTAAATTAAGCTCCGTAAGGTCCCTTAATTTTTAATTGAGGTGGGTTTAAAGGGCTCGAATAAGGGGATGTTTGCTCGTAAATAGATGTTTTAAACAGCTCTATCTCGCTAACTGTTTACTGTAATGAAAATCTATGCATCAGGAAATTTTAGATATTAAAAAAGCTACAATTTAGTAGTTTATCATTTTTTTTGTATCTCCAGTATTTTCGCCGATATTTTGAAGAAAATGATAAAAAATGCAAAATTGCAAAAAAACAATTTTTCTTTAAACTCCAATTTTTCTAAAATTAGGCCTTTTAAATAGGTCAAACTTCTTGGGTGTAATTGATAATATAAATATAAAAGGAATTACAGAAAGGCTAAGACCAATTTTAGTTACAAGGGTAGTTAAGGGGTTGTTTTCACGGTTTTTTTTTCGTATAGAAAAACAGGTACCGACTTTTTCTGATCATAAGTTGCTCAATTTTTATACTAGAAACTTTTTATTATCTTTTTTTGAAAGATTTTATTGTATGCTTGAAAAAACATCATGTAAGTTTTCCGGGAAAAATGCAAAGTTTTCCCGTTATTTGGCTTTTATGATTTCAAATTATGCATTTGACAAAAAAGCTAACCTTTAACTTGCTGTATCTCGAATTTTGTTGGTCGTAAAAATATTATGGAAAAACAGTTGCGTTTGTGTTACTAAAAAATACAATTTTGATATCTACAGCTTTTTGATTAAATGAACATTTTTCGAGTTATTCTCAAAAAACCCTCTAAAAAAGTCGATTTTTCCGTCGAAAAACTGTTACTTTCAACCACAAATAACTCGAAAAATATTAGTTTTACGAAGAAAATGTAAAAAACATCTTTTTCTTAAAATCACTTTTTACATCGATTTAAATGATTAAAATGTAATAAAAAATTCCCACCCCCGAGATGGGGTGGAAACTACCCTCAAGGTTTTAGCGTACAGCAGCATGATATAGAAAATGATCCTTGGACTATTTCCCACATTCTGTAAAAATTTCAAGTAAATCCATGCTGGACGACAAAATTGCGAGCCAAAATGCTTAATTTCCTCGACTAAATATCAAATTGTTGACGATACAATTTTGTATGCACCACGTCAGTTAATACTCTTACGCCCTCTCTGCCCATAATATCAGACTGGTTCGATAAAGAGTAACTTTACTGACTTGGTACATACATAACTATTTTCAGAGGGGTTAAAGGAGGTAGAGTATCACTGGGTCAATTGTACGGAACTGAAAGTAGACTACGTTCAAAAATAAATCACCACTGCTCCAAAATTTTAGTTCTCCTTTTGAAGCCTAGTCGGACCGCCCCAGTACAAGATAGGTGTATTCTTAATTTTTGTATAATCTGACTATCTATTTAAGAAACAAATAATAAATAGCGCTTCCAGACTTTTGTCCCACTCTGTATATGGATGTTGTCTATCGGTAACCAATAAAATGAAAGGATCCAGATGAATTGAGTTGATCTGAAATAGCTATTGCCACCATATTTTAGAAAGGTTTCAACGAAACATGTACATAAAACTTCCAAATTTCATTTGACTTTTAACGGTGTACAAAGAAGAGTGTTTTTCTCAAGCGAATCTGCTCGCCGAGGAGAGGAAATTTTATACACTGGAACAGTGAAGTGGTGTGCGATGTTATACATAATGTATGATCGACGAAGTTGTTTGGCTGCTGAAATTAGGCCGTTAACGACGGTTTAATAAAATATGATCTCGGTTGAGACTGAGACACTATCTGCATATTTCAAGTTAATAGCTTTGACAATTTTCTACAAGATATTCTCTTAAATCATTCGAGAATAATGGAACTTGATACAATTATATTATTATGTATATGTTACTGTTAAAACCCGATTTCAGTTAAAACCCGAATTTACTAGGAAAAACTAGTTTTAACTAAGCGCTTTAGACAATTCTAGTTTTAACTAGTCAAAACTAGATTTGACTGCTAAATTCAGTTAAAACTAGAAATCGCGAACGGATTTCATTTAGAGTAGTTTATATACGATTCTCTTGGGATTGCATATTGATCACATCAACCTATCCCGATTTCCATGAAAAATAGCAACATTATCTTATATGCTTCAATTACCCAAAAATATTTTCGACAGGTACATAATATTTTGATAGGATCAATTTTAGAAGCTAACTTTTTTATCTCGCCAACTTCAACAATTCTAAATCATTTTAGTCTTCGATTTTGTAATGGTGTTTTCTTGGCAGACAGTTCCGTATCTTGTACTTCGACCATTAGTTTATTATAATATGCTTTTGGTCACAACATTGTAGTGACGTTCTTTCTTCTCTGTCTCTTCCATGTAAAATCATTTCCAAAACACGTTTTTTTCACGTTCTTATACCTCTGCTCTCAATCTGATCTTCGATATTATCACTAATGGTGAATAATACACAGTTTACACAGTGGTGTAATATAATCAATAAAAACAATGCAAAACAATCAACAGTTTCACACACTACTTTGCTACCGACGGGCCGCCTTCGTCATTAACACTACCCCGAACAATCCGTAATACATACTTGTCTCTTGCAACAATTTTAACTGGTATTCGCCAGTAATTCCAAAAAAGCTACTTTGAACTAATATAAACTACTCTTACTCTAAATGAAATCCGTTCGGGATTTCTAGTTTTAACTGAATGTAGCAGTCAAATCTAGTTTTGACTAGTTAAAACTAGAATTGTCTGAAGCGCTTGGTTAAAACTAGTTTTTCCTAGTAAATTCGGGTTTTAACTGAAATCGGGTTTTAACGGTAACATATACATCATATAGGGGAGTGCATAGAGATTTTGACTTAAAATCAAACTAGACAAAATCAAACAAGATAGAACTTTTTGTAATTTCATTAAGAAATGTTTAATAAACAACTATGAAAAAGTTCTACTCAAGAAGTGGGTGCTTCATTTTTTATTAAACAAATGAACTACGAAATTAGATGTTTTTTTAAATAACTCCGAAAATATAAATTTTAGAAAAAAACTGACTTGACCATTGAAAAATTCAGAAAATTTTACAAAAAAAACCTTATATAAAGAATTTTCTAAAATTAAATCCGTATTTCTATAATTTTTTATTTATAACGCTAAAGTCACCCTTCTCACAAACATTGGCGCACTGTAAACTAACATACGGCGAAGTGCACGGTGGAGTTATTTTAATGTAATTCTTTAACTAATTGATCAGATAAAATTTTACAAATTGAACATGAAAGAAGAATAATTAAGCTATATTACGGTTATAATAGAAAGAGATAAAATGTATGGGCATAAGTACAGTGTGGGCGGAAAGTGAGCCTTATATGGATTTTCTTTAAAAATGATTTAAAAATGTGTAACTAATGTAATTTTTCTTATAAAACTCTCAATTTTGCACAACTTACCTTTAAATCATCTTACTAAATTATGTTTCTTTCAAAAAAAAAATCTCAAAAAAAAATTCAAATGACATGACGTCTCAAAAATTGTAATTATTAAAATCTTCGTAGGTTTATAGAAGTACCACCACTTTAAGACGGTATTACTTAAGTTTGAACAGATATATTACAGTCTTATAAGTGCTTTTTTAAAGCATAGGATGTAATATTTAAAATGCACTAAATTATTTTACTTTAGAAATGAAATAAACTATTTCTTTTTAAGAAAATTAAGAGAGATAACAAAAATGTAATATAAAAACCGAAAAATATCAGCTTAAAAAATGTTTATACAAAGTGATCAAAACTTTTTTCTGTAAAACTTACCTAAAATACATTTAATAAGCTTCAACAATAATAAATGTTCAGCAAAAAATTTTTTGAAGTTATACTTCTTTACCGGCGATAGAGGGTGAATTTTTATATGGTAAAACCTAGCGACCGGGCGCATGCGCATTATAACTTTGTTCTGATTGGATGTTCAAATGACATGTCAAAAATTATTCAATATGGAGGCTGTGGCACAGCTGTAGTTAGATTATTTATGGCTGTTGCGTTTTCAAATTTGTGTGAAAAGAAACAACAAACAAAAGTTAGTTAATAGTTATACTGACTTTTTAAATAGTTTTCATACACCTATATTTTTGGACTTTTGGACTATTTTGGACAAGGAAAACTCATTCTAATTTGGTAAGTAGTTTTTATTATAATCATATTGTAATTATACATTTGGATTAGGTTGAAATACATACATTTATTTTCTCAAAAATGCGGATTTTAGAGAGAAATCCCAAATTAGGTTCGATTTTTATTTTTAAATTATGATTTTTTGGCGTAGATTTATTTATCTAGTAGGTATGTAATGCTTTGATTTACATACTTAATTTGATTACCAACAAAAGTTCTACCAATTTTCATCTAATATATTGTTTTCTTACTGTTTTGTTATATTTTTATATTTTCTTCCACAAAATTTAAACTACATAATTTAATTTTCAAAACAACTGTCAAACAGTAAAACGTTCAGTTACCGTATTTTTCCACATGATAAATAATGTGGGATTGGACGAGTGAGTCTACGCTTCGATTACGAATCAAAGCGCCACAAAATTCACGGGTTCAATTCCCGATGCAAGTTTTATTTTTTTATTTTTTTATGCATGTTATGATTGTAAGTATATTTGTTATATATTTTTTTTTCAGAAAATGCGTATTTAAAATTTTTGCCAACAATTATTATCGTTCAGAAATCATTTTTTCTTTGTGGCATTTTCCAATGCGTTTGTGTGCGTTTTATTCTTTTATTTTTTTAAATTTTTGGTATTGTCTTAAAAATCACATAATATGTAGTAGAAATATAACTTCTTACGTGCGTACAAAGTACACACACATTCTTGATTTTACCTCTTATACAGTATGTCTGCGTAACTTGGAACCTATTGATAACTTTGTTATTATCAGTTTAACGAAAAAAAGTTATTTTTTATAAAATACTCTGCATCATATATAATCTGAAATGCAATCATCAATTATCAAATTTAATTAACGTTATACGAGGTATGTCAAAAAATATGAATTTCACTCAAGAGTAAAGTACCTTTACATTTCACAATATCGAAAATTGTTAATAAGAAAAGTTGTTTGGAATTAAAAAATTTGTTTTAGTGTTCAATTACATCCTTCTAATTAAAATATTGTGAATAATAAAGGCACTTAACTCTTAAGAAAAATTCATAATTTTTACATATCTCGTATAAAATTAAAAAAGTTTGATATCTGATGATTGTATCTTAGATTTTAGACCAGGGAGAGCATTTTATGAAGAATAACTTTTTTTCGTAAAAGTGATAATAAAATAGTTATCATAATTGTAATAAAATGATTATGGGTATCCGTAATTTGAGAAAATATTTAAATTTTTTGTTCGATTATAATGATGTAATTGTATATTAAGACATAGTTCCTAATTTCAAACAACTTCTCATAATAGCATTTTTTGATATTCTGGAATATAAAGGTCCTTTACTCTTTAACGAAATTCATATTTTTGACATAACTCGTATAAAATTAATAAAATTTTATATCTGATAGTTGAGTTTTAGATTTTTGACTAGCCAGAGCATTTTATTAAGAATAACTTTTTTCGTAAAATTGATAATAAAAAAGTTTTCCATGTGGTTCCTAGCTACGCAGACACACTGTATAAGAGCTTCTGTATAAGAATTTTCAAATTGCAATGCCATATATTCGGATTCAGCATAATCAAAAACAAAATAGAAAAATATTTTATCAAAGTAAAATAATGAATTTTTCGATAGATTTATAATTTTTATACACAATAATTGTTATTATTTAAACAATTAATAAACAATTAGCGGCCAAATCTGCGAGTAGAACTTTTTACTTTAACATTTATATAAACTAACAAAAAAAGTTTTAGAAAAATGAATTTTTCCGAAACAATGCATATTTTCGTTCTAATTGCACTCCCCTAATAAGCATTGGGCAGAGTAGGTTAAAAGCAATAGACTACAACTAATAATTATTGAAAACTTATTTTCGAAGTACAATACTAAGAATGCAATTTATTGAAAATTATAATAAATCTAAGTAATGTAAAGGTTCCTGATGGAGACCATCTTAACAGAATATTGGGATAAAACCAAAAAACTTACAATATGTATAAACAATGCTATTATATTTATATGTTATGTTATGCGTTCAGTTTCGATGTTTATCAATTTTATATTATCATCAGGCAGAACAAATTTGAAATAAGTTAGAATAAAATAACAAATAAATAGAAGAATTTTCCATCCAAATCTTATCATGTCAGTACTTTGTTATAAATTGTGGTGGTTGGCAAATACTAAATCGAAATAGGTCAAAATAATAGTAGTTATGTAAAGTATGTAAATATTTTTAAAATATGGCAAAATATGTACATTATACGAAGCAAACTGTCTGGATTTGAGTGAAAATTGTGTAAAAATGATTTAATAAGAGAATAAATAAATACATAAATAACAATACAAGGCTATAGATACGCTACATAAGATAGCCATCAAGCAAAAGAGCCAAAAACCTATTTACAATATTTACAATTATGTATACAATAGCTCAGATCAGCGATATATAAGACCTTTTGGATTGATAACTATTTTATGTAGCACGTAGATTTGTAATTGTACGTGAGTATTTATTTGTTCACTTAATATATCACAGTCTGCTTTGTATATTTTACATATTCTGCCATATAGCTACTACCAGTAGCCTGTAACGATTGACCCTTCCCAAATTTAAGCCACTGACGGAACTGCTATGTTAGCATAACTTTTAGATCTTCCAATACTTTCTACGTAAATAATATACTCTTCATTCGTAACGATAAAATTATTAGACGTAAGTAGTAATTAAAAATCTTTTAGTAATGTTTTTAATATTTTTCAATATTATTAATTTACTATTAGGATTGAAAACTACTTCGTCTTTCAATGCCAGATGGCGCTAGCCACCTACTATCATCACTTCGGTTGCAATGGGTGGGAAAAGCTCTCGATGCGAATCAGTTAAAATATGGAGAAAAGTGCCTACGTTCTTTCCGATGAGGCTCCAATAAGAGCCGAAAATCGCGATTAAAGGGACTGGACTGCACTCCGTATTCTAATTGAAAAGTAAGATTGTTTTGCCTTCGCATTGCAACTGAATAAAAATGGGATACATTTTTATTTAATTTTATAAAATTATTAGTTTTAGAGATATTTGAAGTTAAAATCGAAGGGGCAAAATACATTAATCAAAATAACTGTTTCGTTTCATTTTTAACTTTAGATATCTCAAAAACTAATGACTTTATCGTTACGAAGGAAGAGTACATTATTTACACACAATGTATTGAAGAATAAAAAAATTGCACTAAAATAGCAATTCCGCCAGTGGTGCAGGATTTGGGAAGAGTCAATCAATGACTTTTCCCCGTCGTACGTCTCTGGTAGTAGCCGGAAACGTTTGTTTAACATAATTTAGTAGGGTGTACTGTACCTACCCTTGCTGTCAAGTAGGAAAAGGATACGTCAAGCAGTTTAAAAGCACTGGGTAAATATATTTTTTCAATTTTTAAATAAAAAACCTTGTAACTTAGTAAAAAGCCACATTTTTTTAAGTGATTTGTAAACACCTTGTATGCATTCTAGCACATACAAAACAGGACATGCAACTCAAAGTAAATAAATTACAAAAAGAAACAAAGAAGATTGGTCTAGAAATAAACATCAACAAAACCAAAGAAATGTTATTTGGTACCTTCCAGAAACAACCACCCTATTTTGATAAACAACCCGGAAACTGAGATAGTGGTGTAATTTGTATATCTGTGCAGCATATTATAGGTTGTAACGGTTGTAAAGAGCGAGATGTGCAGGAAACAATTAATAAGGCTCATAATGCCTACAATATGAGGCAGAAATCCAGAATTTACTTAACTAAGACGAAACTAAAAATTTTCAACATACGAAAAATTTGCAGTATATGGCTGTGAAACGTCAAAGATATCATATCAGCATCCATAGTAAATCAATTACAAGTTCTCATCAACGGAAAATTATTTATATATTTTGGCCTAATCGAATCTGGACTGATAATGTTTGGAGCCCAAGCCAACCAAGAAAATGTTATAAGGCAAAAAAGGTGAAGAAAATGGAGACGGATGGCCCACACACTCCATAGACATTCCCCAGATGACGTTGCCTGGATAGCGTTGAATTGGAATTCTAAAGGTCGCCGGAAAGTAGGAAGATCTACATAAAAAAAAACTTGCAAAAGGGCAGGACGGACGAAGGGAAATAAATGGTAAATTCCTGACTCAAAATCAAAGCACTAACGAGAAATAGGGTCCCTGGAGAGTTCTCACTCTTATCACTGTTACAAGCGATGTAAGAATCAATTTTTTCTGGTTATTTCAATTTGATAAAAAGATTGAACGATTTATATAATTTTAGTAAATTGTATTGTTTATTGTTTTTATTTATGACTCTTGTATGCTTTGTCTATGAAATTGTTAAATTCTCCATGACAATGAAGCATATTTCTATTGTATTCTATAATAAAAATCTATTTTCAGATCCAGTTTTTTTATAAAAATCTATTTTACAGTATAAAAAGTTATTTTTCTTCGAAGTATTCCCAGCGGTTATTGTATAAAAGGTTTTAAATATGTTGTTTCACAGGCGTACATTTCGTATAAAAAATAAAAATATTAACATCTTTCATTTTATAAATTCTTATCTTTTCCGTTTATCTCAAGAGCTTATATTCTTAGAATCTCCCCTGTAGAAACGGGACTTAAATTGAGCACTTTTGCAATAAAACAAATTAATTTTGCGACTATCAAACGAGCTTTAACGATTCATTTTGAGCGCTGAAATGTGATGATTACACACTTGAACCTTTAAGATTTATGACGGCATGCAATAAAGGTTTTATTCACTTACATAATCGAATGGAACGTTATTTTCAAGTACTCTTTTTACTTGCTTTTATTGTAGTCGACGGGTAAAAGAGGGAGGTTTATATGAAACAGTTAGAGCTAGCGCCACCTACACGTAGCAGTAAAGCTTGTAGAGATAAAGTTGAGCTTAAAATGTATAAGTTAGTTAAGAGTTCAATGTTACTATTTAATACAAAAGTTTTATGGGCAAAGTGTTTGAAATTAGTTATTTATGAAACAGTTCGTTAAGTATGCTTTTTGCGAACGCACGCGATATTTAGAGCACGAGCGACAGGGGAGCGAGTGCTATACATCGCGTAATTTCGCAAAAATTACTTCACGCCCAGTTTTATACAATATTTTATCTACGATAAACAAATAAAAAAACTGTAACTCTTCGTCACTGGAATTCATTTCTATTCTACAATTTATAGAACTTTGATATTTAAAAATTCTAACTTCTTTCAAACCACAAAACTGTCAAAACTTTTGTTTTAATTTATTGCTCAAATGTCATCACCATGACAATGCGAGTTAAGGATATTTGATTATAACGACAGAGATAGCTAGTGCTAACTCTGTCGTTATATAACGACAGTGCATGTCTATTCTTAATTCAGATATACCTTCCAGTTTACCTCACATTTGCAGCGTACGTCAACTTAACATGAAAAGTTACGTTATGTAGAGATGTTGGTGGTGGACATAAATATACAGCATATTGTTTTGTTTTATTTATTATTGTTTTGTTAATTCTTTTTTTTTTGATTAAAGTTCTGCGTTAAAGGTTTTGACTGAATTTTTATGTTTTATAATGTTAATCAAAATTAATTGATAAACCAATGATACACATTTAGATTAAAACAAGACATAGATAAGTAATTTTTTGCACGGCTAGCTTTGATCCAATTAATTGTGGATCGCTCGTTATGAAAGTGTGCGAAAAAGTAAACCTCATTTAAAATACATTGTTACTTCACGCACACTTTAAATCCTTCACGCACTGCTACCTATAAAGACAGTTTTCACAAACTAAAAACGTATGCATAATATGAGATAGAGTAGATAAATATCTTTTTAAACGCTTTTCTTTAGTTCAATCGTTGGCCTCAAATTTTTAGACGTTAATTTGACTGCCTTTTCTTCAATGCAAATGAATGAAATTGTGCAAACATATGCATTTGCGGGAACAATACACGAATAGTCAATAAAAAATTGTTGATATGTTTATTAATTGTTTAAATAAAAAAACGATTTTAATGAAAAATACTTAAATTCTCTTCCTTTTTACAATGTAGAAAGTTGAGACTTTTACAGATTGTAGCTAATTATATGAACTATACATAATTTCACTTTATACGGTAATTGTTTACGTTATGTTTTATAAATAAATAATAATGTTTCAAATTTATCCAGTTTCTGTCCGATTTCTATCCAGTTTTCAGCGAAAAAAAGTTATAGCACCACAAAAAGACGAATGCTGCGTTAGTATTGTCGTGGGCTTTGACTGTCCATAAAACGGAAGGTTCGACTGTTGACTACGCTGTAGTGAATTTGGGCCCGAAAATGTTTGCGTAAGGACAGGTTTACGTTGAATTGAGCCCAGTGCGATCATTAAGGTAAGTATCCATAAATGGGTAAAGCCCGCTCGGTGTAGATGCTCAAATTAATACGGCATGCGCTCCCCTACATATAAACCGCAAACCGGTTGAATCGAAGAGGGTGAGCGCCGAGCGGCGATCACCGACGTATCCAATATGTGGAGCTGCTAGACCGAGCGAGGTTCACCCTTGTATGGATACGTACCTTTAGACGGCTTGCGCATACCGAGAATTTCTAAAGAATTCGAATGAATTTTTAAAAATATTCAATAATTATGCTTAGATTTTCAGACAATCATTATTTTTTAATTCATCTGAACAAATCTCGCTCTTTAACCCGGAAGAAAGTCGCGCTGTGAGAAAAAATCTCACATTTTGTCCTTTTCCGTGATAACTTGATGAAAAAATTTTCAACATTGCTTTCCACTCGTAAGTGCATGGAGGAAGATCGTAGTAATGCGTAGAATTTTTTTTAATTTTTTTTAATGTTTTTTTTTTGTGGAATTTATGGCTTTGTTGTGAACTAATTAGTTTTAAAATTGTTAGAAATAGATATTTTTAATATAACAAGTAAATAAAAATATTATAAAATAAAAATTTTATTTAAATTCGTATTTAAATCTATATGGTGAGATTTCTTCTCTACGCGCGACTACTTATAATACAACGGCCTAATACAGCATTCAGCAATGAATCGTGATTTTGTTTAGGTATGCATGATGGTCGTAAGGCGATAATACCCCAGGCTGTGGGTGAAAAAACGTGATATAATTCAGGAATTTTTGAAACCTATCAGGTGTTTAAAGGACGATGCCAGGAATAACTTCTACTAAAATGTAACCAAAAATATTGTGCGCTTTTTTTTAATTGCGATTTTCATTTGTTAAATTTGCAATTTTTATTGATTTTTAATTTTGTAGCTTAGGATATTGATTTTAGAGAAAAACTTTTTTATAGAAAGTTGTAGTAAATTAACCCTGGAAGCTCACACTTGGGTGTGAGATACCCATCGCGACACTTAACTGCATGTAGCTTGCGCAGCTGTATTTCAATGGTAATGCTGCTTTATGTAAATTCAGTCTCTAGTCTGCCAAGGACCGGTGTGTAGTTGCGGTCTCATTTGAGCAATATTTCCAATCACGAGAATTTATTGAATACAGGCTAGGGTATGTAGCACCCATGTGTGAGGTTTGCGATCAAGTGTGCGTTCAAGTTAATGACCTAACAACACAACATCCCACAAATTTAGTAAGGAAAACTAGGTGTTATTTCTGCAAAGGCAAAGATGGAAAAGCAAAGCGTGCATGTTCGGCTTGCTATAAAGCATAATGCATGGAGCATAGAGCCACACTGTCTTATGAATGTAGTTACTAAAATGAGTGAAACTGAAATACCTGGCTAAGAATGAATATGAGTTCTATAATCAAAAGGTGTTATATTTTAGTTAGAAAGACCATTTTGTTGTTAAATTATTTTAAAATATTTTGAAATATGTTTCCGGTTTTTTAGAAAATGTTTTTTAATTATTTTTAGGTATTTTTAATATTTTGTTCTTTTGTGTTACTACAATTAATAGAGAGAAAATAAAATTATTGATTTAATTATTCGT
Source organism: Diabrotica virgifera virgifera (assembly GCF_917563875.1). Taxonomy (NCBI): domain Eukaryota; kingdom Metazoa; phylum Arthropoda; class Insecta; order Coleoptera; family Chrysomelidae; genus Diabrotica; species Diabrotica virgifera. The sequence continues at coordinate 91,869,947 of NC_065447.1, read as the reverse complement.
ATGTATTCAATAGTGATTAGAGAGTCTCTGGAAATCATAAAATGTGCGGTTTATGTAAAAAAAATAGGTTTGACCTTCCAGGGTTAAGAAACCTACAATTTGAGGTACGGCAAGTTTAATTTGGTCAATTGGTTATTGCAAAACAGCCTGCGAACGGTCCAAAATGGACGTTGTTTACAATTGCATTATTTATTGTACATATAATTTTTTTATGTTTTAAAGCTTTAAAATGAAGATCTTTCAATTCCAAACATAAAAGAAATTGTAAAGCCAGATTAACGAATTTGTTGCTTAGATATTATAAATCGTTTATCCCAAGAGGTCAAATGTCGAAGGCTATAACTTTTTGAAAAAAAATCGTAGAAAGTTTGTGAAACATCCAATCTCCTACGAAAGAGTTATGTTTTCATATTCTGATGTAAATAAATACGTAAAATATTTTTAAACCTCTAATCTTTGGATTTGAAAATAAGGGGGCAAATTTCGTTATAAACATTTAGAGCTGAAGCGGCCCTGTACATCCTATGAGTTTTTAACTTACATATTATTGTTGCTGAAGATGAAACAAAGATTTATAAAAAAATAAAAAAATTCTACGACCAACTGAAGCCGAGATAATTTTTGGGTTTGAAAATAAGGGGACAAATTTCGTTATAAACACTTAGAGCTGAAGCGGCCCTGTATATCCTATGAGTTTCTAACTTACAGATTATTGTTGCTAAAGACGAAACGAAGATTTATAAAAAAATTAAAATTTTATACAACCAACTGAAGCCGAGATATTTGTTTTTTTTTTCTTAAATCATAGTGCCTTTATTTATAACAATTAAGAAATTATTTTACAGTCATTGACTAAAGAAAGACTTATATTATCTTAAAATAAAAATTATTATAAAATATAATTACATTTAATTATTAAAAATTATTTTTTAATTCGGTGCTTTTGCAAGCGGCCGAATTTTGCAAATCGCCCGGCTCGCTTCAAATCCGCGCGCTCGGAAAATTTTTACGTGACTTGTATTAAGATTTGACAGAAAACAATTTAATAATATTACCATTATAATATACAGTCTATTTACCACTGTATTTGTTTTTCTTGATAAACTTTTATATGTGAAATCCAAAAAGAATAGTCACTACCAGAACAAAAAGTTTTATATTGTATATTATAGTAAGAAGTAACAGTATTATTATTATATTTATATAACAATGAAAAAATTAAAAATATAGTTATATATTTCATATATGTGTATCATTTTTTAATATTATTTCTTCAAAAATGAAAGTTCACATATAAAAGTTTATCAAGAAAAACAAATACAGTGGTAAATAGACTGTATATTTTATAATGGCAATATTATTAAATTGTTTTCTGTCAAAATTTAATACAAGTTACGTAAAAGTTTTCCGACCGCGCGGATTTGAAGCGAGCCGGGCGATTTGCAAAATTCGGCCGCTTGCAAAAGCACCAACTTTAAAAATAATTTTTAATAATTAAATGTAATTATGTTTTATAATATTTTTTATTTTAAGATAATATAAGTCTTTATTTAGTCAATAACTGTAAAATAATTTCTTAATTGTTATAAATAAAGGCACTACGACTTAAGAAAAAAAAAACAATTATCTCGGCTTCAGTTGGTTGTAAAATTTTTTTATTTTTTATAAATCTATGTTTTGTCTTCAGCAACAATAATCTGTAAGTTAGAAACTCATAGGATGTACAGGGCCGCTTCAGTTCTAAATGTTTATAACGAAATTTGCCCCCTTATTTTCAAACATAAAAATTATCTCAGCATCAGTTGGTCGTAGAATTTTTTTATTTTTTTATGAATCTTTGTTTCATCTTTAGCAACAATAATATGTAAGTTAAAAACTCATAGGATGTACAGGGCCGCTTCAGCTCTAAATGTTTATAACGAAATTTGCCCCCTTATTTTCAAACCCAAAAATTAGAGGTTTAAAAATGTTTTACGCATTTATTTACATCAGAATATGAAAATACAACTCTTTAGAAGGACATTAGATGTTTCACCAACTCTCTACGATTTTTTTTCAAAAAGTTATAGCCTTCGACATTTGACCTCTTGGGATAAACAATTTATAATATCTAAGCAACAAATTCGTTAATCTGACTTTACAATTTTTTTTATGTTTGGAATTGAAAAATCTTCATTTTAAAGCTTTAAAAAATAAAAAAAATTATATGTACAATAAATAATGCAATTGTGAAAAACGGCCATTTTGGACCTTTCGCAGGCTGTTTTGCAATAACCAATTAACCAAATTAAACTTGCCGTACCTCAAAGTGTAGGTTTTTTAATTTACTACAACTTTCTATAAAAAAGTTTTTCTCTAAAATCGATATCCTAAGCTACAAAATTAAAAATCAATAAAAATTGCAAATTTAAAAAATGAAAATCGCAGTTAAAAAAAAGCGCACAATATTTTTGATTACATTTTAGTAAAAGTTATTCCTGGCATCGTCCTTTACAACACCTAATAGGTTTCAAAAATTCCTGAATTATATCCTGAAATCGACCTATTTTTTACCCACAGCCTGGGGTAATAAGTGATAAGACGCCCCCGTGGAGAGCGACGAGATATCGGGTTTGCTATTGAGAGGCATCTACATAGGACATTGGGGGGTTATTGTCTATGGTAGCGGATTACCACTTTTGTTTATTCGGGGCAGTATGGCAGATGCCCGTTATGTTGATGACATCTTACAAACCACTTTACTGCCTTTTTTAGACGGCCATCGAAACGACCTTTTTCAGGAAGACAACGCGCATCTCCATATTGCTCGTCGAACTATGGACTTTCTCCAAGAAGCTGACGTTAATTTTTTGCCGTGGCTACCCCGTTCACTGGATTTAAATCTTATAGAATATGTGTGGGATATGATGGGGAGGAGACTGTATACTTTGCACCATCCTCCGCAGACTCTGGCACAGTTAATCCATGAAATTCAAGTTGCTTGGAACGAGGTGCCTCAAGCAGACATCGATCATCTCATTTTGTCAATGTCTAGACGGTTACAGGAGTGTTTTCAACTAGAGGGTCGCCAAACACATTATTATTTTTTTTGATTACATGTCAATAAAAAGTCTTGCCAATGATATCGTTTCATTCTTGATGAAAATGTACCATGTTGAAAAAAAATTAAGTCCCAGAAATGATTCCTTCTGGGTGTAATACTTCTAATGTCACTGAGTATATATTTAAATTTATAAATTTAATATACCTATATCATTTTTACTACAAGAACACGCTTACGCCATTCAAGATTTATGAATGATGACGTTTAAATGACATTAGAGCATTGCCAAAACATTAGAATATGACTTAATATTTATTATGAGATAGAGGAATATACTTTTTGTAATCGTTTTGCTTTGTAGTTTGTTCTTATTACGATTAACAAAACGTTAATTTAATTTGAAGAGACCTAATTTTAGCAATTTTTTAATAAAAATCTCATTAAAGAGATAAACACAATACAGTTTCCAAATAAACAACATTTGACAAAAACTAATGATCTTCCTACAATATCTCGATTTTTTATCACGTTTCTAAACAGTCTTATCGTGGAAGTTGGGAAAACCTCCTTAAAGGATTTTTCTTTTTAAGAGCGTTCTTAAAAGAATAATTTAAAACGGCTAAACCAGTAGCTTATCCGTCTAGACACTAGGCAATCCATCACATAATATCTGAATAAAAACAGAAGAATAATGGCCTAAATCATTCACGATTTAGGGGTAAAATTTTTGCCATCCCTTCGAACGGTTTGCGAGAGCTGATAACGAAAACGATTTGTCGATGTTTGAAATAGCAATTTTTGTTTTTAGTCGACTGTAAAATATATTGCAGAAAGGTTATCAAGATGTGTGATATCGACATATAGAGCACTTTTCAAAGAACATTATATAATTACAGCCACAAAAGTGTTTTTACATAAATATATGTTTAAATTACAGTATGTACTTATCAATTTTTTAATTATTACTATTAACAGACCTGTTTCTCAGAAAGAATAGACTAAAGGAAATGAGTAAATCAAGAGGTTGGCTGTCTCGACGAAATGGCGGATTAATAATTTCAACTAAATTATTTATATTTAACATCTCCAGTTTGAGTGAAAAGTAGTTATTACCAATTGTTGTTTTGGAGAAAGAACAGAAGTGTAAAACACAAATGAAATCTGGATAAGAATTACTCGCCATTTGGAAGAAATATACCAAGTCATAGCCCTTAAAACATCTTGAGAAGCCCTAAGACAGCCACAGCCAAGTCACCATTGGGAGTATGTCTATTTGGGAGCAAGCTATGGGAGCGTTCCAGCTCAATTTTTTGTCATCTTTCTACCTGCCCCTACAGGAAACATGGTTTAGCACCTCCTCTGGTGCTAATTTTATGGATTGTAGCATCAGACTTTACCTTGAAGTCTTTCGATGAAGGGATTGGTTTGGGAACATTTAAAGTTTGTGGCTTGGGTAATTATAGTGTTTATATTTCAGACATTTGGTTAATACACTATGTTTGTTAATATTTTTTCCAATTTAGCTTACATTTGGTTTTTATTATAACATATTTGAATATTAGTGTATTTGGTTCCCAAACTATTATCTATGGTAAGTTACTTGTGAAACAATGTCTCTCAAGATTATGAATGGATTTTTTCAACATAGAGACATCCACAGATTTACATGGATACAACCTATTAGGAATCTGCGCTCGATAATCGACTATGTAATTCAACATCAAACTTCCCAGCTGAAAACCACTGACGTAAGGGTATACCGTGGATCAGAATGTGGATCCGATCATCGTTTACTTATGGCCAACGTGATAGTTAACTATCGCAAAAACAATAATACTCAGGTACAGAATATAGAAAAGGGACAAGAAGTAAGATCTCATAAATATAACCTAGAAAGCTTGAAAGAAGACTCAACGAAATTTCTATATAAATTACGACTGGCCACAAAATTACAAAATGTGGGACGAGAAAATATAACAGCGGAAGAATTATACCAGCAAATTAAAAAATACATTCATGAGGCTGCAAGTGAAGCTTTGGGGTATAAATAAAAACATGAAATAAAAAATACAGAATGGTGGTCTGAGAATATGCAAACGTTAGTAAACAAGAAGAAAACTGCTTTTCAGAAATGGACGTCAACAAGAAAGGAGGAAGATCACAAGAGATATGCAGCATTAAATCGAGATGTAAAAAGAGAAGTAGTGAAAAGTAAAAATGAGATGTGGGGCCGAAAATGCGCAGAAGTGGATAGGTATATGGGTGGAACAAGAGTTGGGCAAGCGTGGAAGGTAATAAAGTCTCTCCAGAGGGAAGGAAAGGAAAAATCTAACATAAAGTTAATAGATCTTAAACAGTGGAAACACCATTATGAGATTTTACTGACAGAAGATAGATGTAAATTCCAAGAGATCGAAATGGAAGAATTAGCCGAACATACACAAATAGTTGAGATAACAACCGGAGAGTTAAGCGAAGCCCTCAAAAGATCTAAAAACGGTAAAGCAGCAGGACATGGAGACATCCCAATTGAGTTGGTAAAGTACGGACCAAACATATTACATGAGATGTTGGTTCAACTATTTAATAAATGCTTAAAAGGACAAAATATCCCTGATGATTGGAATGTTGGATACATCAGCTCAGTATTCAAGAAAGGGGATAAACGCATATGCTCTAATTATAGAGGAATAACTGTTACCAGCTCAGTAGGGAGGTTATACGGTCGAATAATAAAGAAAAGAATAGAATCAGAATACGAAGACATGGAAGAACAAAGTGGATTTCGTGCAGGAAGATCGTGCACTGATAATATATTCGTTCTACAGCAGATAATAGAAAAACGGAAGGCAAAGAATCTATCTACCCACCTATTGTTTGTAGATTTGGAGAAGGCATACGATACGGTACCTTTGAAAAAACTGTTTCAAACATTGACGAAGGTAGGTCTCAGTAGAGAGTATGTGGATGCTATCGCAAATATATACAAAAATGCAAGAAGTGTCGTTAAAGAAGGAAACTTTATATCTGAATCATTCCCTATATCAAAGTGGCTTAAACAAGGATGTTGTCTGTCTCCGACTTTATTTAAAATATATATTCAATCATCGCTAGAGCAGTGGAGGAAACAAGTATCCGGAATGGGAATAGACATAGGCAGTGGTAAATGTCTAACAACTTTATTTTTTGCAGATGATCAGGTAGTCGTAGCGAATGATAAGGAAGACATGGACTACATGTTTAGAAAACTAAAGAAAAAATATGAAAAATGGGGCCTCAATATGAATATGTCAAAGACAGAGTATCTTAAAATAGGGGATGATGAAGAAGATCCAGAGTTAGAAATTAGAACCACGAAAAGATGTAATGAATATAAATATCTCGGATCTATAATATCTAAAGAAGGCACTACCAAAAGAGACATCAAAAAGAGAACGCAGCAGGGCAAAAAAGCGGTAAACATTCTGAGCTCTCTACTGTGGTCTAAAGATATAAGGCAAGAAACGAAATTGACAATCCATCGTACCTTGGTAGAGCCTATTATGACTTATGGGGCAGAAGTTTGGCAGATGACAAAAAAAGATAGGAAAAGAATAGAAGTAGTAGAAATGGATTTTCTAAGGAGAGCGTGTGGTATATCTAAAAAAGATCACATCAGGAATGAAGATATTAGAAGGAGGACACATACTGTATATTCCAGTGTAGATTAAATTGAAACTAGACAACTAGTGTGGTATGGTCACGTGAAACGAATGAATGAAGATAGATGGCCAAAGAAAGCTTTAAATTACATACCACACCAAAGAAGAAGAAGGGGAAGACCTTCAGTTGCCTGGGAAGAAAATGTACGACACATCATGAAAGATAGAGCCATCAAAGAAGACGAATGGATGGACAGAAAACGATGGCGGTCGAAATGCGAGAAGCGGCAGAGGCTGAAGGAACCTCGCTGATAGATAGATAGAAGTTACTTGTGTACACAAGGTAATCATGCCTAGATAATTAGGGTTTTATATTTTATTATTGGTTTGATATTTATTTTGTAATATTACTTGCTTGTTTCCCAAATATTTTATTGTTTACTCGCTTTATCCCATTTGTTCGGTTAATTTAGATCATCGTTTAGGTATTTATCTTAATTCATTTCAATAACTTTTAGTCATTAATTTTGCTAAATTCATCATTGTATTTTCTCTTAGTCAGGCTTATGCCTATATATTTATATATTTTCAATATCTTTCGGATTTTTATTTAGTTGTACGTAGCAAGCGTACTACGACCATTTGGTAAAGAGGACTCATGTGAGTTGTACCCTATATGTAAGTAAGAGGTACTTATGTAAATTTTGTAACAGGTAACATTATTGTTGTGATCTTAGATATAACTTTTGTCATGTATAACTCTTGTATAACTTTTGTCATGTTAGAGTCACAGTATATGCTTTGTCTAACTCAGAGATTGTTAAAAATCTAGTAGTTATTTTTAATAAACGTTTATTTATTTTGCATATATCAGTTATTCTTATTTCCTTTATATGTACATTTACCTATATATTTAATATGTTTAATATTTGACAGCAGTGTAAGAAACCTGGAAGAGTGATCGAAGATCATTTTCTTGGCGCCCATGATTAGTTAGTTTTATTTAATTGGTTCTTCTTTAACACTTATTCATTTTTATACATTTTCAGAATATTATTCTTATCTTATTATTTCACCTTTTAGTCATCAGCATCTACTTTGAGCTACTGTTCTTCGACAGGCATGAAAATGAGCCGTATCCATCCTTGAGTGTCAAGTTGTTCTCTTGCATCTCTTGCTATCCAATTCTATTTAGTTTGTCTCTGTCTCTTCCCACTTCTACGTCTATTACTTTTAATCCCCCTTTCTTCAGTACTACTGCAAAGTAGTATTTTTATTACTTCAACCTCTCCAGCGAGAAGCTATTCTCTGTTTATTTTCATTTTACTTCCCCTTTCTTCCACGACACTATCTCATCATTATTTATATATATCTAGCTTACAGTTACTTTCTTTTTCCTTACTTCTGTTGGAGTATATCTTTCTTTTTACTTTCACTCCAACAGAAGTTCTTCTTTTTTTTTGTTTCACTGGCGCCCAACGTGGGGCCATAGCTTTCGGCATATAGATCATACTAGTGGTCATCATCTGGATGCGATGACATAATAGATAATTGCTTTAAATAAGAATAGGGGTCGTATGGTAGCTCATTTGAAAAGTTATACAATTCTCTATTCAGCAATAAAAAAATTATTACAATTATTTATACAGGGAGCCCAAAATAAGTGTTTTTAAATTTAATTAATTGACACAAAAAGAAGAATTTGTGTAATTTAATTAATTTAAAATACAGCTTGCTGCTCTTAGAAAACAGAAAAAATATTTACTTGACAAATTTAATAAACATTGTTTTTTGCTTAAGAGGCTACATCAGCGCGTCATCAAAACGGAAAACGCGTTCCAAGATTGCAGCTTTAATTTTGAATATTTTGGCACACATGTTCGTAATATAATAAAGAATGGGGGTACAGAGCCCAATTTGAGAAATATGTTATTATGTGGAAATTACTCTATAATTAAATAAAATATTACCAAAACGAGCCTGCACCACGATTAAGAAGAACAAAGAATACACTTTCTTTAAATAAACCTTTTTATTCCATGCCTAGATTTTTTTGCCACCTTGGAACTACTAAAATTGTTTATCTATAACAAGGAATCGAACATATTATAACTAATAGCTGATTAAGCAACATAGAGAAATAGTCACTGCCATTTTGACAAACCAACGCCGGCTTTCTTAATGTTAATAGCACGATTCTCATATCTGTTCTGTTGTCTATATGGATATCTGTTCAGTGCAGTAGTGTATTATTTTTATGGTATTAGAATTCGTTAGTGTTGATCCATAGGGAAGTAGTGTTTGTTTATAATTAACTTATTGTATGTTTTAAGTTGTCTGAGTATTTGAAAAAATAGATTATTATTAATTGTGAGTTTTACTTATACGTAAGTATATTTTACGTAAAAGTATTTCTAATTTTAATATTTTAATGGGAGTATATAAAGTTCTAGGAGGATTTTATATTCTAGAAACACCATCAACAGTTTAAAATTTTAATTGAAATAAAAAAACCAAAATACACGCTTTTAATTAAATTTTCCCTTATTTTGGTTAATTTTGATAAATATTCTTTTATTTATAATAAAATTATTTTCCTATTACTGCCATTTAGCGCGCCTATGATTATATTGTCACATTTAGTAATCTGAGCCCTTCATCTTCGTTAGTGTCATGTTGAAGCGCTAATGTGGCCTCTTAAGTTTAATGCTCAAACTAACACCCAACTGCCTCTTGGCAATTTGAACCTTTAATTTAATCGAAAAGCAATGTTTGTTCTTCTTGTGTCAATTAATTTAATCTAAAAAAAATTTGGACACCCTGTATAAATAAATATGTTAATGTTTTCATTCCCATATAGAGAATTAAATAACCTTTCAAATGAAGTAGCACACGACCATCATTCTTATTTAAAAAAATCGTCGATAACGTCATCACTACCGAATGGATGACGTCACTGGTACGAGATATATTCCAAAAAACCGTAATTTAAAAATAAAAATCAACCTGTTTCGAGATTTTTCCTTAAAGTCGTCGGCTTACGAAATAACGAATTTATTCCATACATTTGCATCATACTGTATGATGCAAATGATGAAATGACTTTATATATCGGGATTTCTTTTATTTTGTTACATACGAATATATTTTTAGGAAGTCCTTATATTGTATTAAAAATCACGTTAACTCACATAATATTCTATTTTGCTACAGGATAATATGACTGCTAATCAATTTAGCGAGGTAGAATTTAGCACACTCGCAATCTCCTGTCTTTCAGTAGGCAGCTACCCTTGTTTGCATAAATAACCAGCAACACGTCTCTATTAAGCTTTGAATGGGGCTATCTATCAAATACTTACCTAAGTCTGCGTATTGGCACGTACAATGATGGATTGATCCATAACCATCATTTATTATCTTCTCCAATATCCGAGCAATTATGAGTCATAATTTGAATCATAATATAATCAACATAACGTGGAAAGTGCGTTAGAGCGAATGGTGTTAATATCTCCATAAAAGGGTTGAAAGGGGTGAAATATTAATATATGTGTGCCAGATGTGCACTAATTTCCTTTTGATTTTTGCTGATTAATGTTTTCCATTTCGGTAAATGGTTTAAAAACTGGTTTTTCCCTTAAGATCCAATAATGGCTAAATAAACTGCGAGATATACGTTAGGGATAGAGCTAAAAATTACGGAAAAAAGTTACGGAATACAATAAAATCGTAGCCTACTGTATAAACCATGTTACTTATCTACATCAGCAATACATTAACACTAGTTTTTTGTTTTAAATTTTTTTTATTCGATGAAATAGATAATAGGTCTGGATCCCGCGTATGAAAAAAAGTTGATTAATAGCAAGCTGAAAATTTGTTAATAGCTTAAGGGTGTCTAGTCGGATAAATTTTGATACATGGGAACACTGGAACAGGGGCAGTTTTAATTGTGGAACAGGTTAAAAATTTGGAACGATCAGATCACGAAAACGGCACATTTATTTTGTCCGACAGAACAGACTTAAACTCTCCGAACAGAGATTAAACCCTCATGCAAAAATCAGACTATTATTTATCTCCAGTCATAATTCCTGTCATTTGACATATTCTACATGTTCCACTCATTAAAACGCCCATTTGGTGAAAAATAGCAGTCTGATTTTTGCATGAGGGTTTAATCTCTGTTCGGAGAATTTAAGTCTGTTCTGTCGGACAAAATACATGTGCCGTTTTCGTGGTCTGACCGTTCCAAATTTTTAACCTGTTCCATAATTAAAACTTCCCCTGTTCCAGTGTTCCCATATATCAAAGTTTGTCCGACTAGACACCCTTAAGCTATTAAAAAATTTTCAGCTTGCTATTTATCAACTTTTTTTTCATACGCGGGATCCAGACCTATAACTAAATTAAAATATCAACAAAGCATTTTGCATTTTGTTGCAAGTAGAGGTTGCCAATATTTTCATTGTTTCGAAAAGTGTTACTTCTATCTAGATTTGCGTCTAGATTTAGTGTAATACCGAAAATGATGCTGAACATGATGGTGAACGACAAAGTACAGATCGGCCTAGAATTACAACGGTTGGAGATGACCGATATGGTACTGCGAGAACGGAGTCTTATTTTATGCACGAACACTGTCACAGAGCCTTTAAGATGCCACTGGTACCCTTGTTTCCACTCGAACTATTCGAATACGTTTAAGAACATCTGGTGAGGTATTTATGCGTCCTTTGAGACGTGTACTGTTCACCTTACTATTAGATTGGGCTAGAGCACATTTCACTAGGAGATAAGTAATGGCATTCTGTATTGTTCACAGACGAGTGCAGATTTTGTCCATTTTCATAAAGCTGTCGAGTATGTTTATGAAAAGACCAAGGATACCAAGAAATCAAATACCGTGTCAGATGGTTTATGCGTTTAGAGGTGGTGGTGTTATGGTTTGAGCTGGAATCTGTTTCGGTGGAATAACAAATCTCTACCATTACTAGAACACCATGAAAAGTGAGATGTACAGAGACGGGGCATTATTAGATGTATTAAGTATGGTTAATTTCCATGCAGCCATTGGGGACCAATTCTATTTTCTAAAACACAAAAACGTTGATTATAGGTAGAAATAATTGCCCAAACGCAAATATATACGTAACTGGAGAAGAAATCGAACAAGTCAGCCAGTTTAACTAATTGGTTCATCTACTTAACAAAACTTGAGACTCTAACACTGAAAGAAAGAGCATAAAGCCAAACATGCTTTTTAGAAAGTTCGTAAATTAACTGTTCGCAAGTTGGATGCTCAACTGAACCTGAGATACAAGGTGTTACGTTTGGCCTGTTATCTGTCATGGAATGGAGGCACGGACATTAAACGCCAGATCCATTAAAAAATTTGAAGTTTTAAAAATGCACTGCCTACGCCGAATGTTTAAAATATGATTAAAGGACAAGATTACAAATGAGGAGGTACCTTTTTGGAATATGGCAACTACTATTACTGCTTTACAAATAAAGTAGTCTCGGGATTTAAAATGAAAATATTTTATCTTCATCAAACAAATACTCAAATATTAAAAGTAAAATTCTCTAGTTATTTGAACAAGTTTCATTCGATTTATGTTAATTAAGCTCATTCGATAAAGTAATATGTTCCAAAAATGAATAACCATTTTAAATTTCGTTGCAACACGAAACTACAGCCGCATCATTATTCCAGTTCAATCAGAGAGTGCAGCAAGCACCTCTACCGGTTTCGAAACTTATTAGTCTCTCATCAGGAGGCACATAATATGCTGCTCTCTCTGACCCAACTAGGACAAACCCCGACGTACAGTCACGGACTGCAACGAACGAAATGGCAGGGATGCCGTATTGGCAACTGCTAGCAAAAAACTAAGTTTTCAATCTAATAGCACATAAAACAACTTCCAAAAATGTTACTCTACATCCTACCACATTGAAAACAATGAAAACAAATATGTTCCAATTGAACCTAATTTGTTTTTGTTTTTATATTAGCCTGAAAAACCTATCAATCTGATATATATCCAGTTAAATCGCCACTACACCACCGATCTCCGAGCTTCAGCCCTAAAATCTGGCCTCATCAAAATGGAATCTAGTCCATTTTTTGCTAAAACATGACAAATTTGCATTTTGTGTATAAAAGTTCAGCCATCCGTTGAATTGACTAATTCTGCATCGGTGTACGCAGTCAACAGAGTCAAGCACAATGAAATGAATTTTTTAATTACCCCAACTTGTGTTCATTTCGGCCCTTGTTTCGCTATAAATATGTAAATGATGGCATGCACGTGCATTTGCTTGGACAGCCAGAGATACACTACTTAATAAAACGTGATTTACATAATAAAGGTTGGTTGGTAAGGGAAGCTAAGTCATTACTAATATATGTATGCATCCCTAAACTACTCCTACCATGAATACATTACTGGTGTAACGCAGGGAAAAGTACTTGAAAAAACAAAATATTGAAAACTGATAACTAGTGTAACTTTTTAATGTTATTTTATTGCCAATTAATAAAGAATTTAAAATTTATTTATACAGTGCGCTGGAATAAGTGTTACCCCCTCCTTATTAACTTATTTATTATTAGCACATAAGCAAAATGCTCGGACAGGTCGATTTTTAAAATAATCATAGTATATTATATCATCAATGTTTCGAACTTTACGCGATCCCTTTTCAGGTGACAGGCAAAACTTTGATTTTTTTAAATGGGAAAGTACATGATGTGACACCTCCAATAAAAGCTTTTGAAGTACTGATTACAAAAATGTATAATACTTTAATCCTTTTTAAGGACGTAGGCTCAAAATTTCGTTCGAATTATTTTTAAACGCATTTATTTCTTTTTTTTTCGAATACTGAGAGAACTGATGAATATTTTTGAAAAATTTAAACGCAGAATGAAAGACTACATTATTACCGAGAGCTTAAAGTCCCTTAGAATAAACAAAACGTTTCTTTTGAATAAGATATTTGAAATAAAAAATCAGACTAAATTTTATCTTTTTTTCACTCCTGTGACTTATTAAAATAATCATTATAGAAGATCTCAGGGACTTTCGACCCTTGATAATACTGTATTATTTCATTCTGCGTTTTAAAATTTCAAAAATACTTATTAGTTTTCTCAGGATTCGAAAAAAATAAATCCGTATAAAAATAATTCTAAAGAAATTTTGCGCGTACAGTCTTAAAAAGGATTAAAGTATTATACGTTTTTGTAATCAGTATTTCAAAAGCTTCTAAATGAGGTGTCACATGATGTACTTTCCCATTTAAAAAAATTAAAGTTGTGCCTGTCACCTGAAGAGGGATCACGAAAAGTTCGAAACATTGATGCTGTAATATATTATGATTATTTTAAAAATCGACCTGTTAGAGCGTTTTGCTTATGTGCTAAAAATAAATAAGTTAATAAGGGGGGTAACACTTATTCCAGCACACTGGATGTAGGTTGGATATCTATAAACTATAGAGAATACCTTTATTACTACATAGAGAATACATACTATTTATTTCCAAAAAATAGCTTCATTACCAATTAAATATTATGTTACATGCGAACCAATCTCACTTATCATTGTGCAAAGTTGTTGGCTTAAATTGACGTTAAATCTGGAAACTAAAACATTTATTGAACATTTATGCCTCCCCTAATTTCCTCAAATTCTTTCGATACTTAAGTTTCCTGCAGCCAATTCCCAGCGTTTCTTTTGACATCGTCTGTTGATCGTATAGGTGATCTACCGCTGTTTCTTCTGTTTGGTCGTGGTCTCCACATTGTATATTTTTAGGTTCATCATTCTGGACGTTGCACCAGAATGGAAAGTGGAGGGAGCACGTGCGGCTGGTGACCTGGAAGGCTGCGAACAGTGCAGCTGCGTTGGGGAGGGTGATGCCCAACATTGGAGGACACAAATCCGAAAGGTAGAGGGCCTTGCACGCTGTTATGCAGTCGATCGTCCTCTACGCGGCACCAGTCTGGAGTGAGGCGGTAGATATACAGGCCTACAGGGGGCTCATTACAAATGTGGATAGAACAAGTCTTCTGCGAGTGGCATGCGCGTAGAGGACTGTGTCTGTCGCAGCCATATGGGCCATCACTGGATGTGTTCCACTGCATGTGTTGGTAGTAGAAAAAAAAACTATATGAGAGAAGAGACCTTGAGCTCACTATGGCCGAGAGAACACAGTAAAGAGACAGGTCAATTGAAAGATGGCAGGAAGAATGGAACAACACGGAGCATGTGGCACAGTGGAAAAAGATGCTGCTCCCTAACTTGAAAGACTGGATGGATTGTGGTCACAGGCGACTGGATTATTTCCTGATGCAGGTGCTCACAGGACACGGGTGTTTTAGAGCCTACCCCTCTCGGTATAGAAAGGCTGACACTGATGAATGTCTATACTTCAGACACCCGAACACCGTTACACATACGATGCTAGAGTGCAATAGATGGATAGTAGAAAGGAACAGAATGGAAAGAGAGACAGGTGTGAATTTTGTGACAGTGCGAGAAATGATTGAGAGAATGATTGAAAATAAATCTGGTGTATATCCGTGTAGTGATCAAGAAGAAAGAAGAGGAGGAAAAACAGCTGTACCAACGATATGGGTGAGAGGGAAATATATTGTAAGTAGACGGTTGAGGGAATAAGTTTTGATGAGAGGCGAGTATGTGAGTTAGATTGTATGAGACAGACTGTGGAAAAGAAACTCAAAAAACCCAATGTTTGGACCAAAATAAAAGAAGGAAACAGGGAAAAGGAAGGGCCTCCTTTGCTAACAGTCTGTGCAAAAATGAAGGTAAAGTGCTTCGGAAGTGACGTAGACCTTGCAGCGGCCATTCCGCTTTTGGAGCGCTGGATGACAGAGGAGGGTCTGGTTTAGCAGGTAGGTATTTGGCGTAGCCTCGGCGACGAGAGAGAGTTTTAAAGTACCTCGGAAACTATCGTTGGGGCTACGAAGAATGAATCCTGCACTAAGGTCAGTCAGGCAGCGTTTTGGACTGAGATGTCTTTTGAAGATTACTGACCCCCCTCTTTAAAGATGAAAAAAAAAAAATAGGTCCATCAATCAGTTTAGCGACATGGCCTGCCTAATTCCACTTCAGCCATGCTATGCGCTCCATGAGATCTGTGACTCATGTCCTTCTTCTCATTGGCTCGTTCCTTACCCTGTATTCGAGAGTCAGTCCAAATAACGACCGTTCCCTTCTTCTTTGGACCACTCTGAATTTGGTTGCTATGTATGACCTAGGTTAAGGAAAATGTTTCGGCACCGTAAGTCATGATTGGAAGCACATATTAGTGGAACGTCTTCTTTTTCAAATAATTTGGCATGTTGCTCTTGAATATGTCTGATAGATGTGGCTTATGCTAAAGCGATTCTTCTTTGGAGTTCAGCGGTTTGGTTGTCCCCTGAGCTTTGGATTTTATGAACCAAGTATTTATATTTATGAAAAAATGCGATTTAGTTGCATTCGATTTTTGGTTGAGTTATTGTATACTTATATTCGCGACAAGTTTGGAGAACCGATAGTCTATACTTCTTTTTTCCAACGCTCTCATTGCGATGTAAATTATTATCGTACCGATCGGTCGGTTGAATTCGATAGATTTTTCTTACATATTATTTTATACATAAAATTTTGATATAATAACCTTCTTCGAATAAGTAATAATAGTAAATTCCGGAACCTATTTGATAGAAATTTTCTAAGTCTACCCTACAAGTAGTACTTAAGAGTACTTTAATTCTGTACTCACAGGCAGAATAGGGAAAAGATCTATCATCTCAAATCGATTGAATTGAATTTTTTAATCACTCAACACCAGATGTTGATAAAAGTGGTTGCAAGAAAACTGCATCAAACTTGCCAAGTTAAGAACATAACGGAAGACCTAAAAAATAAGGGATATAAAATAGAAAACGTAACCCAATTACTAAGAGGAAAGGACAAATCGCCACTGCCACTTTTTGCACTTACTTTTAGTAAAGAGGAAAATACAAAAAAAGTGTATGAAATTACGGAAATTTTAAACACGAAAGTGACGATAGAAGCTTTCAGAAAACCGAATTTGATCCCACAATGTAAATGGTGTCAAGAGTACGGACATACACAAAATTATTGCAGAAGAGAACCGAGATGCGTAAAATGCATCGGAAAACATTTAACAAAAGATTGTAAGAAGCCACAAGATAAAGAACCCAAATGCATACACTGTGGTGGTGCCCACCCAGTTAGTTATAGAGGTTGCACCACTGCTATATCTCTTCAAAAATTACGGAACAAACAGAGACCTACAACCAAACTACAAAACAAGGCAGCAGACATGGAGAATCCTACGCAAATCCATCTAAGAGAGGTTAGCCAAAACCAAACATATGCCCAAATAGCCTCTAACCAGCCAAAATAACCAGTAGAGAATGATCTCAATTCGATATCAAACATGCTACACATACTAATAGAACGCATGAACAATCAAGAAGAATTCAATAAAAAAATCCTAGAAAGATTAAATAGCATAGAAACTAGTAGACGACAAAATGGCGGAAGAGTTAAGAATTTTACATTGGAACGCAAACGGCCTCTTGCAACATCAGCAGGAGATGCTGTTTACCTTAAATAACCAAAAAATCGATATATGTTTATTATCAGAGACACACTTCACTAAACAAACATATATTAAACTTAGAGGATATCAAATATATCAAGCTCTTCACCCTAGAAACACAGCTAGTGGAGGAGCAGCAATAATCGTTAAGAGTAATCTAATTCACCTCGAAAGAGAAAATATAGAGACTGAAGCCATCCAGGCAGCTAGTATAAGTGTCAAAACAAAAAAATATGAAGTAACAATAGCAGCTGCATATTTTCCACCCAAACACAATCTAAAAAAAGAAAATTATGTCCATTTGCTTAACACGCTTGGAGAAAAATTTATTATTGGTGCAGACTTTAATGCTAAAAACACTGTATGGGGTTCAAGGTTAACCAATACAAAGGGTAGAGAACTACATGCAGCAATAGAAAAGATAAACGGTAAATGGCACTCAACTGGAAAACCAACATATTGGCCCACTGATCAAAATAAAATACCAGACTTAATTGACTTTTTCATTTCAAGAAAAGTTGCAACAAATTTTATGAAAATAGAAGAAGTTGATGGTCCCAGTTCTGATCACTCTCTAATACTACTCACAATCAGTGAGCATATAATACTAAGAGAAAATAACCCAACATTAACCAAAAAGAGAACGGACTGGTCTAGCTTTAGACAGGAGTTAAGTAACAGAATTGAGCTTAATGTACCAATCAAAACTAATGAACAACTTGATGAAGAAACAGAGACACTAACCATAAATATACAACAAGCAGCTTGGAATAATACGAAACAAATTATAAGAAAAACCAAAGGACAAAATTATCCCAAAGAAATTCGAGAACTGGTGCAAAGAAAAAGAAAAGCCAGGAAGACATGGCAAAAAAGCAGAACTGCAGAAAATAAAAATATATTAAACAACCTCACCCAACAGTTAAGAAGGGAAATAGATTTAATTAAAAATGAATCAGTAAACCAATACCTAAATGATCTGACAGATGACCAAACCACTGACTACTCGTTGTGGAAATGTACAAAAAGAATAAATAGACCAACGCAACAGATTCCGCCGATTAGAAAAGAAAATGGAACATGGGCAAGAGATGGAAAACAAAAAGCAAATCTTTTCGCTTTATACTTGGAAAATGTATTCCAAAATAACGAAATGGGAAATAATCATCAAGCCGAAAACGAAGATGATCAAAGCACTGAAATTGATTTGAACAATACTGATCAAGACATAATAAAGCCTACTACTCCTAAAGAGGTTACCAACGTAATCAAAAACAATATCAATCCCAAAAAGGCTCCAGGATTTGACTTAATAACAGGAGAAATACTACAACAATTACCTAGAAAGGCCATCGTAAAAGTCACAAACCTTATAAATGCAGTATTCAGGTTGCAATATGTACCAATAACGTGGAAAACATCTGAATTAATCATGATTCCCAAACCAGGCAAACCAACCAACAAGGTAGAATCATACAGACCAATATCTCTGCTACCAATTTTATCCAAACTATTTGAGAGGATATTGCTAGCACGAATGCAACCTATACTCGACCACAGGGAAATTGTTCCTTCCCACCAATTTGGATTTCGCAATAAACATTCAACAATAGACCAAATTCATCGAATAACAGATATTATAGAGAGATCTCTGGAGGAGAATAAAATATGCTCAGCTATTTTTCTAGACATAGCAAAAGCATTTGACAAAGTGTGGCACAAAGGCTTGTTACTAAAATTAAAAAGATATCTTCCCATCCAATTTGTACATCTAATACAATCATATTTGGAAGATAGAACTTTTAGAGTTAAACAGGAAGGCGAATATTCAGAGTTACGGCCAATTAAAGCAGGAATCCCACAGGGCAGTGTTCTGGGACCCATACTATATTTATTATATACTTGTGACATACCTGTTACAGAAAATATTAAACTGGCAACATTTGCAGACGACACTGCAATACTAGCAGTCGGTGAAACATTCGAAGAAACAACTAGACACCTGCAAAATGCAGTAAACAAAATAAACACCTGGAATAATAAATGGCGCATAAAAATCAATGAAGGGAAATCTGCCCATATCGATTTCACCTACAAAAGAATAAATAGTCACCCAGTTAGAATAAACAATAAAATCGTTCCGTACAAGAAAACAGTTAAATATCTAGGGCTACATTTGGATAGCAAATTAAAGTGGCAGGAACATATCAGAAAGAAAACCGAAGAACTAAAACTGAAGTACAAGAAGTTATATTGGTTATTAGGTAGAAGCTCACAACTTACAATCAAAAACAAAGTATTAGTTTACAAACAAATGCTCCAACCAGTATGGTCCTATGGTCTACAGTTATGGGGCTGTACTAGTGAGAGTAACTATGCTTGCCTTCAAAGAGTCCAAAACCGAATACTAAGAAACATAGTCAACGCTCCATGGTATATCCGCAACAAAGACCTACATCGGGAACTTCGTATAGCAACAATCAAAGAAGAAATAAAGAAGATTGCCAAGGGTCACGAAAAACGACTCCACAACCATACAAACAGGGAAGTGTTAGAACTTTTAGATAATCAAAACCTAGTCCGCAGGCTCAAACGCACCAAACCTTTTGAACTTGTGTGATAGTGATAAATCTATAAAAATGTCAGTGTCAGTTTAAATTCGGACAGTGAACCTAGCCACAACAGTGATGTGTGCAACAATAATTATTAATTTCTAAGGTGAACCGTTGGGAATACCTAGGACAGTACAGTAGTAGATTAAGTTAAATGTAAAATGCTGGTTAGTCTTAAGATTAGGTGCATTGTTAATTTAATAAATAATAAAAAAAAAAAACTCAACACCAGATAGATCCCTCGTTTAGTCCAGAACTAGCTTTGATCCAAGTCCTCGTCCTTTTATGGACAATGCTGCCTGCCTATCTGAGAAAAAAATAATAGTCCAGCCAACTAATGCTCTCTCCAGATCTTTTTTTTTCCAGACTTAAATTGTGTTAACATATTTACGTATGACATGGGGATCGAGGGATTAACTTAACTTTAACCTGGACTCATCCATCACTTTTATTATTCAATTATTAATGAGCGTCGCTAATTTCGACTAAAATACTTCTTCGACCAGTCGTTTCCAGTGAAAGTCAATAAGCCGGCAGGCCGTCATAATTTTAAGCTCCACAATGTTATGTAAAGGATCACTCTTACATGGCTGCAATTTTCAAAGCTAACATCTATACTCGAAAACCACTAGAGGTAGATAGCTGGGTCTTGGTTGAAAGCAGCCTGGCTCAAACTTGCCAGACTATAATAGCATACATCAACATTTGCTTCACCATAGACAGATAAATCCAATGTAAGGTTTCCAGGATCAGTAGTAAGATGCCATAACTCGTAGCTGAAAGACCTGAGAAGATGGCTTGACCGCTGCACTGCAGAAATTTTTTGTGCGGCAGTTTTAATACCTACAATTGCCATTTGAATCATCGACAACCGTCGAAAGGAAATGGCGTAATAAGAAGAAGGTTTCCAACTCTAGACCACATCTGGATCCAACATCCCCTCTACAGCTTCTTATTTTACATGTATATTCTAAAGGTCTCTCATTCAAGATAAGACTGAGTAGACATATTCTGAGAACAGTTTTCCCATAACTGACTTCGATTAATTAATTACTAACATCATCTTTTGACGAGCCTCAGGGCAGACTGGGCTACAGTAAGCCGGCCATACTTCTATTAAAATTATACGAATTAATCCATTATCAATTTCAGAATTTTTCATTTGTTGCCAACTTCAAAGATAACATCGTTACCTTTACATATAGCTGTAATTAAATTTCAAAAAATAACTCACCCACATCTAATATGCTCATGCGTGTCTATGGTACAGACTAAGATGGAAAATAGCTACTTGTGGTACATACTAAGAGACTATTAATTTAGTCTATTATTGCATGTTAAAAATGTGGCTACAGCTTGATTCTGGCCGATTATAACTTTTTAAATAGGTAATTATTAAGTAATCCATGACTTTTTCAATGGTATCCACAGTTTTTTTCTTCTTGATATCTCATGATATGTATAATATGATATATCTTATGATCGCTATTTATTAACATGTCGTTTGCAGATTGTCCTGACCTATAGCATTATTCAAAAAACCAGAATACTCAAAATGACACTAAATAACTTGACCTGTGAAACTACCTGGGACGGTGGCAAAAGGTTTGATATAGGGAGATCCTTACTTTATCCACTACATTATTCAACTTAGTGTTGAAAACTGTAATCAGAAAATGCAGCATGAAGCTGAAAGCAACAAATTTGAAAAATGAGCACCATTGCACATTTACTCATAACCTAACAACCTCAGCAAGAACAGTGAAAGAATTAAGCAGAGTGGTGAATAAAATTATTGAAGACGCACATAAATTTGAATTGGATATAAATGAAGACAAAACTAAATATGAGCATGAGAGAGACACAAGAAAAAAGAAGAAGGCTTTAGTACGACCTCTGAAAGTGATGAAAACTATAGTTTTAAAAGGGTGGACAATTTTGAACACCAGGGTGTAATATTCGGTGAAAATGGAAAAGAGAAGTGGGAGGTCGATGCCAGAATGGCAAAAGGAAATCAAAATTTACATATGCAAAAATCATAAAATACATTTCTAGACAAGGCAAACTCCGAATATATAAAACAGTAATTAATTATATAGTAGCATACGCCTGCGAAGCAAGGACATAAGGTAAATAAGAAGGAATAGGAAATCTACTCTGGAAAGATGGGAAGAGGAAAATATTAAGACGATAATAGGTGAAAGGAGGATAGAAGACCGGTGAGGGAGAAGAATCAACAACGAATTCACGGCTTTTTACAGAGAACCAACTACCACCAGGTTCATCAAGTCATAAAGAATCAAATGATTGAGACATGTAGAAAAAATGGCAGCGAACAGAATATCTAAACTAGTTACAAGAAAAAAGCTTCTTTTTTTCTTCTTCTTTTATATAGGCAGTACTGCCTGTTTTTCTTCAACGGTGCCTTTCATTCTGCCCCTAAGTTGTCATTCCATCTTTTCCTTGGGCGACCTATACTTCTTCTGCCTAGCGGTGACTTGTCCCTGGCTATTCTTACAATCCTTGTTTCAGACATCCTGCTTATGTGTTCATTTCACTCTTCTTTTCTGTTCTTTACACAGGTATTTATATTGTCTACCCCACATATGCGTCTGACTTCCTCACTTCTTACCCTATCTTGTAGTCCTTTTCCAGCAATACTTCTTAAGATCTTCATTTCGTTGGTCTCCAGATGTCTTTGTGTTTTGCTTGTAAGGCTCTGGTCTTTAGGCCGTGTAAGTAGTAACTGACTTATATATTCGGACCTTTGTTTCCAATCTTAGGTGTATGTTTTTCCAAATTGTGTCGTTTGGGCATCCGGCCGTTTTACTGGCTTTAATTATTTGGTATTTTACCTCTTCTTCAATATTGTTGTCGGCTGATAGATTAATTCCCAGGTATTTGGAAGTCATAACTTGCCGTATAATTTGATTGTCTAACTTCAATTTGCATCTTACAGGTCCTTTGGCTATTACTAAGCTTTTTGTTTTTTGGCTATTTTGCGTTATTGTTGAATTCGTGCCGTAATCTTTGTAGGTCGTCTTCGCACTCTGCTACTAACACGGTGTCATCGGCGTAACAGAGTATTTTCATCTCTCTATCGCCTATTTTGTACCCTCTTCTTTTCTTGACTTTTATTCTTATTGCATCCAACATTATGTTAAACAGTTAAACAGTAGAGTGCTGACTGAATCTCCTTGCCTCTTTCCTGTGTTTGTTTCTATGGGTTCTGTCATTATTCCATTGACTTTCATTTCTATTTTATTTCTTACATATATGTTTTGTATCACATTTATGATATCCAGTGGTAAATTTCTCTCATATAGTCATATAGGAGGTGTATGTATCAAATCTTTTAATTGGATTCTATCAAACGCTTTCTCTAGGTCTATGAAACAGAAAAAGGCTGGATTGTTATATTCTAATGATTTCTCCGCTATTTGCCTTATCACAAAAACTGCATCGTTACATGATCTTCCACCTCTAAATCCTTGTTTTTCATCCGATGTATTTATGCAGGCCATTATTTTCTCTATCAGTATTTTTGATGTGATTTTCAGTATAATGTTCAGTAAATTTATCCCTCTATAGTTACTGGGGTCTGCCCTATCACCTTTTTTAAGTAACGTGGTTATTTCCTTTCATTTGAGTGGTTCTCCATTCTACTGGAATTCTAAATACATATATTTATTATTTTACTTATAAGAATATTCAGTTCTTTTTGAAGTCTATCTCTTCCGTATTTTAAAAGTTCATTGGCTATTCCCTTTTTCCCAGGAGCTTTTCGAGTTTTCATCTTTTTTAAAGCGTTCTTTATATCTTTCTCTTCAATTTCTGTTTAATCATCCGATTCTAATCCTGGTGTTTCCAGTTCTTCGTGATTAGCTGTTTGATAGAGGTTTTTTAGGTAAGTTGTCCATGTATTTGTAGAAGCAGAAAGCTAATGTATCAAAAGAGGAGGTAGACTCAAAGCGAGGTGGATTATTAAAGTGGAGAAAGACCTTAAAGACGTAAAAGTGAGGGACTCGAAATAAAAGTACAAACAGAAGTGAATAAAGAATAATTGTTTTTCAGGTCCTACCGAGTAGTTAATATTTTTGTATATTTTTATGTCCTTAAGTTTGAGTTTTGTTTTAGAAAATAACTTCAATTAGTTAATTTTGTGATTACGTTTTATAACAATGTGCTGGTTATTAACGGCCCCTTTTGCGTATGAATAAATAGTATTACAGGTGATCCTTATTTGTACAATTTTGAATACCAACCCCTGT
The DNA here is from genome assembly GCF_917563875.1 of Diabrotica virgifera virgifera. Taxonomy (NCBI): domain Eukaryota; kingdom Metazoa; phylum Arthropoda; class Insecta; order Coleoptera; family Chrysomelidae; genus Diabrotica; species Diabrotica virgifera. The sequence continues at coordinate 91,845,724 of NC_065447.1, read as the reverse complement.
TTAATATTTATTTTGTAGTACAATCCTAGTTAAGAATTCTGTAAGACTTTATTGACTAAGTTAGCATTAAGTGACCAATTTACATGCTCCCTCATCTTGTAACTATCCCAAACATTCCAGCTGAAACATCTCGTTCTCTGCTCTTGTTCTGCACCGGAGGTAATTAAAGCACCGTACATAATTTTGAAAACATTGCAACAACTGGCGCACACAAACTAAAACTGTATTTCTCTGAACACTGGTGAGACCCTCATCAAGTTAATCTACGCCTATGTTGGAAAACTCCGGCAGTACAAATGGCAAGGGAGTGTACCTAATACGATATTAGTAACAGCTGGCCCACTCCTAAGTCACCAGACTTGATGTTAATTTTTCACCCCAAGCACCACATTAAGTAAGACTTTAGGAAGTTATCCACGCCCTTTCCTGAATTATTGAATATAATATTCCCGTTTTCTTTTAATCCGGGAGCTTGGTTTTGCTGATTGAAAATGATATATAATATAAAGAAATGAAATCGAAAATCTTTATTAAGTAAGCCGCACTTCCCCGTGGAGTACAATTTTGTTTGTATCAATATACAGGGGCGTATAGTATATTTTATTTATTCTTCTTCTTCCTCTTTATAAGCAATTCTGCTTGTTAATTGGCGGATAGATACCTCTATGGAAGGTAGTCACTGCATCTTTCGCGCTGTCGGCCGATACCTCTTCTACCGATTGCTGATTAATGTTTTGCTATTTTGATCACAAAGTGTCTTCCCCATTCTGCTTATGTGGTTATTCCATTCTTTTTTTCTATTTAGTGTCCATTAATTTAAACACTGTACGTCACATTGTCTTCTAATATCTTCACTTCTTTTTCGACCTCTAAGCGTATTTCCTGTAATTCTTCTCAGTACTCTTATCTCTGTCGTTACCTTGTGTTGTGGCTGTATCGGGTTTTATTTCTGATGCATATGTCATTATTGATCTTACACTGGATTTATTCATTCTTGCCTTCATCTCAGTATTGTAACGGTACCAAAGTTATTTGGAATTTTGATCCAGTCTACATTTGTGACATTTTCGTTACACCCTATACGTCATATTCGTTGGGACCGCGTTTTGCGTGGAATTGGATCTGAGAGTTCTTTTCGTTCCCACAGTGATTGAGTCGATAAATTCTTATTTCCTCACATGATGTGTACTCTGTCGATCGTACGGTTCTCAGGATTTTTAGCGGTGAATTGGATCATCCGATATTGTTTTGTTTATCTTCGGCTAGCTATCAAAAGGATTTAATGACTTTTTGAGACAGAAAGACTGGGAAATATTTAGGTTAGAGCTGAAATGTCGTCATAAATAAGGTCTCCAAGTGCCGATAAGTGATTGTGTTAGTCCACTGAGCTACACGTGCAGAATTGATGACGCATATGAGAACGGGCCTTAGCTGTGAATACGTCCAAGTAAGCATTTTTGATGGGAAAAGTAGGTGGAACGAAATATTGGGATCTGCTTGTTTTTTTTTTGTGATTGGTCGAGCTGTTTTGGTATACGCCAGAGGGTTCAACTTGAAGCGTAAATTGTAACTTCTTATTGGCAAAGATTTAATTGATTGATTGTTTTGAATCTATAATTGGTCGTTGGATTGTCGATGGGAAACATCGTGTGATGATTTTGGATAGGGTGTTTTGGTTAGAGTCTGAGGAGAGAAGTCAGTTCCATCTGGGCCGTCTTCAAGTTTAGTTCTGTTAGGTCCGTCTTCAAGTTCAGTTCCGATATAGCCGTCATCAAGTGAAGTTTAGTTTTGAGTTGCAGTTAGTTTCCAGTGAAGTGTAGTTACAAGTTTCTCCGGCCGGCTGGCTAAAGCTCTGAGAGTTTGGCTCAGCTCGGCACACATGGCGGACAGAGTACGTGAACTCCGGCAATTTTAGCTGTTGTTAGGCAATTGTCGATATTGTTTACCACTTTTGGTATCAGTTTTTTTACATGCAGTCAGATCCAGGAAATATGCAGAGGAAATTTTCGTTTTGTGTTACTAGATTCAACACCCTAGTTAAAGCATGAAGTTTGCTTCCATTCTTATATTTTTTTATTCCGTTTAATGGACTATAAAACAATCACTTTTAATAATTTTTGTTCGAGTAGAACTAATTTGTTTTTGAGAAGGCAGAATGCATACAATGCTGAATTTTTCTATAAAAATTTTTCTGTGAACTATGGTTTCATCAATTAATTACTGTTGCTGTATCAATCATTTATAAAGTGACTTTAAAGTGAAGTGAAATCGCGCCTTGGACTTAACAACCACCAAAAAGAATCAGGACAATGATTGTAACACAAGGTATAATTTTTTGTTATGTAGAACTTTTCTTTTATTTTTTTTGTTTGGTAATCTCGATCTCAATTTGTAACACCATGAGATCACAGATTCATAAATTCACTTTTTGTTCTAACAAAAAAGGTTTGATTTTCAAAATACAAATGTATTATTTCTCTTTTCCTTCTCTCTTGTATCGTAAGAACAATAAAGAATTGGCTGAGTATACAGGGTGGGGTATTAGTGTGACAAAGTCCAATTACTCGTTTGTCGTAAGAGATACGAAAAAAAGTTATTTAGGTAAAAGTTGGGCCACACATAGTAGCATAATTTAAAAATATTTTCAAATATACAGGGTCGTCCGTATTGACAGGGTGACACAAATTTATGTTTTTTTTAATGGAACACCCTGCATATTTTTACATTTTTGGATTCTACTCGATGTTTCCTTTCTTAAAATATATGGTTTTGTAATATTATACGAGGTAGTTTAAAAGTTAATTACGTTTTTTTTGTTAATTTCGTAGCAAAATCTACACCCTGTAGAATTTTAGTGATTTGACATCAAATTTTTATTTTATGTTCAAACGATTTTTAATATAGTCTACTACTGTTAATCATTAATAGTATAGCGAAATGTTTAATTTTAGTATACAGGGTGGGTCGAAACTCGGAATGAGTATTTTCTGAGTTTTCTTAAATGGAACACCCGGTATTTTAGTATTGTAATGAAATTATATTTTATGGTACTTTTTTATTTCTTAAGCATTCCCTATACCTAAGAGCTTTAATTTGTAAGTTATTCGTCATTCTTTAAGCAAACATTAATTGCAACAAAAATTACGTAAAATTTTATTAGGTAGCCGTGAAAATATCCAAACAAAAGTAATTTTTCGAAAAAAAAAATACATAATAATCTAGCCTGATTCTTAATTTATTAAGATTGGATGAGATATCCAAATACATTCGTAGTTAAGGTTGTTGGTGCTTAAAATATGAATCAAACATACAAAATTCTGCCTAGTTGGCTATGACACAAAATTTGCTTAAACATTTGACATTATACTATTTATATAGTTTCAGTTGATTTGATACCATTACTAATATTACTTTTTCTAATGACGAACGGATTAAAATGGCTTTGTGCTAGGAGAGTATAAAAAAAATGAGCTACTAGCAATAAAAATTTATCATCAGCAGTTCCCTGATAGACGACAACCAAAAAGAGAAACTTTTGAAAGTATACTAAAACGGTTTCAACAGACTAGATACTTAGATTGTAAGAACGATTGTACTAATATGCAGATCCTCAGTGACACTAAGGATTACATATAATTGCTGTTTTCTTCACTTACAATAGTTTTTATTCGAGCAGATTTATCATAATCTAAGTGATCAGTCCGTTGAAACCGTTCTAGTATATTTTTAAACGTTTCTCTTCTTAGTTGTCGTCTATCAGGGAATTTCTAATGAAAAATTCTTATTGCTAGTAGCACATTTTTGTTATATTCCACTAGCACCAAAATCTTATTAGTCAGTTTCTCATAAGAAAAATACATATTAGTAATGGTAACAAAGCAACTGGATCTATAAAAATAGTATAATGTCAAATTTTTAAGGAAATTGATTGTGTCATAGCCGACGAGGTAGGATATTGTATGTTTTTATTAATATTTTGCGCACCAACAAACTTAACCACGAATTTATTTGGATATTTCATTCAATAGTAATAAATTAAGGATCAGACTAGATTATGATGTATTTTCTTTTCCAAAAATTATTTCTGATTAAATATTTTCACAGCCACCTAATAAAATTTCACGTAATTTTTCTTACAATTAATGTTTGGCTTAAAGAATCACGAATAACTTACAAATTAAAGCACTTAGGTATAGGGAATGCTTAAGAAATAAAAAAGTACCATAAAATATCATTTCATTACAATACTTAAATACAGGGTGTTCCATTTAAGAAAACTCAGAAAATACTTATTCCGAGTTTCGACCCACCCTGTATACTAAAATTAAACATTTCGCTATACTGTTAATGTTTAACAATAGTAGACTATATTAAAAATCGTTTGAACATAAAATAAAAATTTGATGTCAAATCACTAAAATTCTACAGGGTGTAGATTTTGCTACGAAATTAACAAAACAATGTAATTAACTTTTAAATTACCTCGTATAATATTACAAAACCATATATTTTAAGAAAGGAAACATCGAGGAGAATCCAAAAATGTAAAAATATACAGGGTGTTCCATTAAAAAAAACATAAGTTTGTGTCACCCTGTCAATACGGACGACCCTGTATATTTGAAAATATTTTTAAATTATGGTACTATGTGTGCCCCAACTTTTACCTAAATAACTTTTTTTCGTATCTCTCACGACAAACGAGTAATTGGACTTTGTCACACTAATGCCCCACCCTGTATATAGAGTAGATAAGTTAAGTCACGATTTATTTGTTTTCACACCATATTTGTTTTCATATAAAAGTATTTTACATATGTTTTATTTGACTATGTTTTTGTTTTAGCTATCTTTCTTTTAGTATTTCTATTTTTTGTATATTTTTGGTTCCCATAAGGTAACCAGTGACTCACAATATTTTATTTTTTTATTTGACATCCTTACTTTGATTTTCTTATTATATTTATTTCTACGCTAATAAGTGTATACTAACAACATCCCTTAAAAATCCACCCCACATCTCTTCCGATTCTGAGCTACTGAGCCCATGTCCTTCATTGTGTAACATCCTCTAATATGACATATCAACATCACGTCAAATTCTATACCCCTTTTCATGTTACACTAATGCTCGACCAATCACAAAAAAAAACAAACAAGCAGATCTCAATATTTCGTTCCACCTACTTTTCCCATCAAAAAATGCTTACTTGGACGTATTCGCAGCTAAGGCCCGTTCTGATATGCGTCAGTAATTCTGCACGTCTAGCTCAGTGGACTAACACAACCACTTATCGGCACTTGGAGACCTTATTTATGACATTTTAGCTCTAACATAAAAATTTCCCAGTCTTTCTGTCTCAAAAAGTCATTAAATCCTTTTGATACCTAGCCAAAGATAAACAAAACAATATCGGATGATCATATTCACCGCTAAAAATCCTGAGAACCGTACGATCGACAGAATACACATCATGTGAGGAAATAATAATTTATCGACTCAATCACTGTGGGAACGAAAAGAACTCACAGATCCAATTCCACACAAAACGCGGTCCCAACGAATATAACATATAGGATGTAACGAAAGTGTTACAAATGTAGACTGGATCGAAATTCCAAATAACTTTGGCACCGTTACAGTACTAATATATCTGTCTCGCCATTGACTGTTATTGAGACATCTTGCCAATCTATTTGCATTTTGTACTTGATTTCTCATTTTTTTGTCCAGGTCTCCATAGCTTGACAATGTAATTCAAAGGTATTTTATTTCCATTACTTGTGCAATTTCTATTACATTTAGATTACATTACATTTTATTTGCCTAATAAGAATGTTTACATAAGTAGACTGAAAAGGATAAACCAGTGGCTCTCAACCTTTTTGAGTCATGTATCACAAAATTCTTTTTGGTACCACCTCACTGAAAGATCTATCAAGTTAGGTAATCTAATTAACTACAAATGTGCTGGATTTTGGATGTGTTTTTGTATTTTATGTAGTACCGTACATAATGATATATACCACCAGTGGTACATGTACCAGAGATTGAGAACCCGTGGGATACACTATTTGTATACAAATATTGAAATCACATATTCGCCGTGTGCAAGTACTTGGAAGAGATACGAGAAACGATCGTGCGCGAGTAACGGAGAAAGAAAGTTGCAAGGTTACTTTCTTAAATAATTCATATTGTCAATTGAAATTGTCATATGGACATATTTCATACGGTCTGTCATTGAAGAAAATGGGATTTCGCAAATGCTGTGTTATAAATTGTAAAAATACAACAAAAAATTGTCAATTTAGGTTCTATTTCGCGTCAAATTTCGCACCTTTAATACCATCTTTGGGTTATAAGCTTTTATGCGACACTTTTCTTGTCATTCTATCTGTTCTTAAAACGGAGGAGTTGTGTTGACGGATGGATAGATAGATATAGATAATTCAGGATTTTCGCATTGTAAGTTAAAATGGTTGAAAACAATATTACTTTGTATTTTGTTTCCAACGTAACTTTCTGTATAGCTCCTTAACTATAATGTTCTCCCTTCCTTTTTCTTACGATTACGCTTTTGCATTTAAAACCGAAACCTCGTAAAAATTAGTTATTAGTGACTTTTATTGCCATTTACTTCTACTGGGCTGCTAATGAAGATAATATTTTTTAGAAGCCGGACCGGCAACTTTTGGTGTTGCGCGAAAACGGAAAAACACGATGATGCTGTGCTTTAAAGTGCTTTTATGGCAAAAATAGCTTGTTTTTATTATTCTGTGGAGATAATGGCTTTTGCATTAAGTAAATTATCTTGTTTAATTAAAAATGTTGCTAAATAAGCTTTAATGGAAAGATCTTGATTAGCAAAATTATTATACAATACACGGGGTCCCGAATTATTACACACTTGAATTTAGAGGTTTTATTTTTAGATACTATTCGTTAAAAGAATATTGCATTATTTTGAATGAATTTTTGAATAACTGTTTACTTTTTTTTCTGGAAGTCGTCCGTGCGTGATCCCCGGTCACACTGCATCCTTTTGGTTTATTGTACTTTCTTCCATTTGTTCTCATGACAACCGATCTAATATAGAAAGTGCTCTTCAGTTTAAGCTAGTGCCATATACTTTCGGACTTGGTCTGCAGTCTCCATATACTGCTTGTCTCTTGCGGTTACGCAGTATATGACTGTCTCGGTCTCTTTATTGCATAGAATGCAACTGAGATCTCCATTATATAGTCCTATCGTGTGTAGGTGTCCGTTTACTGGAAAGTGTCCAGTTAGGAAACCTGTTGTGATTTTGAGCTGATTCCTTTTCATTTTGAGCAGCTATTCGGCTCTTTTTGCGCATCCATTTAGGTTTGATGACGTAATCGACTATTTTTTAAATAGGAATAGGGGTCGGTTGCTAGCTCGTTTGAAAGGGTATTCAATTGCCTATTCAGTAATATAAACAACAACATGATTAATTATACAGAGTGTCCAGAAACACTTTTTAATTAAATTAATTGTTTAATTAATAAATCAAAAATTTCTTTTGGACACCTTGTATAAAAAAATGATCTTAATGTTTATAGTACTGTATAGATAATGGAATAACCTTTCAAATGACCTAGCACACGACCCCTATTCTCATTTAACAAAATAGTCGATTACGTCATCACGCCCAGATGAATGACGTCACTAGTACGATATGTCAAAAAAATCGAATAAATTTTGTATTCTACATTTTTTCTAATTCTGTAAATAAAGCAGTTTACAAGGGGGTCAAAATATAGTGAATATCCCTGTGCATTCATTGGGGCCGACCGACCGGCTCTGTCCCGTCATACAGCTGACCAACTATAATAATTTTATTTATATTCAATTTAGAATGTGTGTACTGATTTTCAGCCTTAGTAAATGGATTTAATTATCTTCGTAGGAAAGCAACTTTGATACCCTCTCAGTAACCCCTGTTCTACGTTTCGCTTGATTGACCGCAGTAGGTTTCTCTACACAATCACAGTAATCAACTGTGAAAAATTTAGCTTTAGTAAATTCAAAAAGAATTTTCAGCGCTGCCTCTCCGTCTATATAGGTGTATCTGTGAGCACAAATTCTTTGTGGACTACATACGGATGAGCCGTTCCATTCTGAGTCATGAAGAAGAAGTGTCTGTTTAAGGATAACCTGGAGTGTGTTAGACACTTCTTCTTCTTCTTCTGGTAGAACTACAACCCGCGGTGGGCCTTGGCTGACTGCACAACTCGCTTTCATCTTGAACGGTTGTCCATGATAGTTGGGTCAGTGGGTAGCCCCATTGTTCTTAGATCTGACCATAATATATTGTCTCTCTATCACATTCGTGGGCGTCCTAAGGGCCTCCTTCCTGTGGGGGCTTCCTCCTAGATCAGTTTGACAAGGCGGTTATAAGGGAATCTATGGACATGGCCAGCCCATCTTAGATGCTGAGATTTAATTTCTTGGACTATGTCGCTCACCCTATATATCTGCTTGACTTTAGAATTTGTTCTCATTCGGTATTGGTTGCTATTGGGGTCGTGATAAGGTCCAAAGATTCTTCTTTGGATTTTTCTCTTAAACAGACACGGCCGTAGAGATAATAAAACCAAACAATAACAGTAGAATACAGCTGCTTGCTACATTTTTTATGAGAGTGTACCATACTGGCTAGATACTATATTAAACTTAACTTTAGAAAGGATTATAAGTGCTTTGGATGTAATAATTGAATATAAATAAATACTTGGTAGTTAATTTTGCAGTATATAGTAGTAATAAATATATCTAGTGAAACAAATGTTGAGAATTAAGACTAAGTAGTAAGTAGATACTTACACAAATAGATTTTCAGTGTAGATTTTTGTTATTCTGAAACAAATAAAGATCAGTTAGAAAAGGATTATTTATTTTTATTAGGTGTCGTTATGTATTCAAACGTAAATGATTACACACTAACAATTACACAAGAACATATGTTCTTCATCGGTGGATGTATTTGCAATGTTCCTAATCCTGATTACATTACTAAGCTGTCATTAAATTGGTAAAAATTGAACAAATCATCAAGTTAGTAGTTTTCACTAACTTGACAGTTGTTGACCTGTTACCAACTCTTCAAAATGTATCCTTAAGATCAAGACTATTTTTTTCTATAAAATTTTACGATATTTTACGACTATTTTGCTAGTAGGGCATACGTTGAATCAATACCTTTGTTTCTATTGTTCTAGGTGTCACAAGTCCATCTAGAAAATTACTTCTTCTTTAAAATCTTACATAATGGCTAAAATATTAATTTCATTTTTTGTTAACTTTCCAATTAATTAAAAAACAAAAATTAATTGTGTATTCTTGAGAAGCAAACACTTTACTCCGATTTTCAATTAATTTATCCTGCAGGACGTTGCTTCCAAAAAGTAACATCAAAGCTACCTAAAGTAAAGAGGGATATAGGATAATTTAATTTCCTTTTGCGGAAATTTGCTAAATTGTATTGAAAGGGTTAGTGCAGAAGCACTGCTCGGAAATAAGTGTATTAAAAATTGTATTGGAGGGGACTTCTGGCTTTTAATAAACCTGTATTTAATTAACAAATTAGTCATCATGATATATAAAACCATAAAACATCGAAGAAATTATTATGAAATATCGATGTAATTAACGACCTTCGTATGAAGACCTTAACTTAATGAGCGTTGAATATGTTCCCAGGTTTTTAGAAAATGGTTTATATTACAATTAAACAAAACTCAAACTTAAGAATAAGCCATAGCTTAACCTTAGATTCCTGAGGTTAAAATAGGTTGATTTAAGTTATCTTACCTTAGTACAAAAGTTGATAAAAAGCGAAATACAGGGTGTCAAATTTAAACTTTTATTTTATTTATTTTTGAATATTTCCTGACAGGCATGGGACAACAACACGAAATTTGGTGAGTGGCGCTGGTATTGTACACCCTACTAAATAATGTTAAACAAACGTTTCTGGCTACTACCAGAGGCGTACGACTGGGGAACGTGAATGGTTGACCCTTCCCAAATTCTTCGCCATTGCCGAAATTGCTATTTTTGTGCAATTTCTTGATTGTCCAATACTTTATATGTAAAAAACATACTCTTTATTCGTAACGATTAAGCCATTAGTTTTCGAGATATTTGAAGCTAAAAACGAAGGAGCATAATACATTAATCAAAATGAGTGTGCCTTTTCAATTTTATTCATTTCATTTCATTTCAAATATCTCGGAAACTAATGACTTGATCGTTACAAATGAAGGGTATATTATTTGCACAGAAAGTGTTAAAGAATCTAAAAATTATGCTAAATATCAGTTTAATCAGTGGCGTAGAATTTGGGAAGGGTCAACCATTCCATTTACCCTGTCGTTCGCCTCTGGTCGTAGCCAGAAACGATTATTTAACATAATTTAGTAGGGTGTACAGTGCCTACACTTTCTGCCAAGTATCACATTGATATGTCAAATTATTTTAAAGTATTCTTTTTTTTAATAATTTATTCTTTATTTAAAACTTTAAGAAGTATGTGTGCCCGGTACTATAAAACTATTTAACATATCCTTATAGTACTTTGCAGAAAGTGTAGGTACTGTACAACCTACTAAACTATGTTAAATAATCGTTTGTGTTTAATACCATACAACAAGGGGTATACAACATACAACAAGGGAAAGTGAATGGTTGACCCTTCCCAAATTCTACTCCACTGATGTAACTGCTATTTTAGCATAATTTTTAGCTTCTCCAATACTTTCTATGCAAATAATATCCTCTTCATTCGTAAGGATAAAGTCATTAGTTGTCGAGATATATGAAGTTAAAAATGAAAAGGCACACTTATTTTGATTAATATATTATGCTCCTTCGTTTTAGCTTCAAATATCTCGAAAACTAATGGCTATATCGTTACGAATGAAGAGTATGTTATTTACATAGAAAGTATTGGAGAATCAAAAAATTGCACTAAAATAGAAACTCCGCCAGTGGCGTAGAATTTGGGAAGGGTCAATCATTCACGATCACACGTCGTACGCCTCTGGTAGTAGCCAGAACCGTTTGTTTTAACATTATTTAGTAGCTATTTTGGCTATTCTTGCATCGGGCTCCCGTTTCTCTTTTCCACTTTCATCAAATATTACACCCAGGTATTCAAAGCTGTCAATCCTTTTAAAACTATAGCTTTTAACACCTCTACAGACCTCACACTTAAGTCTTCTTTTTTTTTCCTTCTTTCCCTCCCATAATCTCATTGTATTCAGTTTTGTCTTCATTTAGCTACAATCCGAATATCTGTGCTTTTTCAATAATTTTCTTCAAAATTATTCTTAATTTTTTTGCGTTTCCTGTTAGGATCCTTATAGATCTGGATCCCGCGTATGAAAAAAAAGTTGATTAATAGCAAGCTTAAAATTTGTTAATAGCGTAAGGGTGTCTAGTCAGATAAACTTTGATATATGGGAACCCTGGAACAGGGGCAGTTTTAATTGTGGAACAGCTTAAAAATTTTGAACGGTCATACCACGAAAACGGCACATTTATTTTGTCCGACAGAACAGATTTAAACTCTTCGAACAGAGATTAAACTCTCATGCAAAAATCAGACTGCTATTTATCACTTGTCATAATTCCTATCATTTGACATGTTCTACATGTTCTACTCATTAAAACGCCCATTTGGTGATAAATAGCACTCTGATTTTTACATGAGAGTTTAATCTCTGTTCGGAGAGTTTAAGTCTGTTCTGTCGGACAAAATATAAGTGCCGTTTTCGTGGTCTGACCGTTCCAAATTTTTAACCTGTTCCACAATTAAAACTTCCCCTGTTGCAGTGTTCCCATATATCAAAGTTTGTCCGACTAGACACCCTTAAGCTATTAACAAAGTTTCAGCTTGCTATTAATAAACTTTTTTTTCATACGCGGGATCCAGACTATCAGCAAATGCCCAGCACTGGTGCTCATTTTTCATGACTGTTTCTTCCACCTTCGTGTAGTTTTTTCTGATTAGAGTTTTTAACACTAATTTGAATAATGTGGTGGATAAAGGATCTCCCCATCTCAAGCCTTCTCCAACCGTAAATTGATCCGAAATGTGAACGTGCCAAGCAATCACAGATAGAGTTGTTAAGTGTTATTTTTGCTAGCCTGATCAATTTTTTTGGTATACCCAAATGTTCCATTTCTCGATACATTTTGAATCTATCGACTCTATAACTCGCTTGTCTGAAATCCACAAACAAAACATGCAGAGGAACTTTACCTTCCTAAAAATTGTCTGTATCTCCTTTCCTTTCTAAAGCCGACCTAATACTCATGTATAATTCTTTCCGTATAGCTATTTAGTATATTTCTCAATATTCTTGCTAAAGTTTTGTATACATACAATATCTAGCAAGGCACACCTCTAGAGTAGTCATACTTCAGCTTGTCTTCTTTTTGAAGTTATACTTCTTTACGATCGAGAGTGAAATTTTATAATACCGGGCACGTGCGCACACAGACAGTATATAGTTCGTTGCTAATCTTTCAAGATATGTATGTATCAGCGCTGTCAGAGCAAATAAGTCATTAAAAGCATATATTAGTGAGCAATATTTTTACGTTTTCGAAAATTTTGGGAGGAGGTCTACCGATTTCCCCCAAATTTTAGTATGTTGTTGTCCTACAAGAAAAAGGCTCTCTGAATTTTTTCAGATTTTTTTGAGCCCAGGCGGTTATTTTGTGAGCCTTAAAAAAACCAAAAAATAACAATTTTAACACTTTTTGAAGAATTATTTTCAAGGGTACCTCTTCACAGAAAATGATTTTGAAAACGTCATACTTTATCTACTGATGTCTTACTTTTAACTTGAATTTTTTCAACTCTTGTCAAACGTCAAGGCGCCATTTTGGTAAAAATCATTTAGCAAAAATGACCATATTCAAACAGCTATAAAAGAGCTTTTAAGTAACGCAGCAATACTTAGGGAGTAACTAGTCGAAAGATCTAAAAAACGTCTACAATTTTGTTTTGTAAAGTTTTTTTCGTGCTTCACAATTTTTCAAGCTACGGTTGTTTAAAAAGTGCTCTTTTTACAAAAAACGCGTATTTTCGCATTTTCAAAGAGGTGCAACTTTTTTCTGCCAACTTCGAATTGCACAAAAAATTTTTTGACGGTAGTTTTTAAGATATATTATAAGCTTCTAAGGAAATTTCTTTGGCTATTTGCTTTTTGATCCTTCGACTGAACCTCTAAAATAGATTTAATTCTAAAATAGGCGAAAATTTGTATTTTCGAGGCTTGGAAACTTATATAAGTAAGTTATCATTTTTGAGGTTGACAAGTGCCTAAATTGAAGATTAAATATTCAGTTTTAATATTCTGGTAAAAAATGGAGGCCTATTTTAATACAGAGCGTTGTTTATTAATTGTTAATTATTCGCGTCTCCTCGTATATTAAGCCGCCGCTCCCATTCTCATTATAATAAATAATTAAAAAACAACGGCCTATATTAAAACAAGGCCATATTTCTCACCAGAATCTTAAAATTAAGTATTTAAACTTCAATTTAGGCAGTTAGCAACCTAAAAAGTTGCAATGTACATTATGAATTTTCAAGCCTAGAAAATGCGTATTTTCGCATTTTTCAGTTTTACACTACTTTTAACTCGAAAACTATCAACTTTAGAGAAAAATGAGAAGAGACCTTTTTTGTTTAGAATGATCCAAAAAACCTAAGAAAATATTTTCCGGAGCCAAAAGCAGTGATTAATTTTTTCATACAGGAACGGCCTCACAATATCCACAGAGAACGGCAGTTCTCACCAGTGGCGCACAACACCCCTACAAGCGACACTATATATACACGAAATTTTCGATTTTCTAAACCTGACTGAATTGAAAATTGGGCCACATCCCATCTTAAAGAATAGGAAAAGACTCGTCCATCCATATGTCATATCTCCATTTTGGTCCAAGGGTGTGGATTTTACGGCCCTTCCCATTTAGAGTCTGTTTTTCGTTCTCGTCCCCAAAACTCCCAAAAATTTCAAAAACTTAAGCCCGACCTTTGCGGCTTCTGATAGCACAGATCATTACCTTTCCAACGCATGTTTAATTTTGAAAATCGGTTATACCATTCAAAAGTTATCGAGCTCAGAAGTATGACTCAATTTTTATTTAAAAAAGGGAAAATGTTTGTGGATATGTATGTATGTATGTATGTATGTATGTATGTATGTATGTATGTATGTATGTATGTGTGTGGAAAAGTTACACCGATCTGAATTTTTTTTTCTGTGTTTCAAGAGGGTGTGAGGGCCGATTCAGAACCGGTCTAATTTTTGACTTCTGACTACCGGTAAGCCAGCTAGAGGACTAGATAGATACAAAATAGCATATTTTTTGGGCGTATATATCTTGGGTTCAAGGAGAGACAGGAAAACCGCAAATACACCAAATTAATAGGGATGAGTTAAGATTTCAAACGGTGCTTAAGCGATCAACCTGAGACATACACACTGCTCACCATAGCCGAAAAACTGAAAAATTAAACGTTGAAAATTTTGGTTTTTCGACAATTACTCAAAATTTCAACCTACGAATTGCGCCAATAACTGAGCGTTTGTAGGAGGACTCAGGACGCGTCTAACGGTGTATATCTCATATCTGGGAAAATTCGAATTTTTTAGTTATAGGCTTCATAAGTATAATCAAATCTATTTCTTATGGGAAAAACCGTTTTTCAAGCTCAATAATTCCTGTAATACGTTCAGTTATCATACTTGATCTTGGATGCATCAGATAATACTTGTCAATACGTTTTAAACTCATATTTAGTGATCAACATCAGTTCAGCCGTTCAGAAGTTATAGAGCTCCAAAAGTATAATTAGTCCAGGAACTGAAACTTTTCACTTCGCAATTTTTACAGAATGGATCGATTTGCTTGAAAATTTGAGAATAAGTAGTGGAGAGTCTAAGGATCAAAATCTGTATGATTCCGAAAGACGCTTTTACCATGGGGTGGTTGCCACCCCGTCTCGAGGGTGGAAATTTTTTATTATATTTTGACCGCAAATGTTGGTAAAAACATTAATTGTAAGCAAAAAATGTTTTATATTTTTTTGATAAAATTAATAGTTTTCGATTTATTGGTTATCGAAATTTAGTTTATATCGAAAAAATCAATGTTATTAATCAATCATGGTTTATGTACCTGTAGTGGTTACGATGCTAGTTTGATTGGGCAATCCGAGTTCATTTGCCGGCCATAATTACATAATTATTAGGATGGCTGGGATATGAACTCGGATTGTCTTATCACTGGTGTCGTAAGTTCTAGATCATTTGGGAGAGATTGCGACCAAGGTTCTCGTTCTCAAAACTACCAAAAATTTCAAAAATATTAGTTCGACCTTTGCGGCTTCTGCTAGTACTGATCATTACCTTTCCAACGCACATCTAATTTTGAAAATTACCAGAGAACGACAGTTCTCGCCAATGGCGCACAACCCCTACATGCGACACTATATATTATATACACGAGAGACCTTTTTTGTTTAGAATGATCCAAAAAACCTAAGAAAATATTTTCCGGAGCCAAAAGCAGTGATTAATTTTTTCATACAGGAACGGCCTCACAATATCCACAGAGAACGGCAGTTCTCACCAGTGGCGCACAACACCCCTACAAGCGACACTATATATACACGAAATTTTCGATTTTCTAAACCTGACTGAATTGAAAATTGGGCCACATCCCATCTTAAAGAATAGGAAAAGACTCGTCCATCCATATGTCATATCTCCATTTTGGTCCAAGGGTGTGGATTTTACGGCCCTTCCCATTTAGAGTCTGTTTTTCGTTCTCGTCCCCAAAACTCCCAAAAATTTCAAAAACTTAAGCCCGACCTTTGCGGCTTCTGATAGCACAGATCATTACCTTTCCAACGCATGTTTAATTTTGAAAATCGGTTATACCATTCAAAAGTTATCGAGCTCAGAAGTATGACTCAATTTTTATTTAAAAAAGGGAAAATGTTTGTGGATATGTATGTATGTATGTATGTATGTATGTATGTATGTATGTATGTATGTATGTGTGTGGAAAAGTTACACCGATCTGAATTTTTTTTTCTGTGTTTCAAGAGGGTGTGAGGGCCGATTCAGAACCGGTCTAATTTTTGACTTCTGACTACCGGTAAGCCAGCTAGAGGACTAGATAGATACAAAATAGCATATTTTTTGGGCGTATATATCTTGGGTTCAAGGAGAGACAGGAAAACCGCAAATACACCAAATTAATAGGGATGAGTTAAGATTTCAAACGGTGCTTAAGCGATCAACCTGAGACATACACACTGCTCACCATAGCCGAAAAACTGAAAAATTAAACGTTGAAAATTTTGGTTTTTCGACAATTACTCAAAATTTCAACCTACGAATTGCGCCAATAACTGAGCGTTTGTAGGAGGACTCAGGACGCGTCTAACGGTGTATATCTCATATCTGGGAAAATTCGAATTTTTTAGTTATAGGCTTCATAAGTATAATCAAATCTATTTCTTATGGGAAAAACCGTTTTTCAAGCTCAATAATTCCTGTAATACGTTCAGTTATCATACTTGATCTTGGATGCATCAGATAATACTTGTCAATACGTTTTAAACTCATATTTAGTGATCAACATCAGTTCAGCCGTTCAGAAGTTATAGAGCTCCAAAAGTATAATTAGTCCAGGAACTGAAACTTTTCACTTCGCAATTTTTACAGAATGGATCGATTTGCTTGAAAATTTGAGAATAAGTAGTGGAGAGTCTAAGGATCAAAATCTGTATGATTCCGAAAGACGCTTTTACCATGGGGTGGTTGCCACCCCGTCTCGAGGGTGGAAATTTTTTATTATATTTTGACCGCAAATGTTGGTAAAAACATTAATTGTAAGCAAAAAATGTTTTATATTTTTTTGATAAAATTAATAGTTTTCGATTTATTGGTTATCGAAATTTAGTTTATATCGAAAAAATCAATGTTATTAATCAATCATGGTTTATGTACCTGTAGTGGTTACGATGCTAGTTTGATTGGGCAATCCGAGTTCATTTGCCGGCCATAATTACATAATTATTAGGATGGCTGGGATATGAACTCGGATTGTCTTATCACTGGTGTCGTAAGTTCTAGATCATTTGGGAGAGATTGCGACCAAGGTTCTCGTTCTCAAAACTACCAAAAATTTCAAAAATATTAGTTCGACCTTTGCGGCTTCTGCTAGTACTGATCATTACCTTTCCAACGCACATCTAATTTTGAAAATTACCAGAGAACGACAGTTCTCGCCAGTGGCGCACAACCCCTACATGCGACACTATATATTATATACACGAAATTTTCGATTTTCTAAACCTGACTGAATTGAAAATTGAGCCAAATCCCATCTTAAAGTTTAGGAAAAGACTCCTAGATCCATATATTACTTCTTCATTTTGGTCCAAGGCTGTGGATTTTACGGCTTTTCCTATTTAGGGTCTGTTTTTCGTTCTCGTCCCCAAAACTCCCAAAAATTTCAAAAACTTAAGTTCGGCCTTTATGGCTTCTGATAGCATAGATCATGACCTTTCCAACGCATGTTTAATTTTGAAAATCGGTTATACCGTTTAAAAGTTAGCGAGCTCAGAATTAGAACTCAATTTTTATTTAAAAAGGGGAAAATATTTGTGGATATGTACATATGTATGTATGTATGTATGTATGTATGTATGTATGTATGTATGTATGTGGAAAAGTTACACCGATCTGAATTGTTTTTCTGTGTTTCAAGAGGGTGTGAGGGCCGATTCAGAACCGGTGTAATTTTTGACTTCTGACTACCCGTAAGCCAGCTATAGGGCTAGGTAGATACAAAATGGCAAATTTTTTGGGCGTATATATCTTAGGTTCAAGGAGAGACAGGAAAATCGCAAATAAACCACATCAATAGGGTTGAGTTAGGTTTTCAAACGTTGCCTAAGCGATCAAGCTCAGACGTACACACGGCTCAGTATAGCCAAAAAATTGAAAAACTAAACTTTGAAAATTTTGGTTTTTCGACAATTACTCAAAATTTCAACCTACGAATTGCGCCAATAACTGAGCGTTTGTAGGAGGACTCAGGACGCGTCTAACGGTGTATATCTCATATCTGGGAAAATTCGAATTTTTTAGTTATAGGCTTCATAAGTATAATCAAATCTATTTCTTATGGGAAAAACCGTTTTTCAAGCTCAATAATTCCTGTAATACGTTCAGTTATCATACTTGATCTTGGATGCATCAGATAATACTTGTCAATACGTTTTAAACTCATATTTAGTGATCAACATCAGTTCAGCCGTTCAGAAGTTATAGAGCTCCAAAAGTATAATTAGTCCAGGAACTGAAACTTTTCACTTCGCAATTTTTACAGAATGGATCGATTTGCTTGAAAATTTGAGAATAAGTAGTGGAGAGTCTAAGGATCAAAATCTGTATGATTCCGAAAGACGCTTTTACCATGGGGTGGTTGCCACCCCGTCTCGAGGGTGGAAATTTTTTATTATATTTTGACCGCAAATGTTGGTAAAAACATTAATTGTAAGCAAAAAATGTTTTATATTTTTTTGATAAAATTAATAGTTTTCGATTTATTGGTTATCGAAATTTAGTTTATATCGAAAAAATCAATGTTATTAATCAATCATGGTTTATGTACCTGTAGTGGTTACGATGCTAGTTTGATTGGGCAATCCGAGTTCATTTGCCGGCCATAATTACATAATTATTAGGATGGCTGGGATATGAACTCGGATTGTCTTATCACTGGTGTCGTAAGTTCTAGATCATTTGGGAGAGATTGCGACCAAGGTTCTCGTTCTCAAAACTACCAAAAATTTCAAAAATATTAGTTCGACCTTTGCGGCTTCTGCTAGTACTGATCATTACCTTTCCAACGCACATCTAATTTTGAAAATTACCAGAGAACGACAGTTCTCGCCAGTGGCGCACAACCCCTACATGCGACACTATATATTATATACACGAAATTTTCGATTTTCTAAACCTGACTGAATTGAAAATTGAGCCAAATCCCATCTTAAAGTTTAGGAAAAGACTCCTAGATCCATATATTACTTCTTCATTTTGGTCCAAGGCTGTGGATTTTACGGCTTTTCCTATTTAGGGTCTGTTTTTCGTTCTCGTCCCCAAAACTCCCAAAAATTTCAAAAACTTAAGTTCGGCCTTTATGGCTTCTGATAGCATAGATCATGACCTTTCCAACGCATGTTTAATTTTGAAAATCGGTTATACCGTTTAAAAGTTAGCGAGCTCAGAATTAGAACTCAATTTTTATTTAAAAAGGGGAAAATATTTGTGGATATGTACATATGTATGTATGTATGTATGTATGTATGTATGTATGTATGTATGTATGTGGAAAAGTTACACCGATCTGAATTGTTTTTCTGTGTTTCAAGAGGGTGTGAGGGCCGATTCAGAACCGGTGTAATTTTTGACTTCTGACTACCCGTAAGCCAGCTATAGGGCTAGGTAGATACAAAATGGCAAATTTTTTGGGCGTATATATCTTAGGTTCAAGGAGAGACAGGAAAATCGCAAATAAACCACATCAATAGGGTTGAGTTAGGTTTTCAAACGTTGCCTAAGCGATCAAGCTCAGACGTACACACGGCTCAGTATAGCCAAAAAATTGAAAAACTAAACTTTGAAAATTTTGGTTTTTCGACAATTACTCAAAATTTCAACCTACGAATTGCGCCAATAACTGAGCGTTTGTAGAAGGACTCTAGGCTAATCTAACGTTGTTTACCTCATATCCGGGAAAATTAGAAATTTTAAGTTATACGCTTCATAAGTATGATCAAATCTATTTCCTATGGGGAAAAACAGTTCAAGCTCAATAATTTCTGTAACAACTTTAGTTTTCATACTTCAACTCAGATGCATCAGATACTACTTGTCAATACGTTTCAAACTCATGTTTAGTGATCAAAATCGGTTAAGCCGTTTAGAAGTCTTAAGTTAGAAATGTATAATCCAATTAACTATTATTACCTAAATGGTTTATGTAGTTGTAGTGGTTACGACGCTAAATTTGATCTGTAACGGATAATCTGAGTTCATTTACCGGCCATCCCAATATTTTTATTTATTCTATTTCGACTAGAAAAAAAATCTAGTATACATTCGATGGTAACTAGATCATTTGGGAGATAATGCGACAAAGGTGACCATTTATAAAGCTTGACGTGTAATCGAGAAAAATTGCATTCAACTTCATACATTTAATTTGTATATAACTTGAAAAACTCCTGATACAAGAATAAAAAACCGCTAAACGCCGTAAAAATGAGTGGCGCATACAATATTCCAGCTACAAAAGATCTGATATGAAAATTACGTGGCGCGAAAATGTATTTTCATTTTGATGCCAAACAAAATTCTAGTTTTATTTTAAAAGATTTTTCCATAATATTTGCTAAATTTGAAGTAAACGCGCCACAAAAGAGTAAATTTGATACAGTTTGAATTTTGAAACTCTTTTGTGGCGCGTTTACTTCAATTTTAGCAAATATTATGGAAAAATCTTTTAAAATAAAACTAGAATTTTGTTTTGCATCAAAATGAAAATACATTTTCGCGCCACGTAATTTTCATATCAGATCTTTTGTAGCTGGAATATTGTATGCGCCACTCATTTTTACGGCGTTTGGCGGTTTTTTATTCTTGTCAACTATACATTCACTTTAATTAAATCTTAAAATTGTCATAACTTTGCTTTCGTAAACTTGTTTGTTGTTTTCTACTTTCATAATTCATGATGTATGGAGGGGATAAATAGCCCCTGCTTTAGCGGGGTAGGTCAACAGGTTAAGGTATATTAGCTCACAAAGGTATCAAAATTCGCGATTTTTTAGAGGTTCAGATGAAGGATTTAAAAGCAAATAGCCAAATAAATTCCTTTGGAAGCTTATAATATATGTTAAAAACTACCGTCAAAAAAATTTTTGTGCGATTCGAAGTTGGCAGAAAAAAGTTGCACCTCTTTGAAAATGCGAAAATACGCGTTTATTGTAAAAAGAGCACTTTTTAAACGACCGTAACTTAAAAAGTTGTGAAGCACGAAAATAACTTTAAAAAACAAAATTATAGACGTTGTTTTTTAGATCTTTCGACTAGTTACTACCTAAGTATAGCTGCGTTACTTAAAAGCTGTTTTATAGCTGTTTGAATATGGTCATTTTGGCTACAAGGTGGGTCTATTTTAATTTTTACCAAAATGGTGCCTTGACGTTTGGCAAGAGTTGAAAAAATTCAGGTTAAAAGTAGACATCAGTAAATAAAGTATGACGTTTTTAAAATCATTTTCTGTGAAGAGAAACCCTTGAAAAAAATTCTTCAAAAAGTGTTAAAATTGTTATTTTTTGGTTTTTTTAAGGCTCACAAAATGGCCGCCTGAGCTCAAAAAAATCTGAAAAAATTCAGAGAGCTTTTTTCTTGTAGGACAACAACATACTAAAATTTGGGGGAAATCGGTAGACCTCCCCCCAAAATTTTCGAAAAAGTAAAAATATTGCTCTAGTATTTTTAGTAAATGTATTATTTATTATAATTTTTGTGTCTTTGGATTTGTCTTCCTCGGGAATAAGATATTTTATAATAATAGTAAGTCTATTTAAAGTATATTTGTATACTTCACTTGGTCTATTAAATTTGTCAGTATGTATGAGCAATCTTGAAACCTGTCAAAGCGAAGGGAATATGGCTTAGTGGGTGAGCGTGTGACCGAAGATCGATAGGTCCCGGGTTCAAATCCCGGACGATTCATATTCTTTTTTTTATAGTGTTTGGTATCGTTTTAATAAAAATTTTTAAAGGTGGTAGATAAGAAAGTTAGTTTAATATTTAAATAAAATACAAATAACCTGTTAAGTATATTTATTTCTTTGAAATTATATAATAGAAGTATAACTTCTTACTTGCCTACAAAGTGCACACACATTCTTTTTATACAGCGGGTGTATACGGGCCGGGTATATACGGGCCTCATAGCAATCCGTTGGCACCATTTTATTTTCCAATACTTGCACTATTAGTTAATATTGTTCGTCCGCTGTAACTGTTCTCATGCGTTACGATTCATTTTCGAACAAATTAAGTCAAAACATAAAGTTAAATGTACAGTATTTCTCATGATCATCTTTCAGTGCGTCACAGTTTTTTCGATTTCTTTCTAACGCATTAAATTGTATGTGACAGAAAAAAGGCACGTCGGTGATTACATTTCGTCGCTGACATTTTTATAACATTTATTCTAGTTATTCTAGTTGTCGATAGATGGCGCCATAATAAAAAATAATTCTTTTAATTAGATAATAATATTACAAATATAATCTGTATAATTTATAAGACTATACAAATCACAGAAAATACCATTTTATAAATGCAAGAAACACTTTTGATTTGTTTTTATTCCAAATTGAAAATAAAATGTGACAACTGTCACATTTAACTAAAATGTCATGTTAGAATAAATGTCATAAAAATGTGTATTATCGCGGACTTACCCTTTTTCCTATCATTTGTTACACACTGAAAAATGATCATGAGAAATACTGTACGCCAATGTGTGTAGTAGGTATACAGTGATGAAAACATAATACATTGTGAAACAAAAAGAGATGAAACTAATGGAGGTGGAAATGATCGTTATAAACGTATAAATTAACATTACATTACATAATTTCCCACCTTTAGACGTCTGTGACAGGAATATTTTATAAAATTATACTGTCACAGTGACAGCTGTCATACTCTTATGATACGTCTAAAGGTGGGAAACTAAGTAATGTAATATTAATTTATACGTTTATAACGATCATTTCCATCTCCACTAGTTTCATCTCTTTTTGTTTCGCAATGTATTATGTTTTTCATCTCTTGCGCTATTTTGCCGATTACTAGCGCGCTCATCACTGTACAGCATAGAGTATACAAAATGTATATACACATCGACGTTAGTTTCACTTTATGTTTTGACTCAATTTGTTTGAAAATGAATCGTGACCTATGGGAAGAGATCTAGCGGACGAAAAATATACTTTTCCCTGCAGTTGATTTCCACCAAAGTTGATCATTTCTATGTATATATATGTCATTTTTCCCAGGACTTGTGTTAGTTTTCATTTTTTTTTATTGCTGTCACTAGCTTCTTCTCTGTAGGCTACCTTTCAACTATCTCATCTTCTCCAACTGCCTAGATGTCTACTGCTTTGTTCTCCACCTCGCCATTTAATAATTCTTCGAAATATTTTTTCCACTTCGTCATTATTTTTACCAGATCGCTAATTAAATATCCGTCTTTGCCTTTCATATAATTAAGGCTTTGGTAATATTTTCCCATCTTTACTACTGGTAATTATTCGGGTCATGATAGGGTCCAAAAATATTCTTCTATGATTTTGCTCTCAAACATGAGAGTTTTATTTCAATCGCTTTTGTCGGAATAAAACTCTGATGTTTGAGAGCAAAATCCCAGAAGAATATTTGGACCCTATCATGACCCGAATAATTACCAGCAGTAAAGATGCTAAAATATTACCAAAGCCATAATTATATGAAAAGCAAAGACGGATATTTAGTTAGCGATCTGGTAGAAATAATGACGAAGTGGAAAAAAATTTCGAAGAATTATTAAATGGCGAGGTGAAGAACAAAGCAGTAGACATCTAGGCAGTTGGAGAAGATGAGATAGTTGAAAGGTAGCCTACAGAGGAGAAGCTAGTGACAGCAATAAAAAAAAATGAAAACTAAGCACTGGGCTAATAACTCTTTTATACAGGTATCTTGATTTATAAGGTTCATTTTAGGATCAAGGGTTTAATAGTGTTTTGGACGCTATACATACATAGGTTTACTACGAGAGTTCTCCATTTTGTTAATTAATTAGATCTTATGTTGTATGTACTATTTCTTTTTACTTATTCTTTGGCTTGTTCTTTTATGACAGTGTGGTTTAACCCGGGATTCTTGGTACCCTCTGTCTTTCCAATTTGAAGGCTCTTACCTTCGGTTTTAAAGCTATTTTGTGGTCCTTGTGTTTCGATTTTTCTTCATTGGGGTGAGGGAGTAGTAGCAATTAAAACACATTTGACAGATTTTTTGAGAGTTTGGATCGAAGAATATTTTACTTCAGTTACTATCCTAATTTTATTAATGATTTTTGATTTAATCAATCGTTGGGTCAGAATAACAAGGTTCTATCTCTAATTTTTGTCTAAACTGAGATTTTTATGTAACTTGGTTTTATTTTACTTATGTTCTTCACTTTAATATGATACTAGCACCGACATCTATTAACAGGTTGCTGAAATACGTAAGTTACAAGGTTCTTTCTGAGATAACTTTAAATCTTAATAAGTTAACAAGGTTCTAACTGACACAAAAAACACTCAGCTAAGTACACAAGGTTCTATCTGCAAGAACTAAAAGTGTTTATAAGTTATAGTCGTTTCGCTAAACTCAGACACAAATGGCTAGTTATTTTAATAAGTAATTTTGCCAATTTGGTAAAACTGACAAAAAAATAATTACTAATTGGTTAATAGTTACTAAATAGTTAGTAATATTGCCAATTTTGGCAAATTGGTCACAAACAAAAAATTACCTACTAAAATCACTAGCCAGTTGTGTCTGAGTTTAGCGAACCGACTATAACAATAAAACTTTATTAAATAACTTCAAGTTGTTTTATTATATAATAATTGTTAAAACAGTGTATATGTGGAAGATAAACCTTTATTAAATAAGTTTAAATCATTTCTCAAATCAGAACTCATTTGTAATAACTATTGAATTAACCTTTTACGGTTAATAAAAATTTATTATTTTTTTTTTTAATTTACATTCTTAACACAAACAGGTGGCGGTAATAATAAAATAAATGCATAACTTAGAAACCTTAAACAGTCATAACTAAAGTTTAAATGGCACCTGAGGCAGATAGAACTTTGTTATTCCAATGCAACGAAATTTGAAATTAAAAAAACAATTATTAATGAATTAATAGTCAGTACTGTTTTTCTCTGTTTTCAAGAAAAGCATTTACGCTTTGTGTATTCAAGCAATAGGATTGTACTAATTTCATGGATATGCCGTTCAATAGTTGATGTATAGTAATCTAGCTTTTTAAGATACTCATGAGAAGTTTTCTCTTTCAAATTGCTCCTCCAACCACACCTCATAAATAATGTATGCGAATGGTTTATGTACGTAGTAATAAATGATGAATATAGGTATATTGTTTACAATCTTTCCTATGCATATTATTGGAGCTTTAAATGCAAAACCAATATCCCTAAATTAACAATGATCCTAAAATATTCTCTGCAAATGAAAGATTAATATTATTGTTAATAATTCAAAGTTTTCTATATTTTAAAGGTATTGGTCGACCACGGCATGATACTATTCATTATGAAATGCATTAAATTCTGTACTCTGGGAGTAGTAATACCTTCTTGTCCAAAATGAGAATTGAATATCTCTGTAAACAGTCGCTGCAATTAATTGAATACTAGTTCGATAGTTGAATGTAGAGAGGGGTTATTCGTAGCTTCATATTAAACATTGAAATTTCTGGAACGGTATACTTATTTGTTTAGATCTTGACTATCTCGGATGATTGAGATCATTTAGAGAGACGTATTTTTCAATAATTAGAAGTAATAACCAATAAAGTCTTTACGTTTAGCCAGCCACACTCTTTTCTCCATACAACGTTAATCAAAACAATTTTCAGAATTAACTTTAGTCAGATTCAGTGAGCACAATTTTAAAAATGAGATCCTTCTGTGCAGGTACGAAGGAAGAACAGGTGAGTATATTCCAAAATCTAGATAAAACTAATAAGTTTTAGAGAATAATGAGAATATTAGCTCCCTGCTTATTTAATAATATCAAAAAACAAGTGGAAAATTAACCAGACTCCAAGGCTAGAAGTTTTTCAAGGATTAGATCGCTCAAATGTAGCTTCCTCACTATAAACAATATGAGAAACAATAAAGAGCTCTACCTAACCCGTAGTAGTATCATTATGTCTAGTGTTAGTTTATTATTTATTTGTATTTTACTATACGCACGTATTACACGAACCTTTCATAAATTCATCAGAAACATTCTATAACGACTGACAAAAAAACTGTTTCCCAAAGGAATTATGATTTGGGGAATTTGAAAGTTTTTATAAACCAAGTCATTTCAATAATTTATTATTAATAATATCTTCTTTTTACCGTGTCCTATTAAGTCACCTTGACGTTGGCGATTAACATGGCGAAACTGTCTCTGTCTCGAGCTATTCTAAATAGTTGCTGTGCTTTATTTATTCCTCTCCACTCTCTCTGATATGCTTCAACCAAGAGCCTCGTTTCTACCAATTCCTCTGCGTCCTTACCCATCATATAAGTTGAAGAATATTATATTCGTCTCCCCTTACTACTTGTCAAAAATAGGCCATCTTTCTACATTTGATGTTATCGAGCAGCTCGCGAGCAGACTTTGTTCTCTTAAGGGCTGCCACATTTATCAGCATAGCCGTCCATGGTATTTTTTTGTGTACATCTGTAAAGCCATATTTCAAAGCCCTCCAAACGATTAGTGGTGGATATTTTGCATGTCCATGCTTCGCCACCGTATCAGAGGACTTGCCAAATGTAACATTTAATCATGCGCTTTCGAAGTTGCAAGTTATCATTACCGAAGAATGACCTCATTTTTAAAAATGTTTTTCGGGCTATCTCAATTCTACATTTTATCTCTTTATCTGGATCTAGTTGTTCAGTAATATGAAAACCAAGATATTTAAAACTGGGTACTCTTTGAATTATATGACCATCAACTTATAACCGTGAATCTTGTAAACACCATGTATTTTGTTTTTGAACAGTTTATGTTTAGACCAAACTCTCTTCACACTGTGTCATTAGCATCTAAAAGGTATTGTAATCCATTCATATCATCACTTAAAATAACTGTATGGTCTGCATATCTGATTATATTTATCAGAATTCCATTAACTTTCAAGCCCCATTCCAAATTATGTAGCGCTTCTTTAAATATTATATCTGAAAAGAAATTGAACAACAGTGGGGACAGTACACTACCCTGCCTGACACCTCTTTGTATTTTACATATTTCTGCTGATTTTCCATTTATGCAAGCTGTCGCTGTTTGACGCCAGTATAACTTTTCTATGATTCGTACGTCTTTACTATCAGCTCCTTTATCCTTTAATATTTTAATTAATTTGTGATGCTGAACCCGATCAAAGGCCAGTTCATAGTCAATAAATACAAAAAAGACGTCTTTCCTTTGGTCTCGGCATTTTTGCAATAATAATAATAATATCGTATGGCATTTTTCGGGAGAGATCCTTTCGGACAGGTTTCGGCGCCATTTACATCTTTAACACTGTTTCAAGTAACTAGTGTCGATGTTACACTAGCCCAGGTGGACCGACGGCTTAACGTACTCCCCGAGGCACGTTAAACAGCTCGTATCATGTTAGAAATGAAAAATGGGTTGTCTGTACCGGGGTTCGAACCCGGGCGCTCTGGCTTATGAGGCCAGTTGGCATGCCGCTGCGCTACGGCTGTTCACATTTTTATTTTGCAATAATACATTTAGTGTTAAGAGTGCGTTTCGGGTTCAAAGTCCATTTCTGAAACCAAATTGTGTTTAATTCTGGTCTTCTTCACATTTATCTCGATTCTACTATGGATCATATGTAGAAATATTTGCAAAGTGTGGCTCATAAGGCTTATGATTCTATAATCTCTACAGTTTTCCCTACGTTGTTGTTTTTTTGGTAGGGTTATGAATTAGGACTGTAACCAATCTTCAGGTATATCACCAGTCGAATAAACATCATTGAAAAGTTTGACCAGTATTTCAGTGTTTTCCTCAATATAAACATAGCTTCAAAAGTTATGCACCACCTAAAATTATGCTCATTTTCATAGATGATTTTTTCATGAACAGATTAACGGATTCCGCTAATTGTTTTTTATTACTTTATATTTCTGTTTTGATATTTACACATTTGATCAAAAGTTTCCTCAACCTTCTTTTTTGTACTTTTACCGGGTGGAAGAAAAGAAATGGTTTTTGTTATGTTAAGTTTGAGACACCCTGTAGGGAGAACAATGTACAAGTGTAAGTTAGCATCGAAATTGTAATATCGCCATCAATAATAATAATAATCGCAATAAATTTTGTCAACTTTTTTTAATGTCCCTGATATCTTTAGAAACAAAGAAAATATACGGTTTTATTCTTTCATGTGTTTTAACTGAAACAAACGTTTGAGACACCCTGTAGCGAGGAAAAGGTACAAAGGTGGGTATACATCGAAATTATGTATAGTCTGAGATTTTGTAAACATTTTAGTTTTTAGTTTCTCTGATATCTTTAATAACAAAGAAATTAGACGGTTTTAACCTTTAATATGTGTTTTAATTTACGATATGCGACACATCCACGTAGACACCAAATCCGTACTTACTCCTAAAGAAATTCCAAACCAAATATCACAGAGCCTCCATTAAACAATCTCGTTTCTCGTATGTTGCGCTGTGCACTGTGCATACCGTTCACTTGGGCCACAACTGAACTCTTAAGGTGTCTACCAGAATTGTTAACGTTAAGTGGCTTTCGGTTTCTAAGGTTTATAAATTGTTATTTTTTATTGTTAATTTAGTTATGTTTCAGTTAAAACATATAATTTCTTTGTTTACCTATAAAGATATTAGGGACATTCAAAAAACAAAATTTCCATAAAACATAAGACACGATTTCGATGATTATCCACACTTACACCTTGTCCTCCTTACAGGGTGTCTCAAACTTAACATCCGAAATTTTCTTCCACCCGGTATAAGTCGAGAAAAGAAGTCTGAGTAAACCTTTCTCCAACTGTGAAAATACCAAAGAAAAATCTAAAATAATATAAAAAAAATAGTGGAATCCGTTAACATGTTCACGAAAATATCAACTACGAAATAAAAATGAAGTTAACTTTAGGTGATGCATAACTTTTGAAACTATGTGTAGTTAAATGTATTGTAAATCTTGTTTTTAATTTAATAAGCAAGGTTGTGAAGATAAACTCTTCAATATATTTTCATTTGTGCGACCATTTGGTAGTTAGGGATCGAATTTATAGTTATCGGGAAAGCGCACCTCTATTCCCTTGATTTATTGTTAATATTTGAGGAATCTACACAGTATGTACACACAAGTCTGCGAACAATGTTAATATTGATTGACAACAAATTGATGCTAAATTCAATTAAAGCATGCAATATTTGTTATGATTGTATCACCACCTAGTTAAATGAATTTGTCCATGTTTAAATATTTAAACAGGTTTTCAGAATATTATCAAGTTTTAAGTAAATTTATCTAAATGAATTGTTATTTTATTTAAATCCAATTTATATATGTGGAGAGTTTAGCTTATTCCCCGGTTTTCCCCGTTTTTTTTTTCAACTTTGTAATAGGACAGGAAAATATTGGGAAATACGACAGGAAAATATCAATATAATAACAACAGCTCCCTAATATAATCTATTGTTAATTAAAATTTGAAATAAATAGGATCTATTAATCCTCTATTTCTTATTTTTCTTCTACTTCCTCTTCTTCTTCTTTTGTTTGTATACATGACCCGGTATGTTTTTTTAATGTGCCTCCAGTAAGTTCTCGTTCCTTCTCATGGTCTTCCCACGGATCATCTTCTTATCGGGGAACCGTCTCTCGCGTTCTTTACTACCCTATTTATTGTCATTCGAATTATGTCGTCGACCAATTTTCATCCTCTGTTTCTTACCCAGTTCTTAATTTTCTTCGCTTTGCAGCTCCGTTGTATCTCTTTACTTCCAGCTCTGCCCTATAGTGTCTTTTCATCGATGTTTCGAACGGTTTTCATCTCTGCTATTTCTAGCATTCTTTCTGTCCTCTATGGGTTAGGTCGTATTTCTGCCGCGTATGCCATTATTGATTTGATGACTATTTTGGAAATTTTGCCTTAATTTCTTTCCCGATATTTTTATTTCTTTATACTCGTTCAATCTGCAGCTCAGTTTGTTATATTTACTTGATCTTTCACTTCTGATTCAAGCTTTCCTTAGCTCGATAGTGTGATGTCTAGATATTCAAACTCCTTCACTTGTTCTATTAACTGACACCCCTGCTCTAATTTACATCTTACCTAATAAACTTGCTGTTATTATCATGCATTTTGTCTTTTTTGGTGAAATTTGCATCTTAAATTTTGCTGGCGGTTATATTAAATTGATACAGCATATGTTGCAAATCATGTTCACTTTGAGATATTAGTATTGCATCGTCTGCAAAGCAGATTATTTTAAGATATTTTTCTCCCGTTTGGTAACATTTTTTAGGTCTTACCTTTTTTATTATGTCATCCATGATCGGTTTGAACAATAGAGGAACTCAGGTAACCCCTTGTCTTATCCCATTGTCAGCTTCAATTGGGTCAGTTAGTTCTTCAATTAAGTCAGTTTTACTTTTATTGTGTTGTTCTGGTAGATAGCTTTAATTATCCCCAGAGTTATCTCTCTCAAATGCCTTCATAAAGTTCACGAATTATAAGTATGCCGATGCCGATTTAATAATTGTTTTATTATTTGATTTATTAGTTGTAAATAGGCAATGAGAAAAAAAAGAGAGACAGGAATATAATATAAATTGTTTTGGTAGAGAAGTTTTTCTATTTTAGTTTTTATACATTCTTGAACTTGATTAGTGAGATTATTCCCGTTACGTAAACCGCCGAAAGTGATGCAATGGGTAGGGGAACGATTTAATTTTATTTATATTTCTTTCACAAAGAACCTCCATGTCTGCAGCTAGGATATTAGACTTTATTTTTGTCCAGCTTACTCAAATCAAAATTGGTGGTCATAAAAACTTAGATAAATTTCATTTCTTTTATTTCGAAATATTTTTGGTTTAATGATAAGTTAAACTCTCTTTAAAATGCTGTTATTGTTGATGTATGTATTAGCTTTGGCCTTGGTTTTATTCAAATTTTCTTAAATTTTCCTTTCATGTTTTGACAATAATCGATCAATCAACCTTCTTACCTTCAACGGTACAATTCGTTTTTTGTTTGCGGAACAAATAAAAAAATGCATTAGATATTATACATACGCAAGTGACTACAAGAATCATTATCTGCAATCAGGTATAATCTATACAAACATATGTCTTTTGCTCATTAAAAATGATTTATATGGTTTTTCAATAGATCCGTCAAATTTTTAACACCTGTATTAGTAATTTGACAATGGATGTGGTTAACACATGTTTTTAATTGTCTTAAGTATCAATATGGACGTAAAAGTTGGGTGTGGGATATTTTAATTAATAGGTGTCGAATAATCAATTAGTAAATACGAAGATTGTTTCTATTCTTTTAGATGGATTACAAAAAGCATATTATCTAGTTAACCATGGAGTGTCAATTATTAACACAAAAAAATATTACAGTTATCGTTTCATATCTACCAATATTGGCAATTATTACTGCACAATCTTTATTTTGAGACCTGCAATTTGATCTCAGTTTAATGACCAATTTCTAACTACTCACTCAAAAACGATTCTTAAGGTTTTGTCACCTGATAAATAATCGTCGGAAAACTGTAAAATTATGCGTAGTTGATAAAAAATATTGTTTATTGCACTATATGGAAAAGTGAGATACGAAAAATGAAAATTGATAATAAATACTAAATTATATTTATCTGTGGTCAATTACTACTTCTTGCGTTCTAAAGACCAACTTACGAGGACTTTTCGATTGAATATCTGAAAGGCTCCAAAACCAGGTGCGTTACCATCTGAGGTAGGAAGAGATTGCAGAGGTGTGGGTGTGTATGGAGTCGATGAAGCATTTGTACGGCAATTTGTTGTTAACTGCTAATTTTACGAGGGTGTGTTTACGCCTTGTTATGACGTATAAGAAACGAAAAGAAGTAGAAGGACTAAAACATAGGCCACTGTTTTTACTAAACCTAATGTTGGGAGTGTTAGGGAGGGTGGTAGTACTCTACATGTTTGAAATCTATTATGGATTTGGACAAGTTTAACTGATTGTCAAATACGAACGAGGAGCTATTGTTTTTTGTTACCATTGAATGGTAAAAATATATGTTAGCTTTGCTTCCTAGTACAGAATTATCCTCACAGAAAGTTGCTGTTTTTATCTAATATATGGTAGGGAACTTCGTGAATGATAGAAGGATAAAGAGAATGAAACAGAAATATTGAGTATGTTTACCTATGTGTTCTACAGACACAGTCTGGAAAACCTTGTACAAGTATACTACACTGGATTGATGAGATTGCATATATGCCACTACGTTGCTTTACACTTGTCCTACTATGACAATCTAGCGGTCGCGTTTTAGGCTAAAACGAAATAATAGTTGGAATGTGGGATGGATACATAGATTAATAAGATTATTAGTATGTAAATTAATGAAGCTAGACTATATCCAGCCACACAATACATTCAATTATTTTGTTAGTAAGACGCTAAAAACTTACTTGAATAGGTAGAGAATAGCCAGTAGTGATGGTATGTTGTGACTGAATAGAGTGCTTAGTAACTTGGAGTTAATTTACAATTAGTCCATTCTTTCACGGTTTTTGCTCTAAATTTTAAAGAACCGCTTGGATTGACATGATATTGTGCCGATGTGTGCTTTTGCCCTGGGGGTGACTTTCACCCCCTATCGGCGGTGAAAACATATATGTCCAAAATAAGCCCGGAAATGGGTAAACTGACTAATTTTAAGTAACATTTGTTCTATAGAGCTTTTTCGCCAAGTCAACACTTTTCGAGTTATTTGCGAGTGAATATGTTCATTTTTAAACAAAATAACCACATTTTTAGACGCTTTTTCGCAAATAACTCAAAAAGTAAGTATTTTGTCGAAAAAAACGTTCTTAGCAAAAATATAGCTTATAAAAAACTAAAAAAAAAATGGTGTACGCGTTAGGTCTATGGATCTCGTAGAACCGGAGTTATAGCCAATGAAAAATATATTCATATTCACCAAATTTCAAATAGAACATTTTGACGTGCAATATCCAAAAAATTAAGCACTTTTTGGGGAAAACCCATTATAACCTTTTTATAGTGTTTAAAAAAAGATTTATTTTTGTTTTTACAAAAAGTTTCTAGCATTAAAGTTAAGAAAGTTACGCTCAAAATAAAGTTGGTCCCTTTTGTTTTTTCAAAAAAAATCGGGAAGACCACCCTCTAATTAGCAATTTAAAAATGAAATTAATCGTTACCGCTCCACAAATTATTTTGCTTATGTTGTGTTTATATGATCTGTAAGTTTCATCGATTCAAAGTGCTTATTTTTGAAAAAATCTGGTTTCAAAGTAAAATTTTTAAAAATTTAAGTTTTTAAAAATATGCTTTTTTTCAAAATAACCTAAAAATTGTTAGAGATACCAAAAATCTCGAAAAACAAAAAAAAGTCAGATTTGCTTTTCTGAATATCATGTACTTTTTGTTTTTCTGTTAGACAAAAATTGATTAAGATTTGGTGTTTCTAAATTTGCATACATTCGTGATCAGTGACTCGTGCAACCCTTTTAACTACAGCCCTTTCAATAATAAGGACTTTGAACCGATGAAGCTTGCAGATCATATAAACAATATATACACGAATCAAGAAACTTGTGAAGTCGTAACGATTAAGTTCATTCAAGATACTAATTAGGGGGTGATTTTCTCGATTTTTTTACCAAAACGAAAAGAGACTAACTTTATTTTGAGCGTAACTTGTTTAATTTTGATGCTAGAATTTTTTTTTATAAAACAAAAATAAAGATTTTTTTAAACACTTTAAATAAGTTGTAATGAGTTTTCCCCGAAATGTACTTCATTTCTGGTTATTTCACGTTAAAGTATTCCATTTGGAATTTGACGAATATGAACCTATTTTTTATTAGCTATAACTCTTCTTCTACTAGGTGTAGAGACGTGATATATACACCATTTTTTAAAAAAATTTACAGGCTCTATTTTTGCTAAGAACGTTTTTTCGACAAAATACTTACTATTTGAGTTATTTGCGAAAAACCGTCTAAAAGGGTGGTTATTTTGTTAAAAAAATGAACATATTCACTGCCAAATAACTCGAAAAGTATTGACTTAATGAAACAATTGTATAGAACAAAAGTTACTTAAAATTAGCCAGTTTATCCATTTCCTGACTTTCTTTGGACGAATACATTTTCACCCCCTAGAGGGGGTGAAAACCACCCCCAGGGCAAAAGCACATATCGGCACAATATCACTTTTTCTCTTTGACTTGTTAGCTATGTGTATGCCAAATTTCATGTCAATCCAAGCCGTTCTTTAAAATTTAGAGATTTTGCAATATTTTACCGTTAAAGAACGGACCAAAATAGAATATCGAAGTGAATAGAACCTTCATGATCCAGGTTTCACATCCATATGGTAAAAAAGAATACACATAACATTTTAAGAACTTGATTTTTAGTTGTAAGATCAAATGATAATTGTTCAGAATAGATCTAAGTTTTATAAATGCTCCTCTTGAAATTTCTATACGAGTTTTAATTCCTTCATTAGGATTTATTGTCTCGTTTATCCAACATCGTAGGTATTTAAAATGGGTAACTTTTGTTATCGGTTCATTGCTGATAATTAGTTGCATAGGACCGACGTCTTGTTTAGTTACCACAGATAACTTTGTCTTTGTTTTATTTATGCTAAGTCAGTTATTGGAACACTGTCTAGTGAAAGAATTTCTTATTGGACCATTTCTCTCCATCTATAAGGAATTCAAGATCTTTGATAGTTTCAGCCATGATCTCTGTGTCATCTACATATCTGATGTTGTTAATAGTGTCTCCTCGAATTCGAACTCCACATTGCCTTCCAAGGCTACGTTAAATATTATTTTTAAGTAAATGTTAAAAAAAGTTTGAGGTAAGACATCTCCCTGTCTGAGACCTTTTTAAATGCAAATTTTTCTGTTTCTTTGCCGTCTATCAGAACTTAAGCTTCTTGATTCCAATATAGATGTTGTAAAACTCTCAGATCTTGACAAAACATGTTTAATTTTAAATAAATGGTTTTGTTGTGTCTATACAGAATCTGTATAAACAAATTGATTTCGGCAATATTAATTTGCAGTTCATGTTTGAAAATTTGCCATAACTTAAGATTATTTTTATACAATATATCAGACTTACTTAAAAAAATTAAAGCAAAGACATTACTTACTGACCTACTTGTTGCAATACCAGATGGCCACATACGTTGAAATGCATTGAAAATTGGGGTAAGTGTCTTGTGAAAATTCAAGAAAACGGTGCTTTTACGTGTTGTTAATTTAAATATCCATGAAGTACGTGGGGCTACTGTAATGATGTAATAATACATACTTACACAAGCCAAACATTCCTACTTCCAATATTTAAAATAAAATACTGTTTCCAATGTAATGTAATGGTAAACAATATGGCAAAATATAGTCCCATCTAGCCAACGGCTCTCCAGTAAAGTCCATCTCCAACAATTAAAACACTTTGGACATGTTATGAGAGCCAACACAGAAAACATGGAAAGACTCATTATACAAGGAAAGGTGGAAGGCCGAAGATCACGAGGAAGATCCCCAACAAGATTAATCGATCAAATTACAGGAACATGTAAAAGACCTATGCATGAGTTAAAAGAAATGACCAAAGACAGAGATCTTAATAAATCTATAAAAGATCTATAAAACTCAACTATTCATCCATTAAGAAACCAATGGAAGAGTACAGGGGAAAACAAGGTATGTCACTTTTTCATTAATTTTGGCATTTCTCGCCATGTGGTGGCAAAAACTGAGTACTGTCGACTATTATATCGATTCAGGACAATAAACAGAAAGATCAGTCTACAGAGTGTAACGAAAATACAGGTCATAAATTTAATCACATATTCTGGGACCAAAAAGAGTTTCATTGAACCTAACTTACCTTAGTACAAATGTGCATATAAAAAAAGTTACAACCCTTTGAAGTTACAAAATGAAAATCGATTTTTTCCAATATATCGAAAACTATTAAAGATTTTTTATTGAAAATGGACATATGGCATTCTTAATTATGACAGTAGCATCTTAAGAAAAAATTATAGTGAAATTTGGACACCCCATAAACATTTTATGGGGGTTTATTTCCTTTAAACCCCCCCAAACTTTTGTGTACGTTCCAATTAAATTATTATTGTAGTACCATTACTTAAACACAATAATTTTAAAACTTTTTTGGCTCTTAGTACTTTTTCAAAAAGTCAGTTTTTATCGAGATATTTTGAATATTTTTCAAATCCACCACATATTTGTATGTATGGTTAAGTACGATTATGGAGACTTGGTAATAATACGAAAATTTATGTATGATTTACATTTTTAGGTATATTTTGAACCGTATTAAAAAAGAAGCCATATCTCGATAAAAGTTGCCTTCTCGAAAAAATACAAAGAGGCAAAAAAGTTTTAAAAACATTTTGTTTAACTAATGGTATCGCAGTAATAGTTTAATTGGAGCGTACACAAACATTTGGGGGGTTTAAAAGAACAAAACCCCCATAAAATTTGTATGTAGACATATTAAAAAAGAAGCCGCAACTCGATAAAACTGCCTTATCGAAAAAATACTAAGAGCCACAAAAGTTTTAAAAATATTGAATTTAACTAATGGTACCACAATAATAATTTAATTGGAACGTATAGAAAAGTTTGGGGGGGGTTAAGGGAACAAAACCCCCATAAAATCTTTATGGGGAGCACAAATTTCACTATAATGTTTCTTTAAGATGCTCCTGCCGTAAGAATGCCACATATGCATTTTCAATAAAAAATCTGTAATAGTTTTCGATATATTCGAAAAAATCGATTTTCATTTTGTAACTTCAAAGGGCTATAACTTTTTTTATGTGCATATTTGTACTAAAGTAAGTTAGGTTCATTCGAACTATTTTTGGTCCCAGAATATGTGATTTAATTTATGACCTGTATTTTTGTTACACCCTGTATATAAGTTTTCTAATGCAACAACTAAATGAAATTTTACAATAATTAAATGAATTTTCCAGAGCGGTAGACTTACAGATGAACAAAAGTAAAATAATAATAATGACCCAGGGCCAGACAAATATAACAATACACAACCATACCATAGAAAATATTAAACATTAAATATGCTGAAAATAAGAAGAACAAAACTGGCATAGGCCGCTTTCGGTAAACTAGCATATATCTTAAAAATACCTCCATTACTATGAAATTAAAGAAAAATATGTATAACACACATGCATACTACCAGTTTTTACCTACGGCATGGACACCGTAGCCCTCATCAGAAAATCTGCTAAAAATCTAAACATGCGGAATATCGCTGAGAGACAAGATTAGAAACAAAGAGATAAGACATAGACGACGATCAGGGATATCGTGGAAGAAATTATAAACATTAAATGGTACTGGCAAGACATTTAGCAAATCGACCCCTGCAAAGAATAACGTTGTAACCAACATTCATGATATGCTTCAGAAATGATAAAAAAGATACCAATTTCTTTGATTTAATTTTTTAATCGATATGGCATTTTTTAGTGTCAGAAATAAGTAATTATATTAATGAGTAATTAAATAAAAGTAATGTAAATTAAAGAGTAATGTAAATAAAAAATGAATAACCATTTACGTTCCAACGAGAATGGTTCCCTTCATACTCCACACAGTACTGTGTGGAGTCTGAAGGGAACCATTCTCGTTGGAACTTTACCGCGCTGAGCAGATGGGACGTGAATTGTAAATTGTAGAATTCCCTCATCTTCCTTAGTCTCAGCATCCGTATGACTTGCAAATTGTAGAAGCCTCGGAGGTGTAACCAGAGAAGGTTCCCATTGTTTTCATTCTGGTGGGGTGTAGAATAGCATTATGTTGTTTTATATGCCATTAGATTGAAAACTTAGTCTTTTTGCTAGCAGTTGCCGCTAGGGCATCTATGCCATTTCGTTCGTTGCAATCCGGGACTGCACGCTGAGGTTTGTTTTGGTTGGATCGGGGAGAGCAGCATATGTGCCTCCTGATGAGAGACTAATAAGTTTCGAAACCGGTAGGGGTGCTTGCAGCACTCTCTGATTGGACTAGAATATGGTTCGGCTGTGTTTTCGTTTTGCAACGAAATTGAAAATGGTTATTCATTTTTAATTATATTAATGTTGAACTCCTCTTTTAGAATAAGGTCTGTCTTTTTTGATTAGAGGATAGGTTTTTGAACTATGGCAGTTACAATTTTTGATACAAATATAAAGTTCATCGGATAATCTTGTTACTAACGATGTTCTTATATGGCATACGTATAGTATCTACCTGCACAAAATTATCGGAACTTAAGAGCCAGTGCGGCGAATAAAATTGTAACAACAGTTTCGCGGCGAATAAAATTTTAACTACTGTAGTTACTCGGTTATTCTACAAATATTTCAAATATTTTTTGTATTTACGTTATTACTCCATTCGGAATTTTTCTTATAAATGCAGTTACAACCACACCGATCATATTATTGGCAGATAGAGCATAAAAAGTTTTACGAGAAGAAAACTGTAACTCAAAATCGCCAAAAGGTTTTTTTATAAGTCGTCTGTTTCTCAATTAATGCATTTATTTCATACTTTTGCATTATATTATAGATGGTTGTATTCAAATCTATGAATTGTATTCTCGTGATTTTTACCTAATCTTACCAAGGCGATGACGAATTAATTTCCCAACATAAACCATTTCAAAACAATCTAATGAATTAAATATTACATTGTCTCTTTGTTAACGTCTTCAAGAAGCGCAATTGTGGTATAGAGATGTCGAAACTTGGAATTGTTATTTTCATAAATTTATTCGTAACAATGTAAGACTAACGAGGATGTACGCATTCTATTATTCTGGCGGTTATTTAACCGCTCTGCTATCTGCAAATAGTTTTATTGGTCTGGGAAGGTACGATAAGTGAACTTTAAAAAAGTACAAAATTAGCATAGTTAAGCAATTCATATTTGGCTTAAATGTTATAGCCATTGTTTAATATTATTCGAAAGTTTTTATCTGTAACATCGCAGTTTTGTTTTCAAATTATACCATCTCAATATGTAAAGAGAACATTCTTGAAATTTTTCGGGACTTCAGGGAAACCGGTAGGTATTTAAAATATTATGAA
Source organism: Diabrotica virgifera virgifera (assembly GCF_917563875.1). Classification (NCBI taxonomy): domain Eukaryota; kingdom Metazoa; phylum Arthropoda; class Insecta; order Coleoptera; family Chrysomelidae; genus Diabrotica; species Diabrotica virgifera. The sequence continues at coordinate 91,806,327 of NC_065447.1, read as the reverse complement.
ACTCTGGTCTTGTGGTATGTGGTATGTTTATGGTACGTTGTGGTATGTGGTATATTTATGATAAGTTGTGGTATGTGGTATGTTTTCAATCCAGAAATGGTTTTCAAAGAAATTTTAATTAACAAAGAAATTATGTTAACCGGTAAAGGGTTATCAAATTATAACCGTCTGTACCAGGCAATTTGATAATTAAATTATTTGGTCTCGCTCCATAACTCCTGAGGGTGATGTTATATTGTATATGACTGATGTCAAATTCTGATTTTGTATGATTACATAGTTAATTGTAGATCACATCTACAATGATTACAAGTATTATTACATTTACAATTATTGTAAATGACTATTATAATCTGTGTGTGTTTTACCTTCTTTTAATCCATTGATTAAAAGAATATAATTAATAAGCTAAAAGAAGCATCTATACCGTTGTTGATTGTTGGTATATAGATACTCTTATTGCAGAATTCTCCTTTTAGTGTTGTTCTAAAGCTATTTTCTTGTGGAATTTTTGTGATTAACTATCTTTAATGGGAAATAAGCCACAATTTTACTAAAAAAAATTATTTTATTAACGTTTCGACGTCCAAATCGGATGCCGTTGTCAAAATTCAAAATATATTAATGAATTAAACAAAAATGTTGTTGCTTAGAAAAAATTCTTTTAATAATTTATTCAATCTGACTCATATATATATATCAGTAATTGAGACATTTACTATACATCTTAAAGTAGAAGACTTTAACACGATATTGCCAATATTTATGAGTTGCTTTCCTGAGACGACTTTACTGAAAGACAGTTCATTCGATTACATGAAATCAACCCCAACTCAAGAATATCCGTCACAAAAAAAAAATCATAACTTGTGATCTGTCTTTATAAAGACAACCAGATGCAACGGTGACAGTAAAATTCTCGCGTTAGAGATTCCATAATAAATCATGAGGGAAACCAGGAAAAAACCTCGTGATACTATCCCGACCAGAGCCAGCTGCATTCTGCTGAGAAGTTTGCTACACATTTTTCTTTATTTTGTTTGACGAAAGCTGCTTCAGATTATTATGCAATCTTTACATTAGTTTGTGGTAAATTTTACGTCAAACATTGTTAGGAAAAATGATTTGATCGTCCTCACGCTGTAAAGTATACCGGTTTTGCCAAAAGAAGCGGAACGTTCGAATATTTCGCGAAATTTTGATTTTGTTGAACAATTTTTGGTTATTTTCTTAAAATTAATCGAATGACCCACACCCACCCACTGGAATGAGGTGAGGTAGGTAGTAAGATGAGAACCCCATTTTTTATTGAAGATTTGGATGTCTTGTACAAAAAAAGTAACTTATAATCGCGACAGATTTGCGAATGGTTGATAGATGGCACCATTATCAGAAAAATACAATTTATTCTGATAATTATGCTATAAAAGATAATATCTCGAGAGAGACCCTTGTAGAAAACTATATTTCTATAATCAAGTGCTTATCCGTTCCGGATGTTGGCGATCATCATGGCTATCTTGACTTTGTTTACTGCAGCGCGGAACAGTTCAGTGGTAGTCGTGCTATTTCGTAAATTTAGAAGCCAGGAAATGCGTCTTTTTCCCGTTCCTCTTTTACCATTTACCTTCCCTTGGATAATCAGTTGGAGAAGGCCGTAACGTTCATGATTTCTCATTACATGTCCTAGATATTCTAATTTTTTTGTTTTGATGGTAATGAGAATTTCACACTATTTTCCCATTCTACGCAGGACTTCCACATTAGTAATTCGGTCTACCCAGGATAAACGTAAGATGCGCCTATAACACCACATTTCGAAAGCTTCGAGCCGATTCATAAATGCAGCAGTTAGTGTTCACGCTTCCATTCCGTAGAGCAGAGCAGAACTGTCAATATGTAGCATTTCAACAGACGGTATTTTGTTTTTAAAGATATGTCCGGACTGTTGAAATTGGGTCTCATTCTAACGTATGCTGCTTTCGCTTTTATTATTCCCTGTTTAATTTCTGTTGAGTGGTCCCATTGGCTATTTAAATTCGTGCCCAGATACGTATTTTGCTCAACTCTTTCGATATTGCATTGCTGGTTCATTGTAAGTTGAGCGTTTCGTATTGGTTTTTTACTAATTGTCATAAATTTGGTCTTCTTTATGTTAAGAGCTAGTCCATATATGTTGCTGACTTCTGTTATACGATTTGTTAATATCTGTAAATCATTCAGATTATCGGCAAAAACGATGGTGTCATCTGCATATCTAATATTATTCAGCCATTCATTGTTTATTAATACTCCTTTCGCATAACCGTATAAAGCTTCCTTAAATACCCATTCAGAGTAAATATTGAATAGTAATGGAGGTAAAATACAGCCCTATCGTACTCCTCGTTCTAATGAAATTTTTTTAGTTAACTGGTCTTCTATTTTGATTTTGGCCGTTTGACTGTAATAATAAATGTTTCTGATAATTCTCAGATCTTTGTTTTCAATTTCAATTTCTTGCATTAAAGTTATTAATTTGTTGTGTAATTTCTATAATAGTTCATAATGGTTCAAAAATGATAGAATAATAATAATTACGATATTTGAATTTTCAATATAACTAAATTAAAGACATACGGGATCTATTTGACATGTCGGCTTCTTACTGTATCGTATCACCTGCGCCTGTCAGTTTTTTACATTAAATCTATTCGAACCTTCTCCCCTAAAACACTTATTTTGCTTCTCAACTATAACCACGCAAATAATATACATCTCAAATAGAAGCAGATTTCAAGTTTTAATTTAATTCCTGTTAAGTAGTGCTTAGTACATAGAATCTATAAATACCTGCTGCTATTATGAATGAATACAGAAGAAAATAAAAAGTTTTATTTAGGATTTTAAAAATGTCCCCCGCGATATCCCAGTGGTAGGGCTCTCCCCACACCCCTCAGGAAGGGGTCGTGTTTGATTTTATTCGGTAGATCTTTAAAAATTTATAAGTGTTTTTTGTACGTATATAAGAGGATCGAAGACATATTGCATGCATGAGATAGTTCTTTAAATACTATGTATATGAATTTAAATATTATGTTTATGTACGTAGTCTTTTTTTTATGTAGTTTTTAAAGCTTTTATGTAGTCAGTTTATTACATAGGTATACAGTGATGAGCGCACATTAAGTTGTGAGAAAAAAAGAAATGAAATTAGTGAAGGTGGGAGATTTGGCGATAAACACCTATAAATTTACATCATACTTATTGTTTCCCAGCCCTAGACGTATCGGACGAGTTTGACGACTGTCACTGTCCCAGTGACAGTTTTAGTTGACATAATCCTCTGATACGTCTAAAGGTGGGAAACAATAAATCTACGCTGCCAAGCCAAAACGGCATAAACGCCAAAATGACCACTTTTTAGTTAGGTGCACTAAAAAAAAAAGGATTTTAATTTCCGCACCAGACAGTCAACGCGGAATAACCGCAGAAAAAGTGAAATAGGTGTAATATAGGTTTAAAATTTTTATAAACGCCAGTCTAGTCACGCACGTGAACACCGACGTGAACACCGATTGACATAATCGCCAGTGCCCGTAAGATTATCATTGTGTACATTTCGGTCCAGTAATAATAGTAAAGTTATGTATTTTTACAATTTTTATGGATAACTAACATGGTATTATCTACATTTGCAATATTTTCAATTTGTATTGATTTTTGAAGCGTAAACACAATGAATTTCTTTGAAAACTATGAGGCGTTTATGCCAAAACCAAATATTTACATCGTGGTTGACACAAGTGCCATTCCTCAATGATATTCTTATGCAGGTTTATTATTTAAAAATTGCGCAAATAAAAAGTTTATTTTAAAATATTCTACTGTAACTTTGTACTAGTGTGATGAACAATTCATGTTGTATTACAGCATAGAGTTCAAATCAATTTTATATAGCTAATAATGGCGATCGATTTTTGGCGTTTATGCCATTTTTTTGTTGCACATGAATAGCAGAAGTAAAAAAATAATGGCCTTAACTAAATGAAAATAAAACATATATACATGATATACTGACTGACAATAATCCCCCTATATTTCCCTTAGAGGTCTATGACATTTATAATACCAACATTGCAGAAGCTTTTAGCAATGACATTATCATCTTTGAGGAACCACCAGACGTTGCAGTAGAAGAAAGAATATTTAGTCACGATCTCACATCATATTTCAACTTAGCAGCAGATAATGATTTGGATGCCGGTATAAGTAGCGATCAAAATAAGGAAAGTATATACAATCAAATCAATACGGATGTTGAACCAAATATTGACAGTGATTATGAATTAGAATCCACTACTTATTATTAGATATTCACTTTTAAGTATTTCATATTTACTTTTAAGTATTTCATCCTAGCACCAAAGCATGTTTAAAGAATTTAAAGTGTTGTTTTTAACCTAGAATGTATTTTTGATTAATAAAAAATAAACCCTATCAAAAATCTTCGTAATTTCATCATTTTTCTTGTTGGCATAAACGACAATTTTTGATTTTCATTTCTTTTTTCATTAATGGCATAAATCCCTTTTAAGCGCCATATTGACTAACCTTACAAAACGATGCGATCGACACAAACGCCAGAGATATGTTTGGCATATTCACCAATGTTATATCTTGATTGGACATAAGCGCCATTTTATAGTTTTTAATTTATTTCAGACAGTATTTTCAGCCATATTAATATTCACAATATATTAAAATTTGAAAAAAAATCACCAATTTTTTTGAGTCACTGTGCAGATAAGCAGAATTGGTAAAAATAAAAATAATCAGTTTTTTGTGTTTCCTGAAAAATCAAGTTAATGTCGTTTATGCCGTTTTGGATTGACAGCGTCGAAATAGAATGTAAGTTTATAGGTTTTTATCGCTAAGTCTTCCACCTCCACTAGTTTCATTCCTTTGTACCTCACAACTTAAAATGTTTTCCCTCTTTTGCTTTATTTTGCCGGTTATTAGCGCGCTCGTATATTATTTTATATTAGTTATTACTGCAGTTAAAAATGCCTAAAATTTGGAGTTGGAAAATAGTTTTTTTTTCCTGCTATTAATGGCTTTGGTTATGACCAATCAACCAGATTTAAATTTTAAATCATATATTTTTTATTTTTCTTATTAACAATTTACAACCAAGATATCCATTACCATTGCCATTGTCTCGTTGATTGCCTTTTGTTCGAAACATAAGTTACAATTTTTTTTGACAAAATCTTTATAGCATTCTAGGAAAATCTGAAAAGATTTACTTAAGAGTTGATAAGAAATACAGCAAGCAAGCAAGCATAGTGATTTAACCCAGCCTGAGAGACTTGCTCACCCCTAAAGAATGACATTCGGGTGATACAATTCATTGGGGCGAGGAGGATTAACTCCCTTAAGCAGGAATCACTCCACCCCGCTTCAATGCTCCAGACCATCCACTTACCCCCCGATAGCACTCTGATGCGCTATAGGGGCTCTCAATCAGCAAAGTGCTTATCATATGGGAGTCTTGGGTACACGGACTCCCATATGAAATCCTACCCCGATCAATGCAGGCCAGCGTGAGGCGCTCTATTCCCGCTATCTCTAGTGACTTATCTTCGATCTGTTTTGCTTGCTCGGGCGCCGAGTCCCCGCTCTGGGCTATGTCCAGTTCGGCGACTCGGCGCTCGAGGATGTGGGCCCCTCATGCCCTTTTTTGGGTTTTGTTACTAATATTTTTTTTGTGGCTTTCGCCTATTGTTAATATTTTATTGATTTGTTTAGTGGCTGAAGCCGTTTTGAAGTTTTTTGTATATTTTTTTGTGAGGGATGTCTGAAAATTATAAAAATCAACATTAATAAATATAATGAGATGCCAAAGGTGAGCAGGTTGTCTTCTTTTGATAGAGCTACGATTATCTAGCCTTTATTATATATTTACTAATATTTGTTGTTTGGGTCTCCTATGTTTCCATCTATGGTACACATCATACCTTAATATCTCTTGCAATATCCGGTTTGGGTGGTCTTCTAGCTCAGCAAATTTTGTTCTGGCTTTTTCCTCCATAATATCCAGTACTCTTATTTGTTTTAGGTCTCTAAATAAGAACCGTTCGGCGACGTATCTGGGCACGTTTGCAGCTTCTCTGAGGCAGTTGTTGTGTGCCGCTTGTATCTTCTTTTTGTTACTTTGACTTATGTGACCCCATGCAAGAGATGCGTATGTAATTATTGGCAGTATAATGCTATTTATCAGTCTTAATTTTGTTTTCATAGCTAATTTGCTTCTTCTTCCTGTGAGTCCTCTTATTGCCGATCTGGCCGCTGCTGTTTTCTGGACTGTTGCGTTGACATGTGATGTGAATGTAAGACCTTGGTCCATTGTGACTCCTAAATATTTAACTTCGTTTTGCCATTCGATGGGTCTGTCTTGCAATGTTAGCTGTTCTTCTGGGTTATCTCTTCTCTTTTTGAAGATAACCGCTTGGGTCTTATCTGGATTTATTGCTATTTTCCATTGGATACTCCATTCTTCTATTGTATCCAATGCCGTCTGTAGATTTCTTACAGCTATATCTAGGTTCATGTGTTTTGCAGCAATTGCAGTGTCGTCTGCATAAAGGCTGATCAATGTTCCGGGTGTTCTTGGAACATCTGCTGTATATATGGTATACAGAAGGGGTGATAAAACTGCCCCCTGTGGTACTCCAGCTTCCGGCATTCCGTGTTCTGATAGAACTGGTCCTATCCGGACCCTGAACTTCCGGTCGCTTAGGTACGAGGAGATGAGTTTCGTCATGGCCCCGCTGTATCCATAATCTCTCATTTTGTATGTCAGTCCTTCATGCCACACTCTATCAAAGGCTTTGCTTACATCCAGAAAGGCTGCTCCCGTATATTGTTGGTCATTGAATCCAGCTACTATATATTCGGTAAGTCTTAATATTTGAAGTTCGCTGGAATGTTGAGCTCTGAATCCAAACTGTGATTCTGGGATTATGCCTAGCCTGTCTGTCTCTGATTGGAGCCTGGTTTGGATGACCCGCTCCACTATCTTACTGACTGCTGGAAGTAAGCTAATCGGCCTGTAATTTTGAGGAAATATGTGGTTCTTTCCTGGCTTGGGTATCATAATTACATGGGCTTCCTTCCATCGATTTGGGAAGAGCCTGTATCTTAGTATTGCGTTTGTTATATTTGTCAAATACACAACTGCTTTCGAGGGAAGATACTTCAGAGCTCTGTTAGTGATTTCGTCTGGACCAGGTGCTTTCTTTGGTGAACTTTTTCGAATCAGTTCACTTATTTCTCTTGGTGATGTGGGATTTATTATTTCTTCTTGTTCTATAAGAAATACAATATTCCCGTAAATTAAATCCGTCATTTTGAAACTCCCCATGTGTCACTTTTATACATGAACAATAATTTGTTCATCTGACTGGCATTACCTGGCACGCATCCTATTTGGTATTTGCTTTTTCAGCTATGATCAACCAAAATACACTAATGGACAAAATAAAGAATATTTTGGAATGATCATGTGAAGTAAAATTTTCGTGTTGTAATCCTTAGCCCTCACAGTATTAAACAAATAGGATTTCTTTTCGAAATGCGCTGTTTTAAAGTGTCATATAGATGCTCGATTGGCTTTAAATTATATGGGCTGTATGGTGACCATTATAATATCTTAAATTGAATATCATCAAGGTAAGTATGCAATATTCTAGCGACATAAGGACGAGCATTATCCTGCATTATCACGCAGCTATCATATCCATTAATGTGACTGGTAAATGGCAAATCATGATCTTCTAAAATGTTTTCAATGCACAAACATGTCAGCTGCCATTCGCCCAATCACCTTTACAAGTTCGATATGGCCTTTTCAAGCAATACCGTTCCACAGCAGTATGCCATCACTACCAAAACTAACGCTCTGTAGGAGGTTACAACTGGCATACCGTTCGCCATATTATGGAAGCGTGATTGACTAATCTTCGTCTACACAGAAGTTGGCAAACGTTTTGCCAGTTGTAACCTCATACAGAGCGTTAGTTTAGGTGGTGACGGTATAGTGCTATGGAATGGTGTTTCTTGGAAAGGACATACAGAATTTGTGCCGGTTGTTGGTGAATGACAGCTGAAATGTAAATTAAAAAAAATTAGAGGATCATGTCTGACCATTTGCCACCAATATTGGATATGACAGATTCGTGTTGATGCACGATAACGCTCGTCCTCATGTCGCTAGAATAGTGAATACTTACCTCGATGCAATTGAATTTAAAAATGACACTTTAAAACATCGCATGCTGAAAAGAAGTCCTCTTCCTATGACAATGGGAGAGCTGAGAATTGCATGCAGCACACAAAATTCCACTTCACACGATATACAAGCTATACGCTCCCGAGGAAGCTGAAGCTGTTTTCACTTGAAGATCCTTTTTGTGAGGGATCATCCCATTCCAAGTTTGGTTTTACAGTTGCTGGTGTGACTTCGCTGTTTCCACTAGCTTTCTCCATTCTTCTCTCTCTTTTATTTTCCTTCCTATATTTCTAATTTCCATATTTCTTAAGTCTTCTTCCACTTGTTGTCTCCATCTGAGTTTAGGCCTGCCTCTGGTTCTTGTACCTGGTGGTATCCATTCGGTTATAACTCTTAACGGATTGTTCTCTCTTTTCATGTGTCCATACCATCTAATTCTCTGTGCTTTTATTGCTCTAACTATGTCCTCTTGACCCATCCATTCTTGTATTTCGTGGATCATCCATTGTCTTGCCTCCTCTTCGTTTTCCCTCTTTGGTCCCAGAATTTTTCTCATAATTTTTCTCGAAAACTTTCAGCTGCTCTTCTTCTCTTGGTGTTAATGTGAATCTCTCTAAAGCATATAGCACTATTGGTCTTATGGTCGTTTTGTAGATTTTAATTTTTGTATTTCGGCTTATCTTCTTATCTTTGAAATTTTTTTTATTTCTGTAGAATGCTTTGTTTCTTGCTTGAATTCTTCTTTTCATATCTACACTTTCATTTCTTCTGTTGACTAATACACCCAAATATTTAAACGTTTCAACCTTTTCGAAGCTGTGTGCGTCTATTGTCATTTCTATCAGTTGCGTCTTCTTTTTTTTACATACGTTTATGTATTTTGGTTTATTTTCATTTATTTCCAGTCCTCTCAGTTTGGATTAGTTTTCTATTTCTTGGAAGGTTTTCTTTAATGCCCTTTTATCTGTTGCTACTATGGTTATATCGTCCGCATATCGAATTATTTGTACTGTAGTTTTATTTATAGTTCCTGCGTTTGACAACTCTTTTATTATTTTCTCTAATGAAAGAATAAATAATACCGTTTACAGCGCATCTCCTTGTCTTACACCATTGTTTATTTTTATTATTTCTGTTCTCTCTCTTCCGGTGTCTACTGTTGTTTGGGAATCTTGCATTGTCATTTCTATCATTCTTATAATTTTATTTGGTATTTTGCTCTCTTGTCTTGGATCATTTTTCTTCTACTTAGTTTGTCAAAAGCCTGTTTAAAGTCTAGGAAAAATGTATTTATATGCTTCTCCGTCGTACTCGTATGCTTTCTCTATCGCTTGTTTTAGTGTATGGAAACCGTACTGGTAGTCTCCTATGCTTTGTTCTGTGTATATTGTTAGTCTGTCTCTAATTATACTAGTCATTATTTATATGTTACATTCAGTAAATTAATTGCTCGAAAGTTTTTACATATCCTGTGGTCTCCTTATTTTGGGATTGTCACAGTCACAATAATTCCTTTTTTCCACGATAACTTCAAAATATTCCACATTTTTGTCCATGAGTGTATTTATATTTGAAACAAAATAATATACAATATCCCAAAGTGCTGGTAAATAGCGAGCATTTATTTTTAGCCCAAAACAAAAACTGACCGACTAGAATATAAAATGTTACAAATACATATTACTGCTCACATCTTTGTTATGGCTGTACAAAAAATATTTAATTAAAACAAATGGTTTGCGCATTCAACATTTATGGGGTTGCTCAGTGTTGAACTTTCCGGACCAATTAAAATAAGTGGCTGTCTCTGTCTACGTATGTTTTATGTTTGGGTATTTTGTAATAATTGTGAAGGATACTAGTTGGCACTAGCACCTTATCAAGTTGATGACAGAGGTAGATAAGAAGAGAAAAAACATACGTGTTTTTCTCCCTATATGTCTCATACATTTTCGTAAAACAAGTAGCCATAAAAATAAAACGTTAAACGCAAGAAGATATTAATCGAGAACTAAATTATTTATTTTGCGTATGGCTAATCATAGTTTTTGTATATAAATAAAGATAACAACGCATTATAAATAATAGTTAATTTTTATAAACGAAAATTTAGTTGAAATTTGTTTTCTGTTTGTGTTTCTTGTATTGCGACAAGATCAACATCGTTATCCTTTAATAGTCTGTATACAATTTGACATTTTGCTCTACATATACCTTCCATTATTTAATTGACAAACTCTTACATCGGGTCCAATTTCTTTTGTAATTTGTTCCTTGTAAAGACCATTCATTGACTGTGTCATCTTCTAACTATTCTAAAAAAACTGCGATGTACTTCTGCCAGGAGATCTTTGGAAAGATTGTCTGGCTCCTCTTTTGCTAGTTCTTTAGTTTACCCATTTAATAATGGAACTAAATTTCTCCATGACTCCATACTTTTTAGACAATAAATAAAACAAAAAAAATTTAGAATTTAAACAGAACTGGCAAGTTAGGCTATTGATTATATTCAAAATAAGAGAGGTAAAAGGAACTACAACGTTAACGGGATTTTATTATCTCATATGGTCAATAAACCTCTAAATTTAAAAAAACCGCGGAGTACTACCATTTAAATGGGTGTGTTTTTGAGAATGGGGTGAATTAGTCCCTAGGACAGGGTGAATTAAGGTGAGTTCTATGCATTTTTTATTCAAACATGTTTAAAAGAAAATTGTTCCAGGTTAAGTTTACTATCGAAATATCACAAGTTAAAGTCGAAAATATTCTATTTTACAAAAACATATTCAAAAGAAAAGCAAGAAAAAATACGACAGAAAGCAATTATTGTGTTTTTTCCCCAAAACTTTCTCCACGGGGATATAGGTATAGGCATTTTTTAGGCATGAAATATCTTCCACCCCTTCTCTTTAAAATGAAGTTTAGTAAAAGCAAATAAATAGGGATACTTCCCGAAGGTTGGCTGTATACCATCTAGCTAAATAAAATTTAACGTGAAGTAAAACACTCCCTGGTTTAGTTGGTATATTTTAATAAAAATTTAAAAATCCAAAAGGATTACGTTCAAAACGTTTTCGGACTTATCAGTCCATCATCAGTGAACTCCCTGTCCTTGAAAAATAGCCACAATGCCAAATACTGTTAAAAAAATATGTTCCAACTACATAGTAAAATATAAAATAGTTTGGCTTAAAGTGGATGATCATGGATTACTTCCAGCACCATGATGCTCTACTGATTTACGTTTGCAAGAACAGGGAGTTTACTGATAACGGAATGATAAGTCCGAAAACGTTTTGAACGTAATCCTTTTGGATTTTCAAAAATTTTAAATTTTTATTAAAATATACCAACTACACCAGGGAGTGTTTTACTTCACGTTAAATTTTATTTAGTAAAAGTCTCTAGGATGTATAGATTCCAAAATAGGAGTTTTCAAAGTTCGCCGCTCACAGCATTTTTGGGCCATTTTCCCCATTCATTCGCAAACATTTTTCTGTAACTTTTTTCTACGCATTTCTAGGTATAAGCAATGGAACATTTAGTAGAAAGAGAAGTCAAGTACCTTTAAAATGGTCTATTGTATAAATACGTCTCTTTTTAACCTTCGGATGACCAAGCGGGGGAAATTGTGACCCCAGCGTATGTTTTTCTTTAATAAATTCAAAAGTATTTTTAATTTTTAACTCATTATTTTTTTATTTGACTTTAATATCATTCTAAATATCCTCATATTTTGAAATAAAAAAAATTCCCTATATTTTACGAATAAAAAATATATTCTGATGTTGGTGTTTAGTAAAATAGCGTCTATTATGTGTAATTACAAGTAGTTTTACGCTAATGACGTCGACTTTGCAAAGTAACAAGACACTTACTCAACATACACACTACACATGACACTAATATTCATGTTGTGACTGGCTCAATGACATACAGTCCATGCCAAAAAAAAAAAAAAAATTAAAAAAAAATTAAAAAAAAACTTTATTTTTTTGTTAATTGTCATTTTTGACATTTTTGGCCTGGGGTCATTTTCCCCCCCTTGGTCATCCGTGTAACAAAAAAAGGTTGGTCATCGGAAGGTTAAGCAGGTAATGCTTTTTCAAGGTTTTATACTTTTAACAATTTTTGATATTTTTAATGATTATTTTTTAAATTTATCATTATGACTTTTTTCTTTTACATTTAGGTATATACATTGTAGAATAAAAAAAAGCTTATTTTCTTTAGTTTATAATGGCGTATTGCAAAAAAATTTAAAAGACTATTTTTAAACAAGATATCCGTAGAATTTCCAAGAATATCCGTAATTTGAAAAAAAAAATTTAAGTTTTTTTTTTTATTTTTTCAATTAGAAGAATATAATTGCATACTGTAATACAATTTTTAATTCCAAATAACTTTTCTTAATAACCCTTTTCAATATTTCGAAATATAAAGCTACGTTACTCTTGAGCGAAATTCATATTTTTTAACATACCTCTTACACTATTGATAAAATTTGATACCTGATGATTGCATCTTAGGTTTTAGACTATGCAGAGCATTTTATAAATATTTATAAAAATATTTTTTTTCACAAAGTTAATAATAAAAAAGTTTTCCATGTGGTTCCAACTTAGTGGGACCTACTGCATGGGTCACATTTTGAAAAAGCATATCTTGTTTAAAAATAGTCCTAGAATTTGTTACAATACACCATTTTAAAGTGTAAAAAATAAGATTTCTTTTTTATTGTACAATGTATATACGTATACATATAATAAAAATTTATAATGAGAGAAATTTAAAAATAATCGTGAAATATATCAAAAATCATTAAAAGTATAAAACTTTGAACAACTATATCTTACTTAAAAATAGTCATACAGCCTTCTACAGTAAACCATTTTAAAGGTAACTGACTTTTCTTTCTATTAAGAGGAAACAGTAGCGATCAACAGGTAGCAAAAACACGTTCCAAGATTGCGGCTGTAATTTTGAATATTTTTTGAGATATTTGGCGCACTTATTCGTAATATAATAAAGAATGGCGGTACAGAGCCCAATTTGAAAAATATATCAATATCTGGAAATTACTCTGTAATTAAATACAATATTAACCCTTAACTGGTCCGGCGTCGTCTGACAGACGATTCAATATTTTTAATTATTTTTTATTGCAAATTGGCACCTCCCACAGGCAAGTCGTTATATCTAATCCTTAAACTATTGGAGATTGACAAGTGGGTGTATTTGAGACAAGTTTCTCTCAGTTCCTAAAAGTTGTCCCAACAATTAGGTCGTGGGTAGTTTCTCAGACGACGCCGGACCGTTTGTGTTACTTTTTTCTTGTTCAAAAAGAACAAGAGTACAATCATACGGATGTTCTTATTTTAGAAAAACGCAAAAATTATAGTTTATGTCCGAGTTGAAAGCGCAGGATGACAAAATACCTGGGCTTGCGTTGCAAAAAGCCTGTTTTTTGGGATTAACAAAACCACTACCTATGTAAAAATTGCATATAAAATTGGTAAAGTTTGACTGATGCTGGAAACACATATTTTGTATCGATTTTTGTTTTACCTAGTTTTTTGTTTAGTTTGCAGTTTGAACATTTATCCTAGCAATACATTTTTTTTTCATGTTGTTTTTTATATTTTTTTTATTTACTTTACGAAATAATGTACTTTTTCACAAATATTTGTACGGATGTCAGTTTTATTTTAATATTTTTTTCTTAACCCAAATAACGCGCAAATCTAATACGTTCACTTTTATATAGATATATCAGTGTATGTTTGTAGCATTTATTCTTAATAGAAAAATTAATTTTGAGTGTTGTTTTGCTTTCTTGAAAACAGTAGTTTCGCAGACGACGCCGGACCAGTTACGCTACTGATACTGTACCGGACCAGTTAAGGGTTAAAAAAACGAGCGTGCTACGAACTACTCGAAAAAACCTTTTAGCGTTTCTTTTATTACTTTCGAACAATTTCTTTCTGTTTTATAACATTATTCTAATGAAATACCAGAGGCATAAATTAACTCTGATCGTAATGCATTAAGATTTAATTAGATCATTTCATTTCTAACTGTTAATACCTGTTTACGAGGTTTTATTGAGAGAGAACTTTTTCAGAATTTCAATTCATTTAGTAATTATTTATGCACCAACTCCAGTGTAGTTATTCGAGGGCAAGTATAGGTGCCTTTTTGTTATATGAAAGGTAATAGCAAATTGGACTAAAATATATGAATTTATCTATAGATTTCAGGCCACTTCATAACAGAAGTAGCAGTTAATAGACGAAGAGCCGGTATAGGTGAAATTTGCTAATCATTTTAGACACGATAAGAGTCTATCACTTAAATAGTAGAACCTAAAAGAAAACGTATGAACACTGTTCCGTCACTTTTTAGTGTTGGCACATGCGCCGACAGTGGCGCATTAAACTTTTCACTTATGGACGGGATAAATAAATTAATATTAAAAGGTACCCTCACTCACTTCCAGAATTCAATTTTTTCATTTTTTTAAGTTATATATGATTAAAAATAAAATTTGGTGTAATTTTTACCCACCACCCCCTTACCCCTTCAACCGCCATTTAAAAACTTTTTCGTTTTTATTTTTTTTTTTGGTGGGATGCAATCAATTTTAAAATTTTAAAAATTCCACACGCGTAGTTGAGGATTTTACAAAACAGCCATTTTTATAGACTCGTAGGTTGAGTGTATATAACCCCAAAAAAATTTTTTTTTTTTTTGAAAAAAAGCGAATTATGGCTGCACGTCTATTTTTTAGCTTGTGTATTTTATCAATCACTATATTTCTAATTTTTTTCAGATTTTTCCGTAAGGTTCGCCCATTTCAAAAATCCAAAAAACTGTTTTAGAGAATGTTTCTGGATTTTACCTATTTTATAGATTTCAAAATAGATCAAATCCATGTTTTTAATGGGTTATAATATGTTAATTGAAGTCTTTTAGAGCACTTAAAAATAGGAGAAACACGTTTAAACACCCAACAACCCCATTAAAAACTGTTTTTTTTTATTTTTAAATTGTTTAAACCTTTCGAAAAAATCGTGTTTGATAAAATACAAAAGATGAAAAAAGTAGACCTACAGCAATCCCCAAAAGAACTTATACGCATTTATCAAAAAAAAAAAAATAATAATAAAAAACGTTTTTTGAGGTTATGTACACTCAACTTACGGGTCTATAAAAATTACATGTTTTATAAAACCCTCAATTATGCGTGTGAATTTTTTTAAATTTTAAAAATGATTGCATTCCACCTAAAAAAATATAATCGAAAAATGAAGTTTTTGGTGGTTGTGGAAGGGGGAAGGGGGTGGTGGGTAAAAATTACACGGAGTCTTATTTTTAACTTAGTCTTAGTCTTATTTTAAATAAAAAAATTTAATTCTGGTAGTGAGGGATTTGGTACCGTTTATTTTATTTATTCCGTTCATAACTGGAAAGTTTGATGCGCCATTGTCAACGCATGTGCCCCTAAAAAGTGACGGCACAGTGTTCATACGTTTTCTTTTAGGTTCTACTATCTCTTTGTTTTTTTATTAGCTACAATATTTTCTTAATGATTTTTTCTATAAAATTTAATTTTTTTAAGTTATTTATGAAAAGCCGTTATAAAAGTTTTTTCAATGAAAAATGCATAGATTCAATCGCTAATAACTTGGAAAGTATCAACTTGACAAAAAAATTTTATAAAACAAAATTTACTCAGAATTTGTCAACTTATCGAATGCCATAGTTATTTAGATTGAAAAAATTTTCATCTCCTAGATGGTGTTGTTTTCACCCCTAGGTCAAAAGTCCGGTTGAACATAGGGTATATTTTAAAGAAAAGGGTCAACCGAGCTTAAATCCAAATTTTCATTAAAATCAGTGTTGATTCTCAAAATTCCACGGTTTTACAGTTTTTTACCGCTGATGACTGTCCTATGCGTCGTTTTCCGGAGTAAAAGCGCATCATCGAAAACAATGCCCAAAATCGAAAAGTAACTTGAATAAAAGTTATAACTAAAAAAGTTTTACATATTATATGCTCTGCATGTATCTACCATATTAAAGTATTTTTTTCTACCAAAAGCCGTGGCGAAAATCCCAAGGCTATGAAAAGTAAATCTAAAACAGTCAAATTCCAAGTCGAATAAATTACGTCATTTCATGATAAATGTCTACCGTAAATCAAGCATGGCTGGACGAATTTAGAATTTCCCGTGGCAAAAGAACAAAAGGCGATCGTTCAAGGCCGCTCTAGATTCCGCGAGAAAGTCTCATATAAATAACATTGTCACTCACGAGCGATCCTCGTGACTTAGTTAGAAAGGGATGTTACATTTTTCAAGGTTGTCACATCGACACTGAAAACTGTTTGTTTACGAAAAAGGGCATACGATGAAATAAATCACCTACTATTATAACAGGGGAAAACTACATTAAATTTTAGTATATCCATAAACATAAGTATATCGATTACATAGTTCCTTTTAAATATCTATATTTGGATAAGATAAAGCTAGTAATTTTACATTTCACCACAAACTGTCATTGATATCTACTCCAGGGAAATAAGCTAGAAATAGACCATGTTCGGGACACTCAAAAATCCAGGTAGCTGACTACTTTTTTAGTTATTGTAGACCTATAGGAAGAAAACCTGTCTTTTTTCTACCTATAGTTCCGGGCCGTTTTTAACTATTAACAATTTGGTGCAATAAACGAACTTTATTCGATTTTTTGCACACCATTAAAAAGCTAAATAATTGACATAAAATTACAAAATTTGATTTTTTATAACATTAAAAAAGCTTCAAGATGTCGATTTTTGAAATTTAAAAAGATTTGTTATTTGTTAAAAACTTTTATTAAAACTAACGTAGAACTTTTTAAAGTTGAGTATTGTGGTACTTAACAAATCATCAAATTTTGAGACCCATCCATTAATTAGTTTAAAAGTTATTCTATTTGTTTAGTCCAGAGACCTTTGTTTTGCAATAACATAACACAGAAAATAATAAAGACAGAACAATTTTACGTATGCAAAATGAAAGTAGAAGAATGATACATACTATCAATATGTATTAAAAAATGATAAAAAAATTATTTATTATTGTCAAAAATCCCAATGCCAAATAATTGAAAACTGATCGAAATAATATTGTTTTCAAAACTATTTCGTACTCACCGGAGGGACCGCAGACGTTCGGAAACAATTAGCGTCTCTCTGCAAAGACAATGACGTCGACTTTGCAAAGTAACAAGACACTTACTCAACACACACACTACACATTACTCCCCTGACTTAGTGATAAGTTATACAATTACGTGGCTAAAGGTTCTAGTTTTAAACCAAAGCCAGAATCAGAGAAAAAAAAACTATTTCTGGAGTGGAAATCCAAACGCCAAACATAAGATAAAAATGTAATTTTCATTACAATCAAATACGGCTTAATCTCATATAAACATGATATTTCCCATATAAAAGAAATTCAGAACCCTTTTGCAAAATAATTAGTTCACATTTTTTTAATATATTTTTAAAATGCACTAAACACACTGAATTGGACTGAATTCTACTAATTAGACAGTTAAACACTGGCACTGTTTGAATTATGTACCACTAAACACTGCATAAGGGTGCACGATACGAAAACATTAAATCTGTTTCGTCTTGAAAACAAGAATTTCGGAAACTCTTGGCCGAAAATGATGATAGAAAATATTGGTAAAATATTAACATATTTTGGAAAGAGATATTATAAAATCGACCGTAGTCCAGTCGGGATCTATAAAAAAATAGATAAGTCGTTTGAAGTGGTCGGGACTTTAGTAGATGTTTTTAGAAATCTCCAGAAGATCAAGTTTTAATATGCTTTGACTAAAAAGTGACTAATTTAGAGAAAACTGAAAACTAAAAATTGACGATATAGGAAGAGTGGAACTTCCAAACGTTCTAAGTGCCATTTTTTTCAAAATAAGATATTTCTATTAAATATGTTCTATGTGCCATCGCCAATACCCCTAAAACGTTCCAAGTGCCAAACCCCTGTTAAGCGTGGTGTGTTGCCTACCTAAAGAATGACAATGTTCGAAGCACGCGACCTATGACTTAGACAGTTTTTTTCCTTTCCTGACAAAAATAGCGAAAGGCACTTAGAACGTTTGGAATAGATCTCTATTTTGAAAACTTTTTTCTAAATATATGTACGAAAATAATTATATGTACCACAATATAGGATAAAAACAAAATTGCTGTTAAAATTTGCTTTTGCAATTAAAAACAAAGAAACTTTGTAAACAAACAAGTAAATTTTCTACTGTAAAAATGGAAAACTGATGTAAAATTGGACTTCGTAAGTCATAGCTTTTCACCCAACGTGACCGAAAATAGAACTGGAAGTCTTTCCACCACCATTATATTATTATATAAAGGCAAGATATCAGGAAAAGAAGCTAAACACACGCAAAAGAAAGGGATAACACCTGCTTTCAGAACTAACAATCAACTAAACAAATATATTACGAACAGCAAGAGCTAAATGAACAAGCACTTACATCGGCCAAACTGGTAGAACTTTTAACAAACGTATAGCATAGCACAAAGGGCTTTTAATAATAGAAAAACAGATTCTAAGTATGTGCACTTCACCCTCTACGTCGTAATTATTATTTTAATGACCAATTTCAAATTCTTCATATTGAAAATAAATAAATTAATAAATTAAAAAATACAGACAATATTATTCTGAATGACCCACTCGAGAAAGACAGCTCTCCCCTTCTCAACTTATTCTGGTGAAGGCTATGAAATGTAGACGCATAGTAAATATTCATCACTTGAGAAAGGCACTCCGCCGAAACAGCTGCAGTGACATTAATTTTTAAGTTTTCAGTGTTTTATTGTTAGAAAAGGTTAACTTAAAGAAAATATTCAATCTCTAGTTAGAAACAACTTCTAGGATATATTTTGAAAAAAATCTAAGTTCTGAGTCAGTACAACTTACCCTAGATAGATCCCGACAAGGTTAGAGTCATAGGCAAGAATTATAAGTAAATTTTATCTTAATTTACTGTAACGTACGCTTTCGTGAAAGGTTTTTTGTCTAATTCTGTCAGCATTTGATTTCACTTGCAATGAAATCTCATCTGTTTTACATAAATTTTCCTGAACTATAAGTTGCGATAGGATTTACATTTAAAGGAATATTCATTAAGTAGATTCGCAATAGGTATTGATTTCCGATCAGGTAAACCTATTGCTAATGTAAATGTGCTCCCTATATGGATAAGTCTTATGTATTTATAATAGAAGAGAAATGTACAACAGTTAGTTTAGTTTTGAAAGATTACCTTTCAATAAAAATAAGATAGAGAAGCAAATATAATATGTTAACGGTGGTATTAGAATAGATATCGTATCAAGGAAACATAATACAGGGTGTATACATACCGCAGAGAACTACACAAACTGACAATTTTGTCGTGTCAACGTTAGTTTAATTCAAGTATGCTTAGATTCATTGAGTCTTAATTCTTTGGTAAAAAATGTGCATATCCTACACTAGATTATGTCTTCATTACCCTTAGGAGATTATGAACTTTACTTTGTACCTTAGTAACTTTCTTCATTCTCCCCTAGCGCTATCTATAGGCGAGAGCGCTATCTATAGGCTTCGGCGAGATCATCTGATTCAACTGCTTTAGTTGTTTTTATCCTCTTGGTAATGCTCCAGTAACGTAATCTAGTTGAGCTTTTATTTTCAATGGTATTCTTATCGGCTAAGTCATTTTCTGCTCCTTTGTTTTTCTCCTTATTTTTTGTTTCTTGTTCTTTTTTTGTTCTTCCTCTTCTTCTTATTCGTTTTCTTCTTCTTTTCTACTTTTTTTCTCCTTCTTTTTCTCCTATCGTTTCTTTTTATTCTTTTTCTTTTTCTTATTCTTCACTTAAAGGATTAGGCTTGAAGACAGTTCCATCGTCAGTACTGCTATATGTGTTGAGGCGGTCTCACGTCTCTTCTTTCATATGTTTTATATTTTTCAACGTTTCCAATCTATCTTGGTTCAGAGTCTTATTTCGTTCCTTCCAGTTTAATATATTTTGTTGTAATGTGTTATTAAGCGAGAATATATTTAATTCGGCCCTTAGATCTATATATCTGATTTGGTTGTGGCGTTTCATTTTCCTAGTCCTTAAAATTTTGATTATGCTGTACCTACGTGGAATATCTCGTAGACAGTTTTTATTATGGTAGGGGAGCCCAAGCGGGGATTTTTGCAGTTACTCGAGCGCGTCAGATTATCATATGGGGAGAAACCTTGTACCCTGTAAATGAACCTTTACCACTATACCATATATTGACTCTTGATACAGGGGAGTCCGTTAAGGGGGGTCTGAAAAAAAAAGCTATCTTTAAAAAAACTCGAAATCGTCAGATTAAGATAAGGTAAGTAAAGTACATGCAAAAGAGTGTATATTTCAAAAATCTGACAATTTCAGCGGGGCGTAAGGAAATGGGTGAGTCATAAAGTTTCACAAAAAAGCGAATATTTCGCGAAATGAACGTCAGATCGAAAAAATTAAAAAATATGTGTTCAACATTTTTCAAAAATCTATCGAAAGATACTGAACACGATCCTTACGAAGAGGGATGGGGGGTAAATTTTAAATTTTAAATACAAATCCCGCCATATTTCGCGAAATAAACATCAGATCGAAAAACTGCAAAATACACGTATTCAATATTTTTGAAAAATCTATCGGATGACACAAAACAAGACCCTTCACGGAGCTTGGGTGGGGGATACTTTAAAATCTTAAATACGAGCCCCAATTTTAATTGCACGATTAGATTCATTACGTAAAATTAAGCAACTTTTATTCGAAACATTTGTTCGAATTATGGATGAATGGTCCTATAATCGGAAAAAACGATTGTTGGAAATGGAAAATTAAATTAAAAAATGGAAAGTCCCCCACTTTATGGAAAACATTACTTAACTTTTTTTGTGTTAAGACCTACTCTTCACAACCCAATCGGTCCCCATAACGCTCGAGTAACTGCAAATTTAGCATAGCCTCCCCGAGTCTAGGACATTTCGCCGTCGCCGTTTCGCCGTCGCCATTTCGCCGTCGCCGTTTCGCCGTCGAGCCATTTCGCCGTCGCCGTTTCGCCGTTGAGCCATTTCGCCGTCGCCATTTCGTTGTTAGCATTCGTACTTATAATTTCGGGATGATCATTACTTGTATATAAGTTTTGAATTGTTTTCGAACGACTATATACATATAGGGTAGGGACGTTCACTATAAACAATTAGTTGCTGGAAATCTGCCACCCTTGAAAAAGAAAAAATATAGGGACGCGGATTAGCGAATTTTAAGATTAGTCCGAAACTTCAATGCCGATGGAGATATTTTAGAATATCTTAGAGGACTTGCCCATAATTATGAATTGTAACTTTTTAAATATTTTTAATACTGTAAATATTTTATTCTTCAGACGAAAACAATGTATAGTTGAATACGAAAATATAACTTGGTTTTACTAGCAACATCAGCATTTTATTTACACTGACATTTAGTGTATAAAAAAAGTTAGTATGTTATCACGTTCTTGCGACATTTAATATAAAAAAAGTTAGTATGTTATCACGTTCTTGTAAACTTAACCAATGCCGGGACGGCGAACTGGCTCGACGGCGAAACGGCCGACGGCGAAGTGGCTTGACGGCGAAACGGCGACGGCGAAACGTCCCAGTCCGTTCCTCCCCTACTATTACCTATGACTTCGCGACTTTTCTCTATGTAATTTAATGCCGTCTATGTTCGCAATTCAGTTCTATTTAGTCTGTTCAATAGAAAATAACGGAACGCCTCGTGTTCTCTCAATTCCTAATTGCTGCTGCAATAGCAGCTGATAGCAGAATCTCAGATGGCAGCACAAATAATAAAATTACAGTTTTTGTGGTAAAACTTGAATTTCTGCGTTAAGTTTTAATTATTATTTGTCACTCCCGTTACAATATAAAATATATAAAGATTTTGATCTTCCAAGGGTTTTAATGCGCGGCTACTGAACCGCCCCTGTAAATTATTTTATCTCCTTTTATCTATTCCGTACCACAATACCATCTCTGCCGAATAAGAGAAGAAGTCACTGACCTTTATGGGGTCTTATCTACATTTTTCGCTTCAATGGGCAACGAGGAATCCGTATTGTTCTTGTATACTAGGTACAATAATAGGTTTATTACCACCTTTTTCTCATCTTTAAAGAGTGGGATCTGGAATCTTCAAAAGACATCTCAGTCCAGAACGCTGCCTGACTGAACTTAGTGGAGGATTCATTCTTCGTAGTTCCAGCGATAGTTTCCGAGGTACTTTAACCTTCGGATGACCAAGCGGGGGAAATTTTGACCCCAGCGTATGTTTTTCTTTAATAAATTCAAGAGTAATTGCAATTTTTAACTCATTATTTTTTTATTTGACTTTAATATCATTCTAGATATCCTCATATTTTGAAATAGAAAAAATTCCCTATATTTTACGAATAAAAAATATATCCTGAAGTTGGTGTTTAGTAAAATACCGTCTATTATGTGTATTTCCAAGTAATTTTACGCTAATGACGTCGACTTTGCAAAGTAACAAGAACACTTACTCAACATACACACTACACATGACAATAATACTCATGTTGTGACTGGCTGAATGACATAAAATCCATGCCGTAAAAATAAAAAAAAAACTTCATTTTTTTGTTAATTGTCATTTTTGACATTTTTGACCAGGGGTCATTTTTCCGCCCCTTGCTCATCCGCGTAACAAAAAAAGGTTGGTCATCGGAAGGTTAAAACGTCCTCTCGTCGCCGAGGCTACCTGCTAACCAAACCCTCCTCTCTCATCCAGCGCTCCGAATAGGGAATGGCCGCTGTAAGGTCGACATCGCTTCCGAAGCACTTTCCCATTAGTCATGTTATACAGACTGTAAGTAAGGAGACCCTTCCTTTTTCCCCGTTCCCCCTTTTTTGTCACAAAATTTGGATTTTTTGTTTATATGATTTTTTTCTGAGCTCTTTTCCCAGTATCACACAATCTAACTCACTAATTTGCCTATTATCGAAACTTCCCTATACCTTCTACTTACAATATATTTCCCTCTTATCTTTGTGGTTGGTAAAATAGTGTTTCCTGCTCTTCTTATTTTTTGATCACTGCACCCACATAGTTGTGTATACTAGTTCAACCAGATTTATTTTCAATCATCCTCTCAATCATTTCTTTCACTGTCACAAAATTCACACCTGTCTCTCTTTCCATTCTCTTCCTTTCTACTATCCATCTGTTGCACTCTAGCATCGCATGTGTAACAGTGTCCGGGTGTTTGCACTAGAAGCATTCATCAGCGTCAGTCGCCTGTTAGTCTGGGCTGATTATCGGAGAATAGGCCATTTTTGGGAAAAGTTATTTACCAGCAATTTTATTGCTGGAATCAAATTATAAGATCCTATATATTAATAATATAGGTATACAAAGTCCTCAGATAGTGTGCTACTTTTTTTATAAACAAAATGGCGCCCGAAAATCGTGTATTTTTCAATTACTGCTCTATAACTCCGAAGATTTTAACTTTACAACAAAAACACCCAAAAAAAATTCTTCTTCTTCTTCTTCTTCTTCTTAGCCTTCTATCGTCCACGTTTGGACATAGGCCTCTCCCAACTCCTTCCATCGGTCTCTATCCTGAGCAACATATTTCCAATTCGTTCCGGCTACTCTTTTAATATCATCAACCCATCTCATCTGTGGTCTTCCTCTCGGTCGTTTACTTTGGTAAGGTCTCCAATGTTGTATCGTGGCATTCCAACGTTGGTCTTTTTGTCTAACAGTGTGGCCTGCAAAGCTCCATTTAAGTTTGGCAACTTTTGTTGTTATGTCCTCGACTTTTGTTTTTGATCTTACCCAGTCGCTCTTCTTTTTATCTGACAGTCGTATACCTAACATTGCTCTTTCCATAGCTCTTTCTGTTGTAGCTAGTTTATTCATATTTGCCTTGGTTAGGGTCCAGGTTTGACACCCATATGTCATGATAGGAAGGATGCACTGGTTGAACACTTTGGTCCTCAAATATTGAGGTATTTTGCGGTTCTTAAGTATCCAACCAACTTTTCCAAATCCTGCCCATGCTAGTCTTGCTCTCCTATTAATTTCCGCACTTTGGTTTTCTTTGTCAAGTTTCAGGATTTGGCCTAGGTAGATATATTCATGGACTTTTTCTATCTCACTGCCATTTATAGTTATGCGTCTGGGGTCATCTGTGTTTGTCATTATTTTTGTTTTCTTCATGTTCATTTTTAGACCGACGTATTGGGAGCTGCCTGCGAGTTCCTCTATCATAATTTGCAGTTCCTCGAATGAGCTCGCTATAATCACAATGTCGTCAGCGAATCTGAGGTGATTTAGCTTCTTGCCATTAACGTTAATGCCATAGGTTGACCAATTTGTCGTTTTGAAGACGTCTTCTAGTGCTAGGTTGAAAAGCTTTGGCGATATTACGTCTCCTTGTCTCACGCCTCTCTTAATAGGGATGGGATTTGTATTTTCGTCTAGTTGTACTATCATAGTTGCATTTTCATATATATTATGTATTAGTTGTCTATATCTCGAATCTATTCTACAATTATTAATAGCTTGTTCTATGGCCCACATCTCGATACTATCAAACGCCTTTTCATAGTCTACGAAGGCAAGAAATACGGGTAGTTGGTATTCATTTGCCTTCTCTATCAATGTTCTCATTGTCAGCAGATGGTCTGATGTACTATATCCTTTGCGGAAGCCAGCCTGTTCCACTGGTTGGTAATTGTCCATTTTGTAGGTCAGCCGGTTGTTAATAATTCTCATGAATAGTTTGTATACTTGACTGAGCAACGATATCGGTCTATAATTCTGTAGGTCACATTTGTCCCCTTTTTTGTGTAAAAGTATTACTAGAATTTCGTTCCAGTCTTTAGGGATCTTGCTATTATGGAGACATTTATTAAATAGCTCTGTTAGTATAGGGATTGTTCAAAAAAAATTCACCGTGATTAAATTCTGCATAGAGACGTGCTTTTCCCGATCTGCTCCGACGAAAATTTTCCTCATAAAATGCGGGTTTTCCCAACAAAATCTTTAATTTTCAAATAAAGTTTTAGACAAGTAATTATCTACCAATAATTAAATAATTTGGTGATATAAAAGCCTTCTTGGTTTAGATTATAGTTCCAGAAGCTGGTGAAAATTAAATGAAGATCTTAGCAACAATTCAATTGTTAATTCATAATTTATGGTCGCAGTAATAACCAAAATAATTATGATACACTGATCAAACTTTGAAATCTTATAAAGATGAGATGACTATTTAACATTTTGTCGACAAAATATTATCTTTTTATTTTTTTGTATAATCATTAAATGTTTAAAAAAAATAATTATAAACAAATTAACGTTTCTCATAAAGTTTTTATTATATTATAATTTTAAAAAATAACTAAAATGCGCATTTCAAATATCTTGAAAATGAATGCTTTAAAACTTTCTTGCAACCATTTACAAAAAACTTATGAAACAGCAAAGTTAACATACGATTACTACGGTGTCTATAAATTTTTTTAATTATTTCAAAGCGTAGAAGTGAGTTTAAAGTACAAGCTAATTATTTACAAAAAAATATCGATTATAAGGTTAACGGTTATATTTTAATTAAAGATTATAAATATATATTTTTTTGTAATTTACACGCGCGAAAGTCGACTAATACAGTACTGTAGCTAAAATTTTCACTCGGAGCGACCACCGGCCGCGCGACGTACACTTTTAATAAATAATGCATGCCGCGTGTCAGTCGCTTCGAGTGAACATTTTAGCTCCGACTCTGTATCAGGCCTACTTTTACGCTAAAAAAAGTATTTTTAATCTGTGATTAAAATATAACCATTGCACTAATTTATGACATTCTTTGTGAGTAATTAGATTGTACCACAGACCCACTTTTAAGCGTTGAAACAATTAAAACAAATAATAAACAACGGAGAAATCGTATATTTACTTTGCTGTTTCATAACTTTTTTGCAAATGGTTGAAAATATTTTTTACAGCATTCATTTTCAAGACCTATGAAATACGCATTTTAAATATTTTTTAAAATTAGAATATAATAAACAATTTCTGAGAAATGTTAATTTGTTTATAACAATTTTTTTAAACATTTAAAGATTATGCAAAAAAATGAAAAATTTATATTTTGTCGACAAAATATTAAATATGCATCACACCTTTATAATCTTTCTAAGTTTGATCAATGTCTCATGATTATTTTGGTTGTTATTGCGAATGTAAATTGTTAACTAACAATTGAATTGTTGCTATATTCATTTCATTTTCATCGGCTTCTGACTTTATAATCTATACCAAGAAAGCTTTTATTTCACCAAGCTATATAATTGTTGATAAATAATTACTGGCCCAAAAAATTTATTTGAAAATTCAAGATTTTGTTGGGAAAACCCACATTTTTCAAGGAAAATTTTCGTCGGAGCAAATCGGGAAAAACATGCCTCTATGTAGAATTAAATTGGGGTGAATTTTTATTTGGATGCTTTTGTTGTAAAGTTAAAATCTTCGGAGTTATAGAGCAATAATTGAAAGAAATACGATTTGTCGGCGCCATTTTGTTTATAAAAAAAGTAGCACACTCTCTGCCGACTTTGCATAACTATATTAATAATATATAGGATCTTATAATTCGATTCCAGCAATAAAATTGCTGGTAAATAACCTTTCTTTGTACTTTACTAATTAGACCAGCGTATTATAAACATTTTTTTTTTAAATTTAAAGATTATGCAAAAAAAAAGAAAAATTTATATTTTGTCAATAAAATATTAAATAAGCATCTCATCTTTATAATCTTTATAAGTTTGATCAATGTATCATGATTATTTCGGTTATTATTGCGATCGTAAATTGTTAATTAACAATTGAATTGTTGCTAAAATATTCGTTTAATTTTCACCGGCTTCTAGAATTACAATCAATACCAAGAAAGCTTTGATGTCATTAAGTTATTTAAATATTGATTAATAATTACTTACCTAAAACTTTATTTGAAAATTAGAGTTTTTGTTAGGAAAACCCGCATTTTCCGAGGAAAAATTTCGTCGGAGCAAATCGTGAAAAATATATCTCTACGCAGAATTTATATATATATATATATATATATATATATATATATATATATATATATATATATATATATATATATATATATATATTAATGTGATATTCAAAGATCAGTGTGCTCAAAGCAATTGATTAGATAATTAATTAATTAATTAAATTTAATTTTAATGATGCACTTATGATTTAATCACACTATTTAATGCTCTAATCTCAGGGTTTTATATTCTCGTGCTTCAATATCTCCTTTGCTTTACATATGATAAATAAGGTCAAAGACTAACGGAATAAAACACATATATGGTACAAAAACATCTATTGAAATAAATTCACCCTCAAAATATCCTCTAAAAATAATATCTCCTATTCTGATTATTGAAATACTCCTACCACTATCTAAAGTACTTATTGAAATTTGCGTTATGAATAATTCTACAAAAAAAAATAAAACTGTCTCTCGGATGATGAGTTGACCAAATTCTTGTCTCTGGTCGCCTACAATTTACTCTTAGCAGCCCCCTATGTAGTCAGCAATCTCGCAACAAACTATTGCAAGCCTATTGTCATCAATGACCCCCTACAGATGCACGTACCTTTCAAAAAACAATGCTAGCCTTTTCTCCTCTCAATAAACTGAATCTATTTCTCGTTCCGGCATGCAACGGTGACTCTTGGAATATAAGTAGAACAATATAACTTACAATGCTTTACGTGATGAGCCTCCGTCAGGACACTTATTTCAACAAACTCACAGCTATTCATTTATCTGCCTTACTACTTCAGGAGACTCTCAGAGATCACCACTATTCGACTTGACGATCATTTAACAACTATCGTCTAGAATCACATTCGTTTAAAGGCCAGCACTAAACAGTAACGTTGAAAAAATTATTCTACCGTAAAATTAAATTATGTAAAAAATTATGAAAGTCCACTGACAACGATTCCAAAGAATTAAATTCCAAATTGTCAATGTCAGATTCAACACCAACTTTTCCTACCATTAGAAATTTCCTAAAACTAATTACATGCCAATCGGTTTTTAAGGAGATTACATTCATTTAAATTTCTAAATACAATTGTTCCCTAACCCGGTCTCATTGTCCAAACACATAACCACTTCCTTATCATACTAACTGTACAAAGAAAATACTTAATCCCTATTTAAATTTTGTTTACCTACGGCCATCCAAAGATAATTGACTTTCATTTCTTCGAAATGAATTTTGGTATATTTTTATTATATGTTTTAACTTTTCTAAAATATTAAGATCGAAACCATATTAATTCAAATTTTACATATCTTAACAACTCCCCGCCATTTGATTTGCCGAAAAACTCTGTTATTTATTTAAATGACACAAGTTTTTTTTAGGATCAAATTATTCCATTATGTTACCAAACTCTACTCATGATACTTATAAATGTCGTGAATGTTAAAAATACCCCGTATCTTGCCTGTCTCTATATGCGCTAATTCATAACTATTTACCCCATTTTCCGTATTGACCCTATATGGACCTTCAAATACCGGCATCAATTTAGCACAAATACCATTTTGTAAATTGGACACCCTTAGTGCCCTCACTAAAACTTTATCCCCTTTCTGGAATGTAACCGGCCTTCTTCTTCGGGTCCTCTCTTGCCTTTGGAGATATTTCTCTCCACTTCGTCTCAATCTTCGTTGAACCACCTCGATCACTTCTTCGTATTGTCTGGGGGCGGTGTCTTCCCACGGTCTCGTAGGCATTGTTCCTTTCATTACATATAAAGGCGTCTCCTTGGTAACCGTATTTGGTGCACAGTTCAAATACGTCTCTATTTCAAACACTTTTCTGTCCCAATGTCGATGATGTTCTTCCGCAGCAATTCTTAGAAATTTTGTGACTTCTTGTATAAAACGCTCTGATGGGTTGCTCTGTGGAT
This sequence comes from Diabrotica virgifera virgifera, assembly GCF_917563875.1. Classification (NCBI taxonomy): domain Eukaryota; kingdom Metazoa; phylum Arthropoda; class Insecta; order Coleoptera; family Chrysomelidae; genus Diabrotica; species Diabrotica virgifera. The sequence continues at coordinate 91,776,895 of NC_065447.1, read as the reverse complement.
GTCGGATGCTTACAAATTTTGTATTTATGCCTCTCTCTCTTAATTCCCCTTTAAAACGGTCGTTCCTAAAGTATGTTGCATTGTCCAACAAAATATTGTCTGGTCTTCCCACTGTTTCGATAAAATCGTCTATCTTCCGAAGTATTTCAGCTCCTTTCGTGGTTCTACATGGGTACAGTTTTAAATACTTTGAAAAAACATCCACCATAACTAATATGTGTTTATTCCTCTGTGTTGTTGTTATTAAATCGCTCAACATATCAATGGCGACAATATCCAGTTTCTTCCGAGCTATGACGCTTTTTGTGATGTTTTCGTTTTTGAAATTCTTACTTTTACACTTTTGGCATGTCTCGCAATTTCGAGTCATCTCTTTGGCTATTGTATAGTCCTTTCGACAAATGTAGTTCTCCCTGAACATAAGCCACACCTTCCTGCTTCCAATGTGTCCGTTGTCACAGTGTAATTTTGCTAAAACTTCTTTTGCCATCTGTTCCTTGATTACATATAGTTCTCTACCATCGACCCTCTTAAAATATAAGTTATCCTCTTGTTCGACCCTTTGCTTTTCTCTTTCATCCAGTTGTTCCTGATTTTCCCTGATCTGAGCCAAAGAAAATAAGCCTGCTTCTTCTCTCATTATGTTCATGCCAACGTGGAGAGTTTTGTGGTCCTCTTTGCGGAATTGTTCATCTCTCGTCAACGCATCAGCCAAGATATTGTCAGTTCCTTTGATATATTTAAATTCAAAATCATACTCTTGAAGTAAAAGAATGCCCCTATGAATTCTATTATTTACCAGCCTATTTTTCATTATATGTATCAAAGCTGCATGGTCTGTTTCAATGGTGAATTTTGCCCCTAGTAGGTAAAACCGTAATTTATTTACACAAAATAACACACTGGCGAACTCTAATTCAGTAACGCTGTACTTTCTCTCATATGTTTTGGTTACACGGGAGACAAAACAGATTGGCACCTCTACATCGTCTTGGATCTGTGATAACACCCCTGCGAATTTTGTTATGGAAGCATCGGTCCGGAGAATGAAAGGTTGATCATATCTTGGGTGGTGTACTCTTACAGCTGTGGAGAAAGCTCCTTTTAAATTTTTGAAAGCCATTTCTTGTTCCGTTCCCCATTTCCACCTAACATTTTTCTTAAGTAATGCTATCAACGGTATTTCTTTTGTGCTGATGTCTGGTATTAGTTTTTTGAAATAGTTTACCATTCCCAAAAATCCCCGCAATGTTTTTAAATTGGTTGGCCTAGCGTAGTTATTTATAATTTCGATTCTATCTTCTGCAAGACTAATCCCTTTTGTGTCTAATTTGAATCCTAAATACAGTATTTCCTTTTGGAAAAACTGACACTTTTTAATATTTAATTTCAATCCCACTTGATCCAGTTCTTCTAGCACAGTGTGAATATGTCGTAGATGGCTTGTTATATCTGGTGAGAAAATTAATAAATCATCTATGTAATGTACAACAAATTCTCCATGCCTATTTAAGATTGTGTTCAATGCGCGAACCAAAGCAGCGCATGCACTCTGTAGGCCAAATGGTACCACCCTAAATCGGTATACCACTCCGTCGATCGAAAAAGCGGTATAATTTCGACATTTCTCTGCCAAAGGTATTAACCAAAAACTATGTTTCAAATCGATTTTGGAAAAAATGTGTGACCCTGTGATTCGTCCAAATATGGCTTCGATGTTCAAAGGCGCTTCGTATTGCGCGATTGTGTGTGAATTAATGTTTCTTGCATCTAAACATAATCGCAAATCACCACTCGATTTTTTAACGCATACTATCGGGTTGATATATGGAGAGTCACATCTTTCTATCACCTTGTCTTCGATCATTTTTTCAATTTCCTGTCCGACGCTTTGCCTGTATTTATACGGGATTGGATATGTCTTGGATTTAAAATTTTCTAAGTTTTTAACTTTAAAAGAATGTTCATAATTTTTAGCCACTCGGCTTTCTTCATTAATCAAATCTCCATAATTTTCTAGAATCTTCTCTACTTCCTTTTCCATGTTTTCTCCACATTTTAATTTTCTTTCATCCTCATTTTGTTCGCATGTATTCACTGTCCATAATATTTCTTCATAAAATTCTGGATTCTCGTCCATTATTGCCATTTCTTCTCTGTGCTCATCCTTTATTTCTTCTTCTGTTTTTTTTTTATCTTCAATTTCCATTTGGTATCCCGAGCACCATGTTTCTACTGCTTTCATTTCTCTTATGAGAACTTCCTTTTCTTCCTGCTTCCTTTCTGTTTTATCGTCGATTGCCGACAATTCTTCCGTACCTTCGATTTCCTGTCTTTCTCTTGTATCCACCTTGTTTTCCTTCTTTCTTTTTGAACTCTTCTTCTTTTTCTTCCTTCTTTTTTTTTCTGGTTGATTTTTTTCTTGTACTTTCTGTTTTTCCTCTACAGTCATATTGATTTCTTGATGTTTTTCCTGTTCATTTATCTTTTCAACAATTATTTTCCTATCTATTTCCATTTCTTCTTCTATGTTGTCTGGTTCTGCTCTGATTTCCAGTTTATTCTCCAAAAAATTTATGGTGATATGTTTTTCACTCAATTCATCAATTCCCGCTATCATATCATGGTTTAAATCTTCGATCACCACACATTGCATAATATAGTATTTGTCTCCCACTCTGATCCGCACTCCCAAACCTTCATTTACTGTCGTCAATTTTTTGTTGTTTGCACCCACTAAAGCAACCCTAGGAATTTTACACACAAATCTGTCCAAATTTAATTATTTTACTAGTTTCTTATTGATTAACGATATCTCCGATCCAGAATCAATCAAAATTTTAATCGCTTTATGTTTTATAAATGCATCTAAGAATATTAAATTTGAATTAGAACTTTGTCTTTCATTTCCCGCCAACTGTATAAACTCTCTCGGATGACAAAATATACCGGAGAGTTGTTTATGTTTGTTCAGTGGATGCTTTATTGAAAATCCTGTCTGGATTCATTGCATACATCTTCTTCCTCGTTTTCTATTGTTACATGATTCATCTCCCTTCTATTTTGTCGTTGGAAATTCTGATTGTTTCTACCGTCCCTTTGTTCGTTCGTATTCCTAGTCGGAGGATTTTGTGCATCTCTGTTTCTGTTGTGATTTTCATATGTTCTATTTTTTGCGTGATTCCTGTTATCATAATTTTGTTGTCTATTGTAATTTTGGTATTCTCTCGGCCTATCTTCGTTTGTTGATTGGGCATGTCGGTTTCTCTGGTCATAATTTGATTGATACCTTCTTGCCGGTCCATTATATTGTTCATGTTGTCTTCTGTTTCGCATTTCTCTTCTTTTTGCTTCCCTTACTTGAAGGAATTGGCACAAACTATCAATATCTTGATAGTTTCTCAAAATCACGTGGTCCTCCAGCGTTTCTTCGAAATGTCTGCTTATCATTTCTACCAGTTGTTCGGTAGAGTATTTGTAATCTAGATATTTGGAATTGTTATATATCTGCAAAGCATATCTTTCTTCCGATATTCCCATTTTCTCGTGATATCTTCCATTCTGTAGCTCTTGGTTGATTTCCCTCTGTTTAACTTTCCCCCAGAAATAGTTGAGAAATTTATTTTCGAAATCTGTCCAATTTTCAAACTCATCTTCTTTACTTTCATACCATAACGCTGCTCCTTCTTTCAGATGGTTTCTAATTGTTTCTTTGCAGTCGTCAAAATATCTAATATGTTGCAATTTGGTTTTCAAATTTTTAACAAATGGTACTGGGTGTGTTTTTCTAATATCCCCTCCAAATTGTATTTTCGCGTCGCTTGTACCAAGGATAATCATTTCCCTTCTTTCTCCACAATTCTGTTGATTTTTGAGTTCCGCAATTTGTTTTTCGTTTTGCTTAAATTTTTCTTCTATTTCTCGCCTGTCTTCTTGTATTGCATTTTCAAATTTGCTTTCTAACTGTTACTGTTTTCTTTGTCCCCGCCAAAATGTGAAATTTTACAACACTCTATAAGTTGCAGAACACGACAAATATTTCTCCCCAAATTTAATAAATTTTCGCCACAAATATCAAATATGCAATCAGTAAATTTCAAAATAAATATCAAATGTACGATTGGTAAAAATATTAAATAATTCAATAGCAGTAAATATCAACTACCTACGATCAATCCATAAATCAAAAATATTTTTACACCTGGAAAAATTGTCAAATTATCTCTGGATCACCTGTAGTTATTCCTTATCTCTTTCCCTACCATCAAATGCAAAGCTGCGATATTTTTTAAGCCACCACGTTCTGGGCTCCAGTTAATGTGATATTCAAAGATCGGTGTGCTCAAAGCAATTGATTAGATAATTAATTAATTAATTAAATTTAATTTTAATGATGCACTTATGATTTAATCACACTATTTAATGCTCTAATCTCAGGGTTTTATATTCTCGTGCTTCAATATCTCCTTTGCTTTACATATGATAAATAAGGTCAAAGACTAACGGAATAAAACACATATATGGTACAAAAACATCTATTGAAATAAATTCACCCTCAAAATATCCTCTAAAAATAATATCTCCTATTCTGATTATTGAAATACTCCTACCACTATCTAAAGTACTTATTGAAATTTGCGTTATGAATAATTCTACAAAAAAAAATAAAACTGTCTCTCGGATGATGAGTTGTCCAAATTCTTGTCTCTGGTCGCCTACAATTTACTCTTAGCAGCCCCCTATGTAGTCAGCAATCTCGCAACAAACTATTGCAAGCCTATTGTCATCAATGACCCCCTACAGATGCACGTATCTTTCAAAAAACAATGCTAGCCTTTTCTCCTCTCAATAAACTGAATCTATTTCTCGTTCCGGCATGCAACGGTGACTCTTGGAATATAAGTAGAACAATATAACTTACAATGCTTTACGTGATGAGCCTCCGTCAGGACACTTATTTCAACAAACTCACAGCTATTCATTTATCTGCCTTACTACTTCAGGAGACTCTCAGAGATCACCACTATTCGACTTGACGATCATTTAACAACTATCGTCTAGAATCACATTCGTTTAAAGGCCAGCACTAAACAGTAACGTTGAAAAAATTATTCTACCGTAAAATTAAATTATGTAAAAAATTATGAAAGTCCACTGACAACGATTCCAAAGAATTAAATTCCAAATTGTCAATGTCAGATTCAACACCAACTTTTCCTACCATTAGAAATTTCCTAAAACTAATTACATGCCAATCGGTTTTTAAGGAGATTACATTCATTTAAATTTCTAAATACAATTGTTCCCTAACCCGGTCTCATTGTCCAAACACATAACCACTTCCTTATCATACTAACTGTACAAAGAAAATACTTAATCCCTATTTAAATTTTGTTTACCTACGGCCATCCAAAGATAATTGACTTTCATTTCTTCGAAATGAATTTTGGTATATTTTTATTATATGTTTTAACTTTTCTAAAATATTAAGATCGAAACCATATTAATTCAAATTTTACATATCTTAACAATATATATATATAATGTTCTTGAACTCCTAAGTGGAGCATAGAGCTTCAGTGAAAACGCGCCATCGGGTTCTATTTTGCGCTAGGGCCTTCACCTCATTCCAAGACTTTCCTTGACTTCTTATCTCGTCCATGATGGATCTTCTCCAAGTTTGTGCTGGGCGACCTCTTTTTCTCTTTCCTTGGGGATTCCACTCTAGGGCATTTTTTGCAATACTGGAACTATCTTTTCGGAGTGTGTGACCTATCCACCCCCACTTTCTGTATTTTATTTCATTTTCTACCCTCTTTTGTTGGGTCAGGTGTAGCAGATCTTCGTTTCTGATGGTGTTTGGCCAGAAAAAGCACGTCTCTATGCAGAATTTAACTGCGGTGAATTTTTATTTGGATGCTTTTGTTGTAAAGTTAAAATCTTCGGAGTTATAGAGCAATAATTGAAAAAAATACGATTTGTCGGCGCCATTTTGTTTATAAAAAAAGTAGCACACTATCTGCGGACTTTGCATACCTATATTATTAATATATAGGATCTTATAATTCGATTCCAGCAATAAAATTGCTGGTAAATAACTTTTCCATGAATTTTGCTAATTAGCCCAGAGTATGTAACCACAGTCCACCCAATCGTTTAGGTTCGGCAGCAGCATATTTGTTCACTGTGCCACATCATCCGTATTGGTCTATTCTTCTTACCATTTTTTCATCGACCTTTGTCTTTCCTGTGTTCTCCCGGCCATAGTAAGCTCTAGATCTCTTCTCTGATATAGTTCTTTTCTTTTCACTACCAGTACTTGCAGCGGAAAAAATGATGGTTCAAAAGGCGGCGGCAGACTCAGTCTCTTAGGTGCATGCCACCCGCAGCAGACTTGTTCTCTCACTCGTATTATGAGCCCCCTGTAGACCTGTATCTCTACCGCCCCACTCCAGACTGGTGCCGCATAGAGCACCATCCACTGATCGTCTTTCATAGAAGACTCTAATCCTTTCGGATTTGGGTCCTAATATTGAGCATCGCCCTTCCCAACGCAGCCGCATTATTTGCAGCCTTCAGAGTCACCACCCTTTTCTATTCTAGTGCAAAGTCACTTCTAGATACTTTACGTGTTTCTTGGGTATTACCACCTAAAATCACTCTTTGTCCTCGTACGGTTATTGTTGTTATGACCTTCTTTTTAGCAATTATGAAATATGGTACCTGGTGCCCATATAACGGCAAAAAATATTTTATGATATCGAGTTCATGTCATTCATTAGCTAATGACTTTAATGACTTTCATTTAGTAAATTAAATCAAGTATCACATACAGGGTGAGTCATGAGGAACTGTACATAGTCCTACTTCGTATAGAGGCTCCTATGGGGAATAACAAATGACCATTAAAAAGTGTCTGCTCCCGTTGTTTAATAATATTCAGGGCGAGTTTCGCATTTTGACAGAAATTTGTACTCGTCATAATTTTTGAACGGTCAGATCGATGTGTCTCTTATTTTGGTCAATCGTTACACTATTACCACCTAATCAACTGATTTATTCAAGCTAGAAAAAAATCAGGTCCGGCTTTAAAAAATTAGTTCGTTTGGGTCTTAGAAAAAATTTCACCCTGTATACGCTTTTTGAAAACTCTAATATGAATTTTACAACTAAGACAAATAGGCAATTAAAATGGGATATTTATTTTTCCCCACACGATTACTTAATTTTTTATTAAAAAAACAAATTTGTCAAAATCGAAATATTAACCTAAAAATGAAAAAAAAAATGAAATCACGGTTTAACTCGCTACAACTCCTGTTAAATTTTAATATTTTTTTCTGAAATTTTTACAGCAAATATCTCTTACCATTGTGAAGACTATGAAAATTTTTGTAGACTTTCACTCTTCTTCTTGTAAAAGTTATGAATTAAAAAATGAAAGGTGCAGATTCGTGAATTGCAAAGTTAAATCGCAAAAATTAAGTGAAAAAATTTAAAATTTGTCTATTTGATCACGTCTATGTTAAACTATAGAGTCCAAAGAAAAGTGTTGTGGGGAGTTTTAGATCTAGACGTGTTATGAAAAAAATGGTGAATAAAACCATGAAAATAAAAAAATTAAACAACGTTTTTCTTAAAATTAAAAGTTTCACCATTTTTTTTTTCTATAACACCTCTAGTTTTAAAAATCCCCATAACACTTCTCTTTGGATTCTATAGTTTAACATAGACGTGATCAAATAGATAAATTTTAAATTTTTTCACTTAATTTTTGCCATTTAACTTTGCAATTTACGAATCTGCACCTTTAATTTTAAAAATTCATAACTTTTACGAGGAGAAGACTGAAAGTCTACAACAATTTTCATAGTCTTTACAATGACAAAAGATATGTGCTGTAAAAATTTCAGAAAAAATATATTAAAATGGAACAGAGTTGTAGCGAGTTAAACCGGGATTTCATTTTTTTTTTCATTTTTAGGTTAAAATTCTGATTTTGACAAATTAATTTTTTAATAAAAAATTAAGTAATCGTGTGGGAAATAAATAAATATGCCATTTTTATTGCCTATTTGTCTAATTTGTAAAATTCATATTAGAGTTTTCAAAAAGCGTATACAGTGTTGATTTTTTTCTAAGACCCAAACGAACTAATTTTTTCAAGCTGGACCTGATATTTTTATAGTTTGAATAAATTAGTTTATTAGGTGGTAAGAGTGTAACGATTGACCAAAATAAGAGACACATCGACCTGACCGTTCAAAAATTATGACGAATACAAATTTCTGTCAAAATGCGAAACTCGCCCTGTATATTATTAAACAATGAGAGCCGACACTTTTTAATGGCCATTTGTTATTCCCCATAGGGTCCTCTATACGAGGTAGGAGTAGTTTTTTTGAACAGTTCCTCATGACTCACCCTGTATACAAGATTTTACTTATTACAAACAGCAATGAGCGTTTACTATATTTGTAGATTTGCTCCTGGAAAATATCTGGAAATATTCTCAAGATGTTTTATACAAAAGTCCAATAAATATCACTTACATAAGTTATTTTTTTTTGTTTTTCTTCACCGCTTTTTCGAAGGAATAAAACCGAAATTGATACTTATACTTTATCCCTGAAAGAAAATAGAAATATCAAAAATTACTGGAGTTTCCCTGCAAAATGAAGTTTTGCCATAAAGTCTCGCATAACTCAGATATTAATGGAGGAAATCAACATCAGACCCGTATCAAGCGATGTCGAAGAGGAATCAATACCGTATCCGAAAATAAGCACTCGCTATTTCTTGATTAAGGTTATATCCTTCTGACAGAATTCTATTGTGATTTATGAAGCCTTTAACATAGTGGTTAATATATACCTCAATATTGAACTACGTTGGTTGTCTGGGAAATAAAACGGTTAAGATAACTTCATAAAATACCACAATAATCTGAAACGATACTGCGAAGGAGAAGTTAAACCAAACTTACGGATAAGATTCTTTCGGAAAAATAGAACGGTTTTAATACAGCTGATTTAAAACCTTCGGTAATACGTACAAATTAGTCGATAGAAATGAACACTGTATTGTTTAGTGGCCAATATGCATTTGAACATTTTCATTCATATCTTATAATTGTTAAAAATAAAATTTCTACGTTAAGTGAACAATAACAAATTAGTGAACCTAGTATTTACAGACATTTCAGAAATAAATACTTTCTCAAGCTTTTTGCGTCATTCTGCTGTGTCTCCTGCTTGAATTTTCTATTTGACAACACCGATATTCTCAGCATCCTGTGTTACCTGTTGCCCTGATGTCATCCGTCCACCTCAACTTTTGGTTACCCCAAAAGTTAAGCTGACAAAATACACAAGATTAAAAAATTAGAATTTTCCAAAAAAAATAAAAACATTTTTTGAGCTTTTGTACACTTAAGCTACGGGTCTATAAAAAATAGACATGTTTTGTAAAAGCTTCAACTATGCGTGTAAAGTTTTTTAAATTATAAAATTGACCCACCTAAAAAAATAAAAACGAAAAATTAAGTTTTTTTTTAATAACAGAGAACTTAAAAAATTGAAAAAAAAATAATCCTGGGTGTGAGGGATGGTACCTTTTAATTTATTTATCCCGTCCATAAGTGGAAAATTTGATGCGCCACTGTCGATTCATGTGCCATTAAAAAGTGACGGCATAGTGTTCGTAAGTTTTCTTTTAGGTTCTACTATTATGGTAGGGGAGCCCAAGCGGGGAATTCTGCAGTTACACCAGCGCCTCAGATTATCATATAGGGAGAAACCTTGTACCCTGCGGGTGTACCTCTACCATATGTTGGCTCTTAACACAGGGCAGTTCGTTAAGAGGGTCGGAAAAAAAAATCTATACTTAGAAAAAATCGAAATTGTCAGATTAAGATAAGGTAAGCTAAGTACATGCAAAAGAGTGTATATTGCAAAAATCTGACGATTTGAGCAGGGCGTAAGGAAATGGATGAGTAAAAAAGATTCCCAAAATAAAAGCGAATCTGGTGGTATGGGAACGATATTTATTGTTTTTCTGTGCTACTTCGATTGATAACTTATTTTGTTACAAGCGAATATTTTGCGCAATCAACGTCAGATTGAAAAACTAAAAAATACGTGTTCAATATTTTTCAAAAATCTATTGAATGATAGCAAACACGACCCCACGAAGTGAAGTGGGGGGTAAATTTAAAATTTTAAATACGAAATTCGTGATATTTCGCGAAATGGATATCAGATCGATAAACTGCAAAATACACTTATTCAATATTTTTGAAAAATCTATCGAATGGTATCAAACACGACCCCCACGGAGGTGGGGTGGGAGGTTACTTTAAAATCTCAAATAGGAGCCCCAAATTGATACTGAAGATTTGGATTCTGTACGTAAAAATAAGCAACTTTATTTCGAGATATTTTTTCTATTTATGGATAGATGGTACTATAATCGGAAAAAGCGGTTGTTGGAAATGGAAAACTAAATTAAAGATGGAAAGTCCCCACTAAAATGGAAAACTTTACTTAACTTTTTTTGGTTTTAGGACCTAATAATCACAACCCAATAGGTCACCATAACGCTCAATTGACTGCAAACTTAGCATATTTTGCTCCCCTGCTATTAAATTTATAAACTCTTACTGTGCCTAAAATAATTAACAAATTTCACCCAACCGGCTCTTAGTCTATAATTTAATTACTACTACTACTATCGGTTTACAGTGTTCTCCAACGCCTTCCGACTCATAACCGCCATTCTTCTCTGTTTAACCATAGACCTGGAGGAATTTCTCTTTCCTCTAGTTATTTTTTAATTACTTCCCTCAAGCTCTCGTCCGTCCTTGTTTCCTTTTCCCTTAAGGCGTCCACGTCAAAATCTCTTTATCTTGTCATCTGGCATTCTCTATACATGGCAGTACCATATTAGTGGTTTTGATTTTATATCATCAATTATTGCATGAGTGACTCTTATCATTTCTCGTATTCTCTCATTTAGTATCCGATCCCTTCTTGATTTGCCTGCTGCTTTTCTCCAGAAATCCATTTCTGTTCCTAATAGAACATTTTCTCTGCTCTTTGTTTCATTGGCCAAACTTCACTGATATGTAATTACACTTTATTAACTATATCTTTCAGTTACCTTCTATATTGTTAATCTCACCTAATCTAATTACTTTCCATTTTTTTAATATCGTTTGCTCAGTAGATTATATTAATACCATTATATAAAAAGAAATAAATTACAGAAACTTTCTGAACTCCGCATTTTGCCAGTTTTTCTTTCCCTAATAAAATTATATCTGTCACAAAAATTGCAGTAACTTAAATAAGATTCAGTAAAACATCATAAACCTTTCAAAATCGTCATAAAATGCCAAGTAACAAGATTTGTCTTTCAGTTTATACGACGCATTAAAGAAAACCTCAGTATAGTTTTAAAAAGAGTTAGAAATATTAGAACTAGTTTACGTGGTACTAAAAACAACATATCAAAAAATATCTTTGGTTGTGTTCCGACAAACACAACAGATGTGAGTTATATCGCTGACAACTAATCAATGTTGTGAAAGTTTTCGTCCCGGAAACCTCATATTTCAATCAGTTAAGTTGGTTACTGAAAAACTTGAAACTTTGGGAAATACGTCTAAGTTTCATTATTCTTTATTTTCCTTGAAAATAACTGGCGCGGGATTTGAGAGTGTATTAAAAGCAGTAAAAGTTAACTCAGCAGCGATCTCGAGAAAATTAGAGGAAACTGTTTTGCACATTTTAAGGTTTCTTCAGAAATTACCATGGAGAATGATAGTTGTTTACCTATTAATTTTTAAATGAAAAACTGTAGTTAAAGAAGCCTTAAAAAAGAACGACATTTTTTTGTTGGTCTTTGGAGGCTCGTCTCAGCATCTGTTATAATGATTTGAAATTTTTATAAAGCTCTATTAAATATCGGAGTATTCATATAATTAAGTACGAAACCTCAATTAACATTCACATATAAACAGAAAACACCTGTTAAGTGTAAATTATTTTATTTGTATATTGATTACGTTCAATCTGTTCTTGTTTTTTCCCTTCTGTAAAGACTGAAACTTAACTATTATTTACAATCTTAGTCTAGTTATTTGAAATTCAACATAGATGTATGTATGAAAGTTTAAACCCCTTCTTTATGTGAATAACCAGTTAACTTGACAGCAAGCTAATCGGGGGACAGCCTGACTCTCACATACAATAATTCTTCCTTTAAGTTTTATAAGTTTTTTACTTACTTTTTTCTTGCTAGCACTTTTATATATTATTATGTACTTTTAATACCTATACAAATATAACTACTAACAGGTGATCACTGCGGAAGTACTTCGTTTTCGAGGATTTGTAATTCCATATGCCAATATTGATATTAATAGACTGTATAGAAGTCGAAAAAATTAATGAAAAGCAAAAACTAGTCATTCTCGAAGACAATAATGCTCTTCTTCTTCTTCGAGTGTCGGCAATAATTATAGTTATTCGGAATTTAGATACGGCCACTTTGAGAAATTCATTTGATGAAGGTACTTCCGCACCATTTTCTTAGTTTGCGCAGCCATGATATTTTTTTGTTAATCTTTTCCTGTATAATCTGTTACACCTATAATACACCTTCTATCTCTTTATTTGTAATATGCCCGAGATATTCCAATTTTCTTATTTTGATTTATTTAAGATATTCATTTATTTATTCATCATTCTCAGAACCCCTTGTTTTGTAGCGTGTGCTGTCCACGATATTTTCAGAAGTCTTTTATATGCCCACAACTCGAATGAATCCAATTTTTTCAATGATGCCACATTATCCCTTTCCTTCAAGAATTAAATTTATTTAAGCTAAAAACCTGAATTATTAAAAATAGCCAAAGTGATTTATTGCGAGTTTTTGATATTATTTTAAAATTTTTAAATTCACAATTTCATCATCATTCCCTTTGCCTTATCCATATGCGAAGTCGGCTTCCCTAATTGCATTTCTCCACACAATTCTATCTTGGGTCATATCAATGTTAATCCCCTTTACCAACATGTCCTGCCTTTTCGCCTCCCCCCAGGTCTTCTTTGGCCTTCCTCTCCTACTCCTTGCAGGAATCTGCACTTCAGCTACTCTTTGTATTGGGTGATTAACGTCATGACGTTGAACATGATCAAACCATCTTAACATATGCTCTCTCATTTTGGCATCAATTGGTGCGACACCTAGACTTCCCCTAATATACTCATTTCTAATTTTATCCTTCTTTGTCACTCCACTCATCCATCTAAGCATTCTCATTTCCACCACATGCATTCGTTGTTCCTCTTCCTTTTTCACTGCCCAACATTCAGTTCCGTACATCATAGCCGGTCTTATGGCTGTTTTATAGAATTTTCCCTTCAGCTTCGTTGTAATTTTTCTGTCACACAACACACCACTCGCTTCTTTCCACTTCATCCATCCAGCTATAACTCTACTGCATGCATCTCCATCTATTTCTCCATTACTCTGTAATACCGATCCTAGGAACTTAAAACTATTGCTTTTCACAATCATTTCACCATCCAAAAATACCATTCTATTTGTAGTAGCTCCATCTTTAAATGAACATTCCAAATACTCTGTTTTTATCCTACTAAGTTTTAAACCCTTTTCCTCCAGAGATTGTCTCCACTGTTCCAGTTTTTGTTCTAAATCTCTTTCACTATTTCCTACTAACACGACATCATCAGCATACATTAAACACCATGGAATGTTACCCTGTAGTTTCGCTGTTATCTGGTACAAAACTAATGAGAATAAATACGTACTAAGCACAGAGCCTTGTTGCAATCCTACTTCACATGAAATTTATCAGTCTCTCCCACACCTGTCATAACACTAGTCGTTACTGCCTCATACATATCCCTTACAATCTTTACATATTCACCAGGGACTCCTCTCTTATTGAGTGTCCACCACAGAATCTCTCGAGGAACTCTATCATATGCTTTCTCAAGATCAATGACTGCCATATGAGCGTTTGTTTCTTTACTCCTGTATTTTTCCACTAACTGCCTTATAATGAAAATTGCATCTGTTGTTGATCTACCCTGCATAAAGCCAAATTGATTCTCGGATATTTCGGTCTCTTCACGTATCCGTCTATCAATTACTCTTTCCCATATTTTCATGGTGTGGCTAAGCAGTTTTATAGCCCTGTAGTTTGTACATTGTTGTATATCTCCCTTGTTTTTGTAAACAGGTACCAGTATACTGCTTCTCCATTCGTCTGGCATTTGTCCGACTTCCATAATTCTCTTAAATAGACCTGCTAGCCACATTGTTCCTGTCTCTCCCAATACTCTCCATACTTCCCCAGGAATATCATCTGTAGACTAAGAGCCGCTATAGGTGAAAATTCTTAATCATTTTAGGCACGACGGGACGCTATAACTTAAATAGTAGAACCTAAAAGAAAACGTTTGAACACTGTGCCGTCACTTTTCAGTGGCACATGCGTCTACAGTGGCGCATCAAACTTTCCACTTAACGGGATACATAAATTAAAAAATACCCTCCCTAATTACCAGAATTTAATTTTTTTCATTTTTTTAAGTTTTATGTGATTAAGACATCAGATTCATCGTAATTTTAACGCACCACCCCCTTCTCCCTGCCCCCACCATCAAAAACTTTATTTTTCGATTTTATTTTTTTTTTGGTGGGATGCAATCAATTTTAAAATTTTAAAAAATTTACACCCATAGTTAAGGGTTTTATAAAACACGTCTATTTTTTATAGACCTGTGGGTTGAGTGTACATAACCTCAAAAAAATTAAAATTTTTTTTTTGAAAAAAAGTATATAACTTTTTTTGGAGATAGCTGCAGAGCTAATTTTTTCTTAGTCTTGTGTATTTTATCAAACACTATATTTCTAATTTTTTTCAGATTTTTATGTGACGTTGGTCACCTTCAAAAATCCAAAAAACTGTTTTTAAGGGGGTTTTGGGGGGTTTGAACGTGTTTTTCTGATTTTTAAAAATTATAAAGAACTCAGTTACTTCAAGTTACATATAACCTATAAAAACAAAATTGATTTGATATATTATGAAGTCTATAAAATAGGGAA
Organism: Diabrotica virgifera virgifera; assembly: GCF_917563875.1. Taxonomy (NCBI): domain Eukaryota; kingdom Metazoa; phylum Arthropoda; class Insecta; order Coleoptera; family Chrysomelidae; genus Diabrotica; species Diabrotica virgifera. The sequence goes on along the minus strand of NC_065447.1, from coordinate 91,761,754 downwards.
AATCCCCCAAAACCCCCCAAAAAACAGTTTTTCGGATTTTTGAAGGTGGGGAGACTTACGGAAAAATCTGAAAAAAATTTAAAATATAGTGTTTGATAAAATATACAAGATTAAGAAAAAATTAGACCGGCAGCTATTCCTCAAAAAAAGTTATACGCTTTTTTGAAACAAAAAAATTTCTTTTAATTTTTTGAGGTTATGTACACTCTACCTATGGGTCTATAAAAAAGGCATGTTTTACAAAAGCCTCAACTATGCGTGTGAATTTTTTGAAATTTTAAAATTGATTGCATCCCACCAAAAAAAAAATAAAAACGAAAAATGAAGTTTTTGATGGTGGGGGCAGGGGGAAGGGGGTGGTGGGTTAAAATCACGATGAATCCTATGTGTTAATCACATAGAACTTAAAAAAATAAAAAAATTTAATTCTGTTAGTAAGTTCCGTTAACTTTTAATTTATTTATCCCGTCCATAAGTGGAAAGTTTGATGCGCCACTGTCGACGCATGTGCCACTGAAAAGTGACGGCACAGTGTTCAAACGTTTTCTTTTAGGTTCTACTATTTAAGTTATAGGGTCCTATCGTGCCTAAAATGATTAAGAAATTTCACCTGTAGCGGCTCTTAGTCTACTGGTCCTACCGCTTTTCCTTTCTTTATTTTTTGAAGCGCTTGAGCCACTTCCTCGTTGGTTATTTTGGTGACCATTGCTGCTACTGTCTCCGTTGACTCTACAGGCTGTCTGTCAAATTCTTCATTTAATAAGCTGTCAAAGTACTTTCTCCATCTCTTTTTGACATCCCTTTCGTGAACTAGTATTTTATTATTTTCATCTCGGGTACATCTAATCTGATTAAAATCTTTTGCTTTCTTTGCTCTCTGTTTGGCTATTTTATATATCTTCGTTTCGCCTTCCCTTCACAGTTTGGTCACTACAATATATCATTTAAGACAATGGTGAGAAAATGAAGTAAAATATTGGGTATTTTTTTAATAATGACAAAAAGGAAACTAAATTATTTTATTCAATAAGTATGTAATGTATGATATCATACAACACAATTTATTTCATTACCTAGACAAAGATGAACATTGCATTTGTCGCATGTCAATATAGAAATACTATCGCATGAGAAAATATTTCAAAAAATTTAATATTAATAATAAAATTGTTCAAAATCTCTCAGCATAAAATTACTTACTGGACGGAATATGATGTCAATAATCAGGGACAATATTTTACCAGACTAACACATGGAGCTACATACAAAAAATTATAGAGTAATGTGTTAAAGGTAAACGAAAGGGTTAAAGGTCCAAGCTTTCCTTCCATAAAACAAAGACGAGAAATCGTAGCACCTGGCCAACTTAACTCTTAGTTCCAACTTGAAATCTCCTGTGCATATCACTTTTTTCATTTTGTTAAAATTTGCTCTAGCCTGTTATATCCTGATTTTGACTTCCTGAAAGTAATCCTTTGTGAAATTGATCCACGTTGTTCAACGGTATGCATATTGATCTACCCGTTCGACATTGGATATTATCATTACTTCCTCTGATTCATCTATTTCTGTCATATTTTATCTACTTCTACGGTGAAACCGACATTCATTAAGTTACATGATCAAATTTTCCATTAACATTTACAATGTATTATAACATTTTAAAAAATAAACAATGTAAGAGACAAGTAACAAAGTATTCGCCGCATTCACTACTTTTGTTAATCTATTAAGGCCAAATCTTAAGTAAAACCTTTGGGTCAATGTTAATTAGTCAGTATATCCAGCACCTATCAATACAATAATTGTTTGAGTAGGATTAGCAACCATAAAAACGTATATAATTTACTCTCTGATAATGACACATTTACCGCTAAGAGTGGTTCTCAAGACTTACTGCATACATTATTTTATTACTGAAGGTAAAAGAAAGTTGTTGTAACTTGTAATAATTAATCAAAATCACACATTTCAATTTGCTTCGCATATGTTGTAGAATAAGTTTAAACAACGTGTGATCTTTTAGTCTAACTGGACTACATAGTTAGATAGAACATAATTTATTGTAGCTTATTATTGTTTGAATTTGTGGTTCTACAAAAAAAATTATTATTAAATAAAAAAACATACAGTGGTGCTTAACCTTTAACAAAAGCTACGATTTATGTAGTTCCTAGTTAAGGGGCTATGTACTTTACTGTAAACAAGGCCAGGGTAGCCTTGATGATTTCCAATCTAGGATAGGAGTGGCACAAGAAGAAGAAGAAGATGATGTACATTGTACATAGTACACCAGTCACACTAAATTGGCCGCCATGTCTGATAAGTGCTGGTTATAATAATAAGCGCTATGCCTAACTTATCTCTGATGTGTCAGCTATAAGCTTCAACAATTGTCTGCACGGATAAACTTACGGTTGAAAAAATTCAGAAGTTTACCGGGGGTGTATGTAGTACACCAATCACCTCGTTATTCTAGTAAATTTTGGGGAGATTTAAATTACGTAGATAAAAATTTTAATGTATAGTGACTTATACGTAACAAAAGCTAGATAGGCCTGTATCCCGATAGAGTTTATTGAATGGGTAACTAATCAATTGGAAGTTCTGTCCGACAAAATACATGGGACGTTTTCGTAGTATGACGAAAAGTAGTTCGAAACCTATAAACTTAACCAATTAAAACCTAACCAATTAAAACCTAACCAATTAAAACTTCCCCTGTTTCAGTATTTCCGTACATCAAAGTTTGTTCGACTAGACACCGTTGCTATTAACAAATTTTCAGTTTTCTATTTATACATTTTTTTTTTGGTACGCGGGATCCAGGCTTAATATATTTTGTAACGTTTTGAATAAAATAATTTTTAATTTTTTAATTAAAATTATAAGAAAACGTTCATTTTATTATTAGGGAAGTAAATGGCCGTTTTGGAGTTTAATAGTTTTCCTAGTATGGACGGATTTGCTTGAAGATCTGGATTTAGGTTCTTTTTACCTCACTTCCCGATTGGACTTGAGCCCTGGGTTGCTTTCACTTGGTAGGGGGAGTTCAAGCCACCCCTTCTCGTGGGTGAAAAACCGCACGTACAAAGGGGGTGGGTTAAAGCAAACCCTTCTCTGGGGTGAAAAACTATACGTTTAAAATAACTCCGGAAATGGATAAATTGACTAATTTTGCAATTTTTGTTTTATAGAGTTTTTTCCAAAAAGGTTATTTTTAGAGAAAGAGAAGTGTTTGAGTTTTTGTTCTTAAATTTGTTGCTAATCTTTAAATTTTTGTTGTGTACTATTTTTTACGTAACACAAACGTTTGTTATTTATAGAAAAAACAGCAAATACAAAATAAGTTATTGATGTGATCATTCATGGTTATTCTTTCATTTTTCCGACTGTACGTATTAATAGCACATACGATGTTAATATGTATATTTATATGGTTTTAGGTCTTCATATATCAATAATACAATAGCGTAACTTATTTATTAAACAACCAAATTACTTTATATTATGTATATGCATACAGTAATTAATATGAAATGTATGCAATATATAGATGATGTAAATATTTTCTTATTCTAATACATAATATACTTAATAAGAAAATTATTTATTTAATCTTGAAAAATAATCGGAAATTGTAGCTTTTTTTTACTTAAAATACTAGTCAATCTTGTTGCTCTGAATTATAAAAATTAGAAAAATTTACAATGGGTTGGCCATCCCGAATACGTTTTATAACTTTACAAGCGATTAGGATGGGCGAACTGTATTTAAAAATTTTATAACAGGCAAGTTGGTGGCCATATATATAGTTTGTAGACAAAGGAAATTATTTTACGACTGAACTTGTCGGTAAACGATTGAATTGGTACTCATAAGAACGCAATAAAATATTTATTGCCTATCTGAGAAACCCAAATAATATAATTTAAACAGCACTACACAGGCCTTCGAAGTTCTTGGCGAGAAACCATAATACAAGACATAATTTAAATTTTTAGGAAATTCAAAATTGTAGGTAAAAATTTATTCGTTGACCAGAAAAGTATTCTAAAAAGCGGTATTGTTTTATTAATACGCATTCCAATAAACGGATAAATTCATTAAGGAGTAAATAAAAACCTTTCGAGACCTCGAATTTATATTCCATAAACCGGGATATTCCTATAACTGGGTAGTAAGCGGGTTCGACAGTATTATGTTAACAAAGTTGCAAGATTTGTCCGCTATACGCGCACGATCGTTTCTTGTATCCCCTCCAAGTACTGGCACACAGCGAAAAGTGAAATTGTATTCTATATTTATTTATTTTTTCCTTAAAATATTTTAAATTTTAATTTTCTGGCAAATATTAAATTTATATAATATTGTTATTAATATAAACATAAATATAAATATTCTGACAACTGTCAGATTTAAATAAAATGTCATGCAGTGATTCGCGACATCCTTAAAATCGTATATTACGTCAAAATTAATGACTTACTGAAAAAAGGGGTTTTAGATAAAACAGTACAAATTTTGAATACGCAAACATATATATTATTTTTTTACGCAAACATATTAGTAATTTTTGTTTATAATGTATTAATTTAATGCAATCGTTTGATTGTATTGCGTATTGTAGGTCAAACAATATCAAACATGTTCTAGTTTTGTTTGTTTTTGATGACTACACCTGAGGTAGGTATCTTCGATCAGATTTAACCTTGAACGTGACCGTTGTGGCCGTTAAATAGCGAACTCAAATGCCGACACTGGGATCTCTCGAATTAGCGAAACAACTTTCTCCATCGAAAATATTTATACAGCTACTTTTAGCCCAGATACTTCAACAAAAATATTTCTGCAGGTTTGTGATTCTAAAAAAATTACAAATTATATAATAATTGACATGATATTATTAATAGATGACAACATGATTAAACTTAATAAAAAAACTAGCAGTCAACTAAATTGCAAGTAAATAAACCAGCAGAACAAACTTTTGGAAACAAAACAGAAATAATTTTGAAGTATATTAAAAAATTACATAAAAGTGGGATAAACACAGCAGTTACTGAAACACAAGGGAGTTATTGCACACTTCATATTCTAGTCAAGAAAAACAAGAATTTTGTATTTAGCATTTCCGTTTGCTTCAGTTCGATGCTTCTGCTGTTGGAATGTGTTCTAAATTCATAATATATATGGAACAAAACTGAGATAAAACTAATACGTTTTTTGTGTCCGCGCCAAAAGAAGTTTTGTGTTGGTACTAAAAGAAGTTGTGTGTTGGTGCCAAAAGAAGATTTCTTATGACTTTTGTAATAAATGTTGAATTATAGTGATTATTAATAAAACAAGAATTAGACTTTGTAAGTTCTAGGTGTTTACCCAAAGTGACAGGAAGTCGGCATATTTGAACTCTTATTATGTCTTCGGACACATTATGCGAAATGAATCCAGATGTGAACTCCTACAAGCCATTCTGCAAGGAAAAATATTTGGAAAGGGGAGTCTAAAAAGAAGAAGAGCATCCTGGAAGAGTAGCCTTAGAACCTGGTTCAACACAACATATTATGTGTGGCTTTTGTGCATGATATCATGATTATCGTCAACGTTTTTCACAGATAGGCACCTCAGGAAGAACAAGAAAATCAAAATATACACATACACATACATAAAAACTCAAGACTAATTTGGTACAAACACTAGTTTCCAAATATTTAGCAATGCTTCTAAAACATCGATCATACGAGCAGTACTTAGAAAAAGGATCGATACATTTGAGATGTGCTGTAGAAGAAGAATGCTTTGTGATCATGTCTCGCCAGAAGAACAATAGATACCTATATCTGTTCTTACGGAGATTAATAATCCTCGTCTCTCCAGTTCCATACACATATTTAAAAATTTTAACATTCTTGGGGTACACAGGTAATACGTGCCGATAATACGGAGCGATTAGTATTCCAAGGAAAACCGCAAGGAAGACGAAGTCAAGAGTGCTCAACATCCCGATGGAATGATACAGTCGAGAAGTTAGTAAACATCAACTTGATTAATGCGGTACTTGCCGCACAATTATAGGAATAGTTGGAGAGACAGATGCCGCATAAAAAGAGCAATACGATCACTGGAAGAAACGCAAGATTTATAATCACTACGTATCTGTTGAGGCGTAGAGGTTGAAAGAAATGAAAACATTATAATATTTGAATATTTGGGTAAAATTATGGGAAATCAAAACAATATATAAATAAGTGAAATATTTTGGAAGAAACAGTTCACGGTAATAGAGACGTCGACAGACGACCAATATTTTGAATAAATAACCCATTAAATAACTACTTCATAGTCTGGTTTGCAAAATCAACAACAGGCTTATTTAGAGTAACGGTACATAAAATTATCCTTTCCAGAATAACTGCCAATATTCTGTAACGCACAGTTTCTGGAAGAAGAACTAAATAAGCAGATTGAGTATCTCATATCTAAAAACAAATGAAATTATGTCTGGTAGTTCTTTCAATATGTGATATTAGTGTCAACATCACATATTACTCCCATACATAAGAAGGGACCTAAAAATAACCCCAACAACTATAAAGGAATCGCAGTCATCAGCACCATTGGAAGAATATACTCCAGGATATTAAGAAATGAAATAGAACGAGAAATTCAAGGAAAGCAAGCTGAATAACAAGCTGGTTTTCGTGCGGGACGTTCAACGGTAGACAATCTCTTCACTTTAAAAATAGCACTAGAAAAAAGAATACAGGGAAATCAGGAAACCCACATCGCTTTTATCGACCTAGAAAAAGCCTATGATAGTGTCCCCATAATAGAACTGTGGAAATCAATGAAAGACATCGGTATCGATGGAAAACTCATAGAAGCAACTTAAATGTTATATGAGACCAATAACACCAGAATCAAAAACGGCAAAAATTTCACTGAGGCATTTAATACTTCAAAAGGCCTCCGACAAGGATGTTGTCTATCTCCCACTCTCTTTAAAATATATCTTGACCAATCCTTACAGAGGTGGACAAAAGCAGTAAAACCTATGGGACTGAAAGTGGGAGACGACTCTCTATTTACATTATACTTTGCAGACGACCAAGTTGTTATAGCCCAAGCTATATGATACGGAAGCTAAATGAACATTACCAACAGGCAGGATTAGTAATAAATAAGGACAAATCAGAATACTTCATAGTGGGAAACGAAGACATTGAAAACCTACCATTGGAACAAGGACATATTGTTGGTGTGAAACAATATATTTGGGAGCTATATTTAACAAACCAGGAAATGGTGAAGATGAAATAGAACACAAAATAAATAAAGGTACAGGCATCACTAGATCCCTCAATTCAATTTTGTGGGACAAAGATATCAGGAAGGAAACAAAGAGAAGAATATATGAAAGTATAATGAAGAGCGCTACAATCTACGGTGCAGAAGTTTGGGACATAAGTGCAAGAAATAAAAAGAAGCTACTTAGTACAGAAATGGACTTTTTGAGGGGAAGTTGTCAGGTCTCAAGATAAGAGCATATAAGAAATGAGACAATTAGAGAACATATGAAGGTGGAAAAAACTATAATAGACGATATTGAAAGGAGACAGCTGACATGGTTCGGTCACGTTAAAAGAATGAATGAGACTCGCTGGCAGAGAAAAATATTAGAGTGGGTCCCACCGGAGAGAAGAAAAAGAGGACGACCACGGAGAAGCTGGAGGGACAATATTCAGGAGGCAATGGATTTGAGGCAATTAGATGAAGATATGTGTTACGATAGAAGAAGTTGGAAACTAGGTATGGAGAGGCGGCGACAGCCGTAGAAATCCATTATATATAGTCCTTTCAATATACTGGAGCGCCCAACACTCGCTGGCAAGTTCGCTTTGCTTATAAAAATTAGACTGAGAAAATTAAGAACGTTTAGAACTCCTTTGTAGCCTTCTATAAAATTATTAGATCTTTCGAAATATAGCACACTGAAATTGCTATAAAAGTTAATTGATATAATAATATTTACATTGGATGTCTCACAGTGATTGGTGTATTAAACGTATCTGCCAATCTAAACGGATTTAAGATCTGAAAGTTCAGCTGCAGAGGTTTTCGATAGTGATAAAATTGACTAATGAACCATTATTACATGTGAGCATGAGCTATTTCCGATTATGTCGAAACTTTTCCGTAACTTCGTTGTTTGATTTGTATTGCATTTTTCAATTACTCATTGTTTTCTAGGGATATATTGTTGAGTATATAATATTGTTGAGCATACAAGTGTTACCTAGCATTTTTTGCATTTTGAAAAACAGGAAAATCTAAACATTTGAGTCAGCTTTTACTGCTTAGACAATGAAGAACACGATTTTCTACACGCTCAAAGTTCTGAAGTTCATGTCATCATTGGCGGGAATCTTTTAATTTGAGGTAACTTAGCAATTTATTCATTATGATACACAACATATTGCATAAAAATGATAAAATGCACATTCCTGGCTTTTAGAAAATGCGAAAGCCTACTTGATGAAACACCGTTTTGTGAAAAGAGCAAATAGTTAACAAAATAAAATTTAGATACTAAAAACTTGAAACTTCAAACTGAATTTAGGATTGTTCGCCAATACGAATAGTGCAGTCACTGAAGGTTTTCACCTCCGATTTCGTTGAACATCGATTTTCATGAAAATTGGTGAGTAGTTAGAGGATACCTCAAGAAGCAAAGGTGACCTAATGCCAACTTGCGCTTTTACCCTGGGGGTGGATGCCACTCCTTCTCGTGGGTAAAAATTATTTTATTAAATAGAATAGGTACCATAAGTCGATAGAGGGACAAATTCTAAGAAAAATTTGTTATATAAAATTATTAAAATAAATCAAAACTTTTTGAGCTATTTAAGATCAAATATTTTAATTTTTCTTTAGAAAAATGCACGTTTTTAACCGATTGTTCAAAAATAACTTAATAACTATAAGCTTTTTTAAAGAAGTTATTATTGCCATAATTAAAGATAATAAAACATTGAATACACTTCTCACCTTAAAGAACTAAACTAATGTTAATTCAAAGTGAGTTATGGGTAATTGAATGTATATTTTTTCTGACGAGTAATCAAATCTAAGAATAGAGGGACAAATTCTAAGCAAAATTTGTTATATAAAGTTATTAAAATAAACCAAAACTTTTTGAGTTATTTAAGATCCAAGAATTTAATTTTCCTTGAGAAAAATGCACGTTTTTAACCGATTTTTCACAAGTAACTTAATAATTATAAGCTTTTTTAAAAAAGTTATTATTGCCAAAATTAAAGATAATAAACATTGAATACACTTCTCACCTTAAAGAACTAAACTAATGTTAATTCAAAGTGGGTTATGGGTAATTGAATGTATATTTTTTTCGATGAGTACTCAAATCTAAGCGTTCAAGCTTAAATAACGCGAAAACGATGGATTTTATAAAATATACCTGCTAAACACTTTTCCAAGTACTTCAAAATACCAATCAAATGAGCTCCAGAAGAAGTTAATAGCATAACAATTAAGCAAGTTATGATGAAAATAAGAGAGCCCTTTCTATTTTTTTAGGAAGGACTGAAAAATAAAACATAGGTATATTAGGTCTGGATCCCGCGTATGAAAAAAAAGTTGATTAATAGCAAGCTGAAAATTTGTTAATAGCTTAAGGGTGTCTAGTCGGATAAACTTTCATATATGGGAACACTGGAACAGGGGCAGTTTTAATTGTGGAACAGGTTAAAAATTTGGAACGGTCATACCACGAAAACGGCACATTTATTTTGTCCGACAGAACAGACTTAAACTCTCCGAACAGAGATTGAACTCTCATGCAAAAATCAGACTGCTATTTATCACCTGTCATAATTCCTGTCATTTGACATATTCTACATGTTCCACTCATTAAAACGCCCATTTGGTGATAAATAGCAGTCTAACTTTTGCATGAGAGTTTAATCTCTGTTCCGAGAGTTTAAGTCTGTTCTGTCGGACAAAATAAATGTGCCGTTTTCGTGGTCTGACCGTTCCAAATTTTTAACCTGTTCCCCTGTTGCAGTGTTCCAATATATCAAAGTTTGTTCGACTAGACACCCTTAAGCTATTAACAAATTTTCAGCTTGCTATTAATCAACTTTTTTTCATACGCGGGATCCAGACCTATATGCCATTTCCACAAAAATTAAAATTTATAATAATCTTTACAATCTCTTTATATTAGCATTAGTAATTATTTCAAAAATTGTGACTGGCTTAAAATGCATATCTTTGAAAAAAAAAATAATTAAAAAAAAAAGAATTTTTATAATCATCGAAATTTCCATTTTGTTTTGATATTAACTCAAAAAAAATTTAGTTTTTTTATACCAAATATTTTACCCGTTTTACTATTTCTTTAGGGTAAAAAATATCCGAGGTAGAAATGTTTCAAGCTGAAGTTATGCTGTGGGAATTATGTAACTGGGGTCATTTAACCTTCTATTTTTTAAAAAAGTAAGGGGTTAAAAAGATTAAATTCAACGTTATTTAATAGCCCTTGCAATTATCTTTTATATGTTTTTTAGGTGAACCTGATATCGTAAAATTTAATGGAGTTATTAAAAAAAAACCTAACATTTTTGGAAAAATAAGATAAATTTTGAACAATTCTTGGAGCATAAATTTTAATGCTATCGACTCGTGCGGGAGCTTATTTGATAGACATTTCTAAGTACTTTCACAAATGTTTAATAAGTTTATGTTATAAAATGTATCATTTTCCCGTTATTTAAGCTTGAATACTTAGATTTGGGTACTCGCCGAAAAAAATATACCTTCAATTACCTATAACCCATTTTTGTTTAACAATAAAAGGTTTTTCTAGTAAGAAGTTTATTTCATTTTTTATTAGCTTCAATTTTGGTAATTATAACTTCTTTGCAAAACCTTATAGTTTTGAGTTATTTGTGAAAAATATTCGTGCATTTTTCTCACGAAAAATTAAAATCTTTGATCTTTAATAACTCAAAAAGTTTTGATTTATTTTAATATCTTTACATATCAAATTTTTCTTAGAATATATTCCTCTAGCAAATTATGAAGTTATTCTTAATAAAATAATTGTAATAATAATAGTAAATAATAATAATTTAATATCCACCCCTGAGAAAGGGTACAATCCACCCCCAGGGTAAAAGCGCAAGTTGGCACCATCTCAGCTTTGTTCTTTGAGGCATCATCTAACCACTCACCAATTTTCATGCAAATCGATGGAGGTTCAATGAAATCGGAGCAAATAGCTCATATCCACCTTCAGTAACTGCACTAGATAATTAAGAAAACTTTTTACAAAAAAATTCTTTTTACAAAAGCTTTTTATAGACAGACCAGTGCTTACTTTGTAAATCTCTCCAGGTCTATTTTAAAATTCTGGTTTTATTGCAGTAATGAGTCTGTACTATTTACGAGTGTATTTATGCTAATTATTGATGATGAGTTCTATACATGAAATTATATTATAACTTATAACTAATTGAAGTAACTGGACGGCAACTATACGGACGGAGAGGCCATAGTTTTCTCAAAACTCATTTAAGATCAGTTAATTCATGCTTAAAATAACTAATATTAGATTCAGATTAAGAACACTTTTTCTATAAATTGACACTCGTCATAAACAACAATAGTATATTGTACAACAAGTGAGAAAAAAACATATTTCTCACGAGCGCAGAAGTTTGTTGCTCGAGCCGAGGCACGAGGCGAGTGCCGCAAATCAAGTGAGGGAGAAATATGTCATTTTCTCATGGGTTGTACACTGTACTTTTTCTATGGATGCGGTTTTGTCAAGAGCTCAAATTTCAAAATTAAATAATTTAGGTGCTGTTAGGTATATTATATGCATAAATTAAAATAAAATACATAAATATACATGTAGGTATTTAATAGTCTTAAAATTTATATACTTACGTTATTTATTTTAAATTCTAATTAACAGTTATTTTCGAACAGTTTTGATAGATAATTCCTGGTAAGTTTAGCTTCAACAACGGAAACGGCGATCATATGAGGGGTGTAAAATCAAAGGCGGCAATCTCCACTTTTTCATGTTTTGGGTTAGGGACGCCATTTGTTGCGTTTTTTTATTAGCTGTTAGATAAAACTATTTGTAAAAACCAAAAGCGATCTTAACTGTTTACAAATCGCAGTGAAAATTCATGTTAGGATCAAAAGCAGCAATATCTATAGCTGAGTGCGTACCAAACACGGCAATCTCCGCTGCGGGCCAATAAGAACCACGTTGCGCTCGCACGTGATCAACTGTTAATGTCGTGAACTCTGTCAAAACCTGTGAATATGTACCCGAACTTCCGGATATTTTTTTTACGTGATATGCACTTAAATTGCTTTTACATTATTGTTGAATATCAAAATATATTTTTCGTCACTAAGTAACCGGCACAATGATGTTTAATTAGTTTCAAAACTGGTAATATCCTTATAGATCATTTTCATATCAGTCAATCTGCTAGCGTTGCAAACAAAAGCGGCAATCTCCAAACAAAAATATTTAAAAAAAGGAAAATAACTAATTTCTTAAGCTCCTCCTTCTGGACATCCGATCACAAACCAAATTTTATATGATTCCTATTAGTTTTATTGCGTTAATTTAATTTTGCTAGTTTCTACAGTTTTTCGCGGTTTCCCAAAATTATGGAAATGGGAGATTGCCGACTTTGATTTTACACCCCTCATATATGGAAAACCGTAAAAAAATATTTCTCACTGCAATGGCCGACTCTTCTCACTGCATGAGAAATTGTTCGTTTTGAATGTATGTAAGTAGTGAGAGAAGTTGCTCATTGTATAACATCCATAGAAAAAATAATATATAACATATAAATTATTCATATCATGATAACAGAAAGTTCATTACTTATTGAATTTATTGTATGTTTGTTGTTTGTTTGGGTTTATATGACTGCGGACACTAAATCCATTCGCCAATGAATTTATTGTACTACTGACATTTATATCACATTTTAGATTATACCGCATTTTCTGTCGTATAAAATATTTATCCGGGTAACTTGAATATTTAATTTCCAGTGTTCAAAAAACATTTTCTCGTGTTTTTAAACTGATGGTTTTTATTTGATTCAATTTTAATCTACATCTGTATTGACGGCGAATATATTTGTATTAGTTTCGTTGTTAATAAAACACATATTTATTTTTTGACATCCAAGCGAATTTATATATGAATCTTTTTATATAGTTACATACGAACATACGTATATATGTAAATACTAATGAATAAAATATTAGTTTTAGAGATGTAATAAAATATTAGTATATTATATAATAACTATTATACATATTTCTCAAAAATATGGGAACTACACTCCCGTAAATACTGGTGCAAAATGAAAACAACAGATATATACAATAATTGTATATATCTGTTGTACCAGCATATATTGGAAATAAACCATAATATGGTTTTTGGTCTGACCAGAACATCCAACTATTTATCTGACCAATAAACATTGAGAATTTAGAGCTTCTGTAGCTCTGAACAATTGTATTGAACTGCACCCGTACCACTCCCTTAAATTTTGCAACCAGGAAATCCTTCAACGTCCCACATTCCTATTTCCCGAGATTTTTTTTGAATTATGAGCCTTAGCAGGGAGTACTTTTCGTCTCTCATTATGTGGCATAGATATTCCAGAATTAAGAGCAAAAACTGACAATGGCTGGTTGTCATTGACAAAATATATACTGACCTTGGTTGTTTATTAGTCCTGTCGCCAGGGGGGGTACAACGGCCTCCTTAATTCAGATGGACTTACCCAAGTTTTTTTTATATATTTTGACCCGCAGAATACGAATTTTTTGGGTAACAGTTGATCCGGATGTCGATAAGTTTGTTATAGACAAAGAACTTGAGGAATTACATAACAGCGATTTCTCGCAAAACAAAACATCTTTTTGTATTTTTTGGGTCATTTTAAGCAAAAAATATTCCTACAAGTTTTTTCGTAGAATGCATAGTTTTCGAGATAACCGCGGTTAAACTTTCAAAAAATCGAAAAATTGTAAATTTTAAACCCGAATAACTTTTGATTAAAAAATAAAGTAGCAATTCTGCTTACCGCATTTGAAAGTTTAAGTCAAATTATATCGGTTTTGATTATTTGCATTGCTAAAAATTTATTATTTTATTGTTAAACAAAGCTGTAAACTGTAGTAAACACCTAGTATGTGAGTGATGTTTTCTATGATTTCTCATTTAAAATCGAACGAGTAGGTAGAGTAGCTACAAGTGCAAGCGAGGCAATTTCTACGTAGCATGCGGTAAAACGCATGTATTAGGCACGGGAAACCTATGTGTTTATAGATTAGTTTAACAATAAAAAAAATAATTTTTAGCAATGCAAATAATCAAAACCGATATAATTTGACTTAAACTTTCAAATGCGGTAAGCAGAATTGCTACTTTATTTTTTAATCAAAAGTTATTCGGGTTCAAAAATTGCAATTTTTCGATTTTTTGAAAGTTCAACCGCGATTATCTCGAAAACTATGCATTCTACGAAAAAACTTGTAGGAATATTTTTTGCTTAAAATGACCCAAAAAATACAAAAATATGTTTTGTTTTGCGAGAAATCACTGTTATGTAATTCCTCAAGTTCTTTGTCTATAACAATCTTATCGACATCCGGATCAACTGTTACCCAAAAAATTCGTATTCTACGGGTCAAAATATATAAAAAAAACTTGGGTAAGTCCATCTGAATTAAGGAGGCCGTTGTACCCCCCCTGGCGACAGGACTATATACAAAAACAGTTTATTTATGACGGTTTTTGTCACGATATGTTTCTGACAAATGTAAATGTTAGTTTGCTATCAAGTAGTGCCAATAGTTAAAAATTTCATAAAATTGACATTGGCGTTTTTGCAATAAACCATTCAATTGGTTTAGTAAATTATTAAAATTGAACTGAAAAAACACTTTTTAAGATAATTTAAATTTTGTTTTTGAGGTCAATTTTAATAATTTATTAAACTAATAAATTGTGGCCAATAGCCAGGAACAAAATGACCAATTTTCACTTGAATGTACCGTCTATCGTTAAATTCTTGCATTTAAATCATCATACACGGTTTGTTGTTAAACTATTGTTTTATGACCGTTATTTTCAAGCACCATGTGAAATATTTTCGTAACTCGATTATTTTCAAATACCAATTTTGTGAATAATTTTTCCTTTTCTGTATTTATCTTTTAGGGATACCGGTTTATTTTTAATTCGAAAATAAAGAACTTGTCACCATTCACTTTCATTTTCTCAGTTTGCTCATATTTTAAGTACACGGAACCAACTTTTGTTCGAATTTTTTCCTAGTAGGGGAGTGCATTTAGATTTTCACTTCGGAAAAAATCAAACAAGATAAAACTTTCTGTAATTTCATTAAGAAATGTTTAATAAACAACATATCAAAAAGTTCTACTCGAGAAGTGGGTGCTTCATTTTTTATTAAACAAATAAACAGCGAAGTTAGATATTTTTTTAAATAACTCCGAAAATATAATTTTTAGAAAAAAACTGACTTGACCATTCAAAAATTCAGAAAATTTTACAAAAAAAACCTTATATAAAGATTTTTCTAAAATTAAATCTCTAGCTTCTGTAATTTTTTATTTATAACGCTAAAGTCACCCTTCTCACACACATTGGTGCACTGTAAACTAGCGTTGGAAGAAGTGCACGGTTGAGTTTTTTTAATGTAATTCTTTAACTAATGGATCAAAAGAAAATTTACAAATTGGACATGAAAGAAGATCAAATAATCTATCTTATGGTTGTAATAAAAAGAAATAAAATGTATGGACATAAGTACGGTGTGGGCGGAAAGTGAGCCTTACATGAACTTTGTTTAAAAATGATTTAAGAATGTGTAACTAATACAATTTTACTTATAAAACTCTCAAATTTGCACAACTTACCTCTCAATAATCTTACTAAATGATGTTTTGTTCAAAAAAAATCTCAAAAATTTAATTCAAATGATACGATGTCCCAAAAAATGTAATTTTTGAAAACTTCCTAGTTTTACAGAATTCCCACCACTTTAAGACGGTATTACTCAAGTTTGAATAAAGCTAATACAATTTTTTTGATATTTTTTTAAAGCTTAGGATATAATCTTAAAAAACACTGAATTATTTTAGTTTAAAAATGAAATAAACAATTTCTTTTTGAGAAAACTAAGAAAGATAACAAAAATGTAATACAAAAACCGAAAATTACCAGATGAAAAAATGTATATAGAGAGCGATCAAAACTTTTTTATGTAAAACTTACTTAAAATACATTTAATAATAAGCTTCAACAATAATAAATGTTTAACAAAAAAATTTTTTTTAGCTCTTATACAGTATGTCTGCGTAACTTGGAACCTATTGATAACTTTTTTAATATCAGTTTTACGAAAAAAAGTTATTCTTTATAAAATACTCTGCATCGTATATAACATAAGATGCAACCATCAAATATCAAATTTTGTTAATTTTGTACGAGGTATGTCAAAAAATATGAATTTCACTCAATAGTAAAGTACCTTTATATTTCACAATATCAAAAATTTTTATAATGAAAAGTTGTTTGGAATTAAAAACTATGTTCCAATATGTAATTATATCCTTCTAATCGAAAATTTGTTTTTTTTTTAATATTGTTTCAAATTAATTATACCCAACACCATTAAATTTTCACTTATTATTTATGATAACTGTTTTATTATTAATTTTATGAAGAAAGTTATTCGTCATAAATAGCTGTGCATGGTCTAACACTTAATATTCAAATATAAAATATTATATTTTATCAATATTATACGAGGTATGTAAAAAAATTATATTTCGCGCAATAAATATGTACCTTTATAGTTCACAATATTTCGATTAGAAGAGTGTAATTGCATATTGACACATCGTTTTTAATTCTGAACAACTTTCCATAATAACAATTTTCAGTATTATGAAAAATATAGGTATTTTACTCATAACTGAAATTTGTTTGATTGGATTCTACTTCTTTTTCATTTAAATATCCGCCATTTTCGATCCGCCATTTTGAAATTTAAATGTTTAATCTTTAATTCAGATTCAACAACCTGTTAAAAATAAAGACAATAAATGTTTTAGAAACATGTTCTTTTTTATGTTCTTTTTAGAAAATCCGCATTTTGGATCCGCCATTTTATAGTTTATAATGTTAACATTTAACTTAGGTTTATCAAAGCTCTCAAAAATAAATATACATATGTAGAAATAAATACATTTTGTAAAGAAATTATTATTTTACAACTATTTTTTAAGTTATCCGCCATTTTGGATCTGCCATTTTATAATTTAAATTATCAAAATTTGATTCAGGTTCAGCAACCTCTCAAAAATATCCACATATATGTAAATAAACACGTTTTATAAAAAAAATTCGGATTTTACAACTACTTTTTAAGGATTTTTAGGAAAAAATCCGCCATTTTGAATCCGCCATTTTGAATTTGCAAATTGTAATGTCAGATTCGGGTTCAGCATAATGAAAACTAAGATAAAAACATTTTTTATCAAAATAAAATGTTGAATTTACCCATATTCTTAACATTATTTATACAAAATAATTGTTATTATTTAAACAATTAATAAACAATTAGCGGCGAAATTTGTGAGTAGAACTTTTTACTTTAACATATTTATAAACTAACAAAAAAAGTTTTAGAAAAATATAACCTTGTTTGATTTTTTCCGAAACATTGTATCTTTTCATTCTATAGACGAATGGACGAAATGTGATTACGTATTTTGTAAAGTCACTTTGGTCTCCTTTATTCGTTGTCTGCTTGCCGTATTAACTGCAAAAGGAAGAAATAAAGGAAGTAACCAGAAATTGGTTCCACGAGAGGTTTCAGATTTACGGATCTGAGACTTCTCATTTCGTTAAGAGTTAAGAGATGTTGCTACAGCATCCAAAATGCGAATTAGTTTTATAATTCTGCTTAAATAGACAGTTTGGTTTCATTTCGATTCAGAGCTGATCATGTAGCCCCTCTAGTGAGGTCTGGGGAGACTGAATCGTACGTAAGGGGAGGATTGTACATCGCTGAACCGAAATAACATAATTTGTCTTTCATTTTCTGAGTTTACTCATATTATTAGTAGACAGAACCAACTTTCGTTGGATTTTTTTCTAGACGAATGTGACTGCCTATTGTAGAGTCCCTTTCGTCTCTTTTACTTGTCGTCTGCTTGTCCTATAAATTGTAAAAAGCAATGATTAAGGATGTATCCAGAAATTGGTTTGTTCCCTGAGAGGTTTTCAGATTTACCTACGGATCTGGGACTTCTTATTTCGTTAATAGATGTCGCTACAGTGTTCAAAACGCGAATTATTTTTATAATTTTCCGTAAGTAGAAAGTTTGGTTTCAATTCGATTCCACGCGAATTTCTGCTTAAATAGATAGTTTGGCTTCATCTCAATTCAGCGCTGATCATATTGTCCCTCTGATGAGATCTGGGAAACTGAAACGTACGTAAGGAGATGATTCACCATCTCTATACCGAAATAAAACATCTTCATTTCGGTTCAGTTTGCCTTTCAGTTTCAGTTTGTTAATAGTAATTTTTGAAGTTATACTTCTTTAGGCGCGTTTAGGAGTAAATGTATATGTGCACGAATTCATCAAAAGTCTTGGTCCTGAGCGCAGCTGAAATGTTTTACGTGCTCTGATTGGGTAGTTACAATGACCTGTCAAATTGTTCGATATGTCGGGTAAACAAATGTTGTGTATATTAGTTTTTATTGTTGTGAGTACAGAGACAAAAACAAGTTTATAATTGAAGTGACTTTTAAAATAAAATCCACAAGGAAAATTAACTTCCTGTAGCTGGCTGTATACCATAAATTACAAAAATACCAAGTTTTTTGTAAAAGGTATATTTTAAAATACCCTAAATAAGGGTCACAATACAAAACGTTTTTGGATTAAGAAATCCATCATTAGTGTTTAAAAGCCCTAAAATGAAGTTTAATATAATTAATTGAGATAAAAGTTAAAAATGGACAGAGATTTTAAAAAACAAGAGGCCATACTTACAAAAATTGCATGCCTGAGCCACCAAAATGTATTGGGTAAAAATCCTTTAAATGTAAACGATTTAGTTGTTTTACATATTTATATTAAATCTCTTGTGATGTCAAAGATATGCCTGGATGTTACCCAGGGCAACACAGGACTCTTCCCACGTGGTTGGAATTTTTTTTTGAGAAAACCTCACATATTGGATTTCAATGGCCAACTGGCAACTGAATTCAAGAGCAACCCAAAAATTACCACCACATCTATCAGAATTGAGTCTCATTCCAGCCAACCTCTTCTTCTAAATCTATCTCATAGTTTATTGATTAGATAGCTCTCGTATCATAACAACACACTACACATATTTCATGGTCCAATATCACAACGTATTCTGTCAGACTTTTCATACCCTTCAACTACCCCATATTTTATGATCACTTCATTTACAACCAATGTGATGTCAGGTCTCTGGAGGACTTAGTTTCATCAAGCTACTCTAGTGTCATTTTTAGTCAGATACAAAAATAGTATTTCTATAAGTAATAATCATATTACTTTTTCCATCTTTATCCAATTTATGTTGGGTCGACTTATAAACAAGTTATCAGTCATCAAACAATTATCCTTCAATTAATACTCTTAGATTTGTAGACATATTATGTACACATTACATAAAATTTTATGTTCCCAGACGTCTATACGTATAAGGCCTTTCCCATTAGTTGTCTAATTGTATTGATTTTATACCACTAATACAACATCTATTGGTATTGTTGACTGCATAACTTCTGGCAACGTAAACATTTTATTTTCCTCTTTGAATACTTAATTAAGGATTATTTCGAGGAAAAATTTTTTCATCTTTTTTTCAACAGCTTTAACTCCAACATATTAGGTAAATTTGATACTGTTTTTTAATTTAAACATTAAAATAATCTTTAAACGTTGTGGCTGAAGTAATGATATAACTAGGTTACATTGACAGTTCTTAATGTCTTTTTGGGTTGCTCTTGAATTCAGTTGTCAGTTGGCCATTGAAATCCAATATGTGAGGTTTTCTCCAAAAAAACCCTGGGTAACATCCAGGCATATCTTTGACATCACATGAATTTTATATAAATATGTAAAACAACTAAATCGTTTACATTTAAAGGGTTTTTACCCAATACATTTTGGTGGCTCAGGCATGCAATTTTTGTAAGTATGGCCTCTTGTTTTTTAAAACCTCTGTCGATTTTTAACTTTTATCTCAATTAATTAGGTTATACTTCATTTTAGGGCTTTTAAACACTGATGATGGATTTCTTAATCCGAAAACGTTTTGTATTGTGACCCTTATTTAGGGTATTTTAAAATATACCTTTTACAAAAAACCTGGGACTTATAGTTTTTAAAAGCAACAGGTACGTAATTGTAAATGTTTCAGTATTGTAATAAAAAATTACGTAGGTATCTATTTGGAAAATGTAAAATGTACCGACCTAGTCTAGTAGGTAATGCTTTGATTTACATAAGTCGATTACCAACAAAATTTCTACCAATCTTTATCTAATACATTGTTTTCTTACTCTATGTTTTGTTGTATTTCAATATTTTATTTTTAAAATCAAACTAATTTGAAAAATGAGAAAAAGCAACTGTCAAAAAGTTTAACGTTCAGTTGGTGTATCTTCCCACATGAATCGTGCGTCTAAGTGGCTAAGTTGTAATGTGCGTTAATTCCAAATAAAAAACCCTAATATACGCAGGTTCGATCCCCAATGCACATTTTTATTGTTTTATTTTTTTATACATTTTATGATTGTCGGTATATTTATTATATTTTTTTTTTTCAGAAAATACGTATTTAGTTAAAAATTTTGCCAACAATTATTGTTCAGAAATGATTTCTTTGTTGCATTTTTCAAAGTGTTTGTGTGTGTTTTATTATTTTATGTTTTTTGCGGTTTAATCCCATATAAAATAACAACCAAAAAATTTGATGTTAAAATGAACCATGTTTTGCTAACTAAGTTGAAGTAGTTAGGTAATAATATAAAAAAGGATTACTTACTCAATTGTAATGCAGCCAGTAACAAAATATGTTGTACCTGGAACAAAACGAGGCTATTAGAAAACAATATATTTAAAACATATTTTAGTCTTCAATATGTTAACTCTCAGATGAATATATTGTTACGTACGCTTGTTCTGCTGCTTGAGTTTATGAGTGTCTTAGTGTCTCAAACCATTTAAGTAATTGTCAATTTAATGAGTAACACCGAGCCCTACGTTCTCATAGATTACTGTACTACTGGTATGTATACTGGTATCCGCTGTGAGCTCGTAAGTAGAGGGGATATTTAAAAGTTCGTGAGCACTAGTAATGACAAGTCAGTGAACGTTTGCTGAAAATTTGACATAAATGTGAAAGTGATTAATTTGAAACATTGAAATTAAAAACATTAATTGGAAAAAACATTAGTTGGCCTTTGCGGCATATTATACTTTTACCTTAAATGAACTTACGTTTAAATATAAAAATTTGTTTTTTTGCATTTAAATATAATTAATCTATTAATCTAAGCGCCATCTACATGATAATTATTGCCAAAGTGTCAGAAGTAGGAAAAAAGGAAACTAATATTCGTCATTCAATACGTCAAAATAATAAGCAAAATCTTAAAAAAACATAATCTAATTACTTCTTTTTGTTGTAAATATTACATGATAAGAAATAAATAATAAATCTGAAACAATTATTGGCTATTCAGTCGTGTGATGGATGACCGAAGTTAAGTTTAACGTTTGAGTTAAAGTTAAAATAACTCTCAGGAATAACGTGCCCATAACTGTATAGGTAAAATTTGGTGTGATGTATCGCTCGCAGTTATGAGATAGCTATATCATCAACGTTATATTAGAAAGAAGTTTTGAGGAACAAATTTTGAAGTAACAAAGAGAACCTTATGTACAAATAGTACAAGTTGGAGTGAGCGCGAGAGATTGTTCCGAACATACCCGTCGTCGGCTACCGCCGATGACCGAACAGCAAACAGCTGTTTGGGTTCCTTGGTGTTTCTAAGTTGCTTTCAAACGGTAGATAGAAGCAGGGTTGCCAGATTGGTGTATTTTCCCAAAATTTTGGGTTAATTTGAAAGCGTCTATTGAAATTTTTCTAAGCAGAAATTGTAGTGGGATTTTTTGGGGGCGGAAAATTATGGATGATTTTAAGGGGTCATGGTAAATTAAATTTGCAAATGTACATAGAACTATATATTATACTCCCATATAATCGAAGACGATAGGAACTATGAATTATTTCCATGGCCCTCGTTGATATTGTAGTATGGATTTTGCTTTACTGTTCTCTTCATTTGACTAATAATTTATTAAAATGCGGCAACAATTTAAATTTGGGGACTTTGGGGTATTTGAGCTTCAATTTCAGGGAATTTCAGTTTCTAAGTGGGGGATTTATAAAATATCATCTGGCAACTCTGGATAGAAAGCTCAGTAGGTACTTAAAATAAAATTTCAACTTATATCTTTCGATTTGATTTTTGTATAATTTTTAAAATTGTATTACCCTTCTATTCTTAATTATTAAATTACTAGCATTGAAATTCACTTGATTTCTGTCTAAAAACAAGTCAAAAGATGAACCTAACCTTGCACAACTATAACTAGAGAGTTATCTCATAATTTGAGGTTTAACGTCGCGTTATAAAGTGACCAGATAACTCAAGAACTGTCAAGAAATAACGCAAATAGTTAAGTTAAGTATGATACATCACACCAATTCGATGGTTATAACATAACTACAGGATAACTTTATGTTAATGATAACTTCGGTCATCCATCACAGGGCTGATTATTCGCAATAATTTTCTCATTAAATTTCCGGCAAAAGTTGAACTCGTAATCCGCTAGTTGGCGATTCCAGCGAAGCTCATAGCGTATAACCTAATTTAAGTGGCAGATCCATTTTATAGTACCTGTATTTGGATAAATTTACTACCTACGTAAACTTATATTGGTTGAAACTTTATTTAGGATTGTCATTTTGGACAGTGCTTATAATCGAACAATAAAACTTCTAGACCAAGGTTTTACCTGTAGAAATTTTGTAGCATGTAGTTAAAAAATTTCAATCGGAAGATAGAGACTGACAAGAAAATCGGATAAAGCTATCATAGAGCTTCAAAGCAATTACCAACCTTTATTGTTTTTATTGCTGAAACTGCGTCCTTATTCTAAACATCTAGATGGACGATATTAATAACATTTTTTATTTAATAAATGTTATACACTGCTATATGGAGTTACATTTTGTAACTTACGATAATTTTCAAATCGAAGGGACAGAAAAGCATTGTTGATTCATTTCCTCTAAAGGAATCTTCAATGTAGTTTAATTCTTGTAATTGATGCAGCTCTTTGAAAAAAGAAGTTATTTTTATTAAACTATCTATTTACACAATAAATTATAATTATTTTATATCGGACAACACAAAAAAAAACACGCTTTAATTTTCTACACTCTCTCCAGTGCTAAATGTTTAAAAGAAACTGGTTCAAAATAAACTGGCCTTTACCGAGACCTCTTATCGATTTAAAAGAGGAACCACAAGATTATTTTAAGTTAATCGATTGTTGGAATGTTGTTTTTGTCCCAAGAAGGTGCAGAATACAATACCAGTTTTCACGAAAGTGAGGTTAACGAACGAAAGTGAAGTTGGCAAAAAAAAAACTATAAACATTAATATTTAAGAGGTTTACTGTATAAAATGGCAATTAAAATTAATCATGATAATGAAAAAATTAAACAGATGCTAAGATTAGTAATAAAAGACTAGGC
Organism: Diabrotica virgifera virgifera; assembly: GCF_917563875.1. Classification (NCBI taxonomy): domain Eukaryota; kingdom Metazoa; phylum Arthropoda; class Insecta; order Coleoptera; family Chrysomelidae; genus Diabrotica; species Diabrotica virgifera. The sequence goes on along the minus strand of NC_065447.1, from coordinate 91,737,759 downwards.
ACGTATACCTTTCTTCTAAAATGTAAAAATGTAAAATTGTAAGTAAGGATATCAATGATCTCATATAACAAAAAAATAAAGAGCAAAATAATAAAGCTTAGAAAAATCTTAGTGCTAGATAAGATAATTTAGATAATTTAACGTTGTTTAATATCATTAATACCTATTCAGCACAAACAGCTGGCAAGACATAAACCTGGACCTGGGCCTGTATTCTACCCATGCAGGACCAGTTGTACCTCCTCGATACCTGACTGAACTACATCTTGCTCCAGCTCTTTCTTCTCTTTTATCTTACATAATTCTGGATTTTGTTCAACCACCGTTACTCCTTCACTATTTTCTCTACCATCCCCCTTACCGATTCAAATTCAAATACATAGTTTTCCATCTTAAGACGTATCGGAGAAGTATGACAACTGCCACTGTGACAGGCCACGGACGTCTAAAGGTGGGAAACTATGTAATGTATAGAGTTGCGTTCGCAGAGACCTGTCGGCGACTAGTCAATGATAAATTTTCAGAAAATAGCATGGGCACTAAAATAATATAAATAATACCGTTAGTTGGTAGATAAGTATACCAGGTATATTTACCTAGTATAATTGAATAATAAGTTATTAATATTAATTAAAAGTAAAATACCTTGTATATCTATAGTCAGCTCGCTAAACTCAGACACAATTGGCTAGTAATTTTAATAAGTAATTTTACCAATTTGGTAAAATTGGCAAAAAAAATAATTACTAAATAATTAATAATTACTAAATAGTTAGTAATTTTGCCAATTTTGGCCAAATTGGCCAAAACCAAAAAAATTATCTACTAAAATCACTATCCAGTGTTGTCTGAGTTTAGCGAAGAGACTATAATATCTATCAACGGTATTATTTATATTAGGCGAGGTTAGGAGTTGTCAGCGACAAGTTGTCCAGGGTTCCCGCGAACGAATTTAATGTATATTTATAGGTTGCTATGGATAATTTTACACCTCTACTAGTTTCATCTATTTTTATTTTACAACGTATTATGTTTTTATCTTTTGCGTTATTTTTCCGGTTATTATTCAGGTAACCAAGTGACGTCAATAACGTCGAAGAAACGTCAGTTTTTGGTTGAATATCTACACGTACACGTGTTTGAACATTACGTCGTATAAACATCTTTTGTAGGTGATTTTAAATACGTAAGATTAATGACGTTAAAATAGTTTAAAAACACGTTTTCATTTCAGACAGCCCAAGTCTGACGTCACAAAAATGGGAGGAGCTTTTAGAGTTACTGCTTAGAATGTTCAGGGTTACCAGGTATACTGATTTTTCAGTACACCTACTGATTTTAACTCCAATTACTGACCTACTGAAAAACTATTGAAATCTATCAACATATATTGGCCGTTATTAACAGGTAAATTTCTATGAAATAAGCTTTAAAAGTACAAGATTTGGCAGCGTCCGTATATACCAGGTCATAATTATGACCTGGTATTATTGGATTATTTAAATAAGGAAATCTTCAAAATATGAAGATTTTTTAAACTGGCCGTTAGTACAGTTGGCCGATTTTGACATGTTGCCGATAACACAGGTTTTACTGTATTTACATAACCTAAAAGGATACTGATTTCTACTGATTTTTGGAAGCAAAACTTAAAAAAAAAATAAAAACTGACCTGGCAACCCTGGTAATGTTGTATATTGACATGACATTGACTCCAAACTTCATTTATTGTTTACGTGCTTTGTGTGGTAAAAATAAGACTTTTGGTGTTTTGGTGTTTATTTTCTGTTAATGAACTAATTATTATGTGTTGTTCAAAATTCTTTTTGATTTAATGGACAAGCGTTACGTTAAATTAAGATATTATGCTGGATAATTTGTTAATAAATTATTTATTAGTTTATATGTTGTTTCAGTTTTGACACAGTAAGTACCTATACCTATATAAAAAGTGAGAGTTCTATAATGTTGCGTTGAGGGTAATTATTGTAATTTGATTGTAATGCTATGCATTTTATAAGGTCTCATTTGGTCTTAGTTTTAGCCTATAAGCTAAATTTAAAACAGTTAAATGAAAAATTGCAATACCAACAATCAACAATGCCCATGCGATTAATTATTATTGTGTATTTTTAAAACCATAAAATGAAAAATAATCTAAAAATACGACATAAAAACTACGTTTTTGATACCACGTTAATAAAACGTAATAAAAATTACATCCGTCACGGTGGGACATATTCACGTGACTTTCGACGTCGAAAAAACGTGATAAATTGACGTGGTGTGGTGATAATTATGACGTCTTTTCAACGTTTTGTAAACGTTATTTTGTTGCCTCGGTACTACGCTCATAAGTGATAGATATTTAAGTACTGACAATTTATTAGTGAATTTTTACGGAAGTTTAATTTCCAGTAAGAAAAGGGTAAAGCAAAATTAAAAACAAGTTTCTTTCATGTATAATCGGCAACGGCCCTACCCTTATACCACACTCAATATACCGGTTCTCGTTATCCCGTTATCCCTGAAGTCAAGCAGTATCGGGCGCGGTTAATACTTAAATGGGTGACCGCTTGGTTATCGGCTAAAAAGAGCTATGGCAAAAAAACGTTATTAGAGAACTTTGTAGTATTTACTTTTTAGTAGACTAGTTGGCAGTTCAGTTTTTGTTACCGTATTATAATACATGATCTAAAATTATATTAAGAGTTGTCCTACATACATCGATAGTCACATTAGTTTACACGTTTATATGGTAAAATTCTTTAAAAATCGTAATTTAACATAACCCACGTATTACCATAATGAATTATGTTTTTTGCCATAAGCGGCTAAAAAACTAAAGTAACAATAAAAGCCAGGTCGATGGTATATCAAGAACGTGCCGTGTTTGTAGCACCCTCAGGGGTTGTAAGCAGTAGTGAGACCAGAGTGGAATCCTGGAAACACCGCTTGAAATCGGTCTCCTGTGGTTAACATACACACTCAGAGAAACTATCGACAGATATATCTTCGGTTCATACCCGTAGGAATATGTCATGTGGTTACACTGGGAAGCGTCACTACACTAGAATTGTTTTAAGCTGATTTTCAATTATCACTAATAATATATAAGCTGTGGAATAAGACAGTATATTTAAAAATAATGAAAGACGAAATTTAACACGATATGCACTATACGGCAAAATTATCAGTACCGAAATGAATATTGAAACTTTTTTGATTATTTATGTATTATTTAGTATACATGATTACCTTGCAAATACTATTCTTGACGAAGTTTCCGATAAAACAGATGTTAAAGATGCCCCCTGTCATGAAAAAATATTTAATTCTAGTTCGCAATTCCGGATGGTCAGACGGTGGATTCGACTGCCTCCTTCAGTATTCCCCATATATGTACGTATCAGGTGGCGTTAGTCCCGGTGACTGGTAAGTGACGATCTCCCAAAATGATCGAGCAGTATTCGAGGAGACTCCCTGACCGTGTGACAGGTTGTCCCGTCCTGCTGAAACCATTGTTGTTTTTAAGCTTCGACCGTTTTCGCGCCCATATCCTTATGACTGAAAATAGTAGGTACTGTACGATAAAATTTTGTCGGCAAAACAGAGAACCATCCTGAAGTAGGTACCTAATATTAACACGACATTCACATACGTTATAACGACGTTCGCAAACCACTCTATACGTTTCGGTGCATGACACATAAAAATTTGAGGCACACGCATTTTAGCACTGTTTATTTTGCCGCATACCGTATTAACAGATATCTTTGTTTCTTGTTTCTAATTATTTTTCACTGATTTTAATACGTAAATACCGGAAAAAGAGGGAGAAATACGACAAGCAATAGAAACTGTATACAGTGATGAGCATAATAACCGACAAAATAACGCAAAAGATGGAAAATATCTATTGTGAAATAACAAGAGATGAAACTAGTAGAGGTGGACATTATCGATATAAGCGTATAAATTAACATTGCATTGACAGTTGTGATACTCCTCCAATACGTCTAAAGATGGGAAACTATATAATATAATGTTAATTTTTACGTTTATGTACACTGTGGTGCAAAAAATTCGATCTACTAAAAATTTGGTCATTTTTGATGTTTCGAATTTCCTAAACCTGTTGTCCGATTTAAGTGATTTTTTATCACGTTATAGCATTATTCTTTGACAATATCTCTGTAATAATATTGTTGCTAGACAGTCAAACTATCATTGTATACTGAGTGTACGAATCACACTGTGTTTTTTTCTCAAAGTTCGCATCACCCTGTGGACTATTCTGGCATTTATAAAATACTGAAATTAAAACCCAACTGTAGCCTCAGGTTTTATTAACATTTTGTATTTCGATTCATTCGCTGGTTTAATGTAAAGAGACCGAAAAAGCACTTTACCGAAGCCTCACTAGACCGAACAGCAGAAGACCGAAAAGCAGTTCTTTTTACTTGTCGCAGTAAAAGAGGTAAGACTAATGTAATTACAACTAAATGTTATTTGGATTGTTATTATAAACAGCTAAAATGGTGTTAACGTCACTCTACCCTTAATTTAATTTTACCTTCACTAATTTGTTTAACGGATGAAAATTATTTCATATCAAACTGTACAGAGTAACAATTTACACAGTCTATACATACAGTGCGTCCATAAAGTAACGCATAAATTCATTATTTCGTAAACCAGCGACATTAAGGAAAAATCCCGAAACAGGTAGATTTTTATTTTTAAATTCCGATTTTTTGGCATACATATCATACTAATGACGTCATCCATCTGGGTGTGATGACGTAATCGATGATTTTTTTAAATGAGAATAGGGGTCATGTGATATCTCGTTTGAAAGGGTATTCAATTCTCTATTCACTAATATAAACAATAACATAATTATTTATACAAGGTGTTCAAAAAAACATTTTTTTAATTAAAATAATTGAGACAAAAAGAAGAATGTATGTAATTTATTTAATTCAAAATACGTTTTATTCTTGTCAGAAAACAGGAAAAAACGTTTATTTGACAAATAAATATTGTTTTTCGCTTAAATTCAATGTTAAAGCTGCCACCTACCTGTCAATTGTCAAACTGCTGCCACTCATTTGTCAAATAATTTTTTTTCTGTTTTCTGACAGTAGTAAAATGTGTTTTGTATTAAATAAATTACATATATTCTTCTTTTTGTCTCACTTGTTTTAATTATTTTAATTTTAGTATTTGAACACCCTGTATAAATAATTATGTTAATGTTTATATTATTAGATAGAGAATTGAACACCCTTTCAAATGAGCTATCACATAACCCCTATTCTCATTTAAAAAAATCATCTATTACGTCATCACGCCCAGATAGATGACGTCACTAGTATCATATATATGCCAAAAAATCGTAATTTAAAAACAAAAATCGACCTCGTTCGGGATTTTCCTTAAAGTCGCCGGTTTACGAAATAACGAATTTATGCTTTACTTTATGGACGCATTGTATATAAAATATTACAAAAAAAATACAATAAACAAAAAGACAGATGTACAAAATCTTAGCATAGTTTACTGTAATCTTTTTTAATTTATGTACCATTTCGGTCTAATGCTGTTCGGTCTAGTACGGTTTCGGTAAACTGCTTTTCGGTCTAATGAGTTCGGTCTACTGCTTTCGGTCTAATGATTTCGGTCTAATTGTCGTGTACCCATTCGGTTATGTTGGATAATAAAAAAGTTAGGTACTTTAACAACTGACCATGTTCGTCATCAGTACAGTGTGTTTCTAAAATATTTGCACAAAACTTTAAGGGGTTATTGTACATGAGGAAATAATGACAATTTTCTTTATAATCATATGTCTGCAAACGCTTCGTTTCCGAGATACGGGATGTTCAATTTTTTTTACAAACTGATGATTTACTTATTGCTTTAAAACCAGTTGAGATATGCAGATCAAATTCGGTGGGACCAAACGTAGTTATTGCACATTTTTTGAAATACAATTAAGAATTTAATATTCACCAGTGGCGTGCAAACGGGTATTATGACCGATAATATTACCCGTACGCACGCCAATGGTGAATATAAAATTCTTAATTGTATGTCAAAAAATGTGCAATAATAATATGATAATAATAATAATAAAGGACTTTATTTAAGGGAAAAAAATTACAGTCAGTTACAATAATAAAAAAAAATGTTCCCTATCATGTCCTGGTTTGGCGCAAGTCTAGCTCAAGGCTACTCAACTGAACCAAACCAGAACCCTAATACATTTATATTTTTTTGTCACTTATAAGATAAGTTACACAAAGGCTTTTATGTTAATTTATACTGATAAAATAAAATTACGGATTGACAATTAATAATAACATTGAATAAATATTTTATTTGGTCTACAAATTAGCTAATAAATTAAAATTTATTAATTTAGTTGGTTTTTTAAGATTTAAGAACTGTTTACTTATTATGACATATTTAACAGGTATTTTTTATATTTTACTTTAAAGGTATTTATATTTAATGGGAGGAAATCATTAGGAATGGAATTAAAAATTTTAACAGCATTATATGAGAAAGATCTCTGAAATATAGCGGTGCTATGTTGAGGCATTGTTAGTTCAATCCTGTTTCTGATGTTAAGGTTATGTATATCGTTACGAAATATAAGGCGTTCCATAATCGTAGTTGGTGAAGTAGGATTATTTATTATATTTAATAAAAAGGTAGCAAAATGAAGAGTCCTTCGGTCATTCATTTTAAGCCAATTAACATCCTTATATAAATGTGATATATGATCAAATTTGCGCAAACCATAAACAAGCCTGATACACGCATTCTGGACTTTCTGTATACGGTTTTTACTGTCACTGTCTAAACAAAAACCATAAATAAAATCACAGTAATTAAAATTAGATAACTACGTTTGATCCCACCGAATTTGATCTGCATATCTCAACTGGTTTTAAAGCAATAAATAAATCGTCAGTTTGTAAAAAAAATGAACATTCCGTATATCGGAAACGAAGCGTTTGCGGGCATATGATTATAAAAAAATTGTCATTATTTTCTTATGTAAAATTACCCCTTAAAGTTTGTCGCACTTTTTATAAACACCCTGTACTGATGACGAACATGGCCAGTTGTTAAAGTACCTAACTTTTTTATTATTTAACATAAGCGAATGAATCGAAATACAAAATGTTAAGAAAACCTGAGGCTATAGTTGGGTTTTAATTTTAGTATTTTATAAATGCTAAAATAGTCCACATGGTGATGCGAACTTTGAGAAAAAAACACAGTTTGATTCGTACACCCGGTATACAATGACAGTTTAACTGTCTAGCAACAATATTATTACATCGATATTGTCAATGGATAAGGCTATAACGTGGAAAACAATCACTTAAATCGGACAATAGGTTTAGGAAATTCAAAACATCAAAAATTATCAAATTTTTAGTGGATCAATTTTTTTGCACCGCAGTGTAGATAATTTCCACCTCCACCAGTTTCATCTCTTTTTACATTACAATGTATTATGTTTTCCATCTTTTTACTGTATATATTAAGGCAATTGTATTTGTAAAAGTTCATTTGTAACAGTTACTGTTCTTAAATACTTCCAGAGACAATTTGCTTTCGTAGGTTGATAGAGGGTTCGTTATTATGCATTTGAACCATACGAATGCACTGTTATTTTAGATGCTTAATGTGCTGTATTAATTATATTATTTTTTGCACGATTGATCATTTTTGACTGTTTACCGTGACAGATTTTACGTCAGTAGGTGACATTTACTAGCAACTCGACGGTAAGTAATCCAACTCGACGGTAAGTACTCCAACTCGACGGTAAATAATTCACTTACCGTCGAGTTAAAAAATCTCTTAATTTTAATTTATTTTTTGAAAGAATAAAGAAAACTAACGAATTACTTATTAATATTGAAACTTATAGTACAATTTGTTAAATTATTTAATGAAATCCCACTTGTTTCGGCTGTGGTTTCACTTCTAACAGAAACTCCTGCAGAATCGCATACATTAGTAGTATCCAACATTTTTTCTCTTCAAATACGCGATCAAAGTTGAAAACTTGGAAATATCAATGCCATTATAAAGAAAAACGGTGGATTTGATCATTGAATATTCTGCCCAGAGGCTTCCAGGAGCTTTCAACTGCATATGTCTTTGAACGAAATATGCCAATAGAGTCTTTTCTTCGATTCTTAAATTCTTGCCTTGGCACCATTTTTTAAAACTTTGGTAGGTATTTTGATAACGGATTTTGGATTTTTCCGGAATAATTGCGGAACACCCTTCTTCCCGAGCCCGTTCAATTTCTTCAAATTCACTTTCGCTCATATTTTAATTTATAATAATCAAAATTTTACTTAAAATTATTGACAACTAAATACTCAATTCTCCATTGTTGTTATGCACCCTAGTTACTACCTAACAACCAAAGTATCTATCTTGATAAAATGAATGAAAATAGTTAATATGACGAAAATGTTTAATTTTATAATTTCTAATGGTATCAATCGTGCAAAAAACGTTATAAGCATGTCGAACGTTAAGGGTAACCGATCTCAGACAATAATTGGAGTCGTCCCTCCGCTCCTCCTCCAAACAATTGTCTTCGATCGGTATAAAACCCTTACCGTTCTCCATACTTAATATACTATAACGATGTTTACAGAAAAAATTTAAAAAAATTAAGGTGTTCCATTTTAAAATCTAAGAATGTGTTCAGTTTCGTTTTCTATTTCGACTTATGATTAAACCTCAGGATATTTTTTGAGTCGATATCTACCTGGCGTAGTAATTTAGGCATGCATTTGGTATCATGTTGTCTAAAGTTGTCACCAACATAACTTCCTCAATATCCTTTATAACGTTGATTTCTTCTGATCTAACCATTAGGTAACTTGGGTTTTCTCGTAGTGGCAGCTCATTATTGCATTCCCGCTCTTGTTGTTAAAAGCTTATTTAATTCTAACATAAACAAGTCTTGTCATTTTTCTTCAGTATATGTTTCCACTGATGAACATGTTATTTACCATCATGTTATATTTCTTCTTCTTCCTCTTCTTTATAAAAAATTCATTTGCAGATTGATACTTCCATAGAATTTTGTCACTCCATATTTTGCGTGGTTGTCCGTTACTTATTCTACCGATTGGTGATTTATCTCCTGCTATTTTGACACACTCTCCCATGTTTGTCGCCTCCATTCTGCTTATGTTCTTATTTCGTTTTTTTTTTCTATTTAGTGTCCAGTAGTTTATACACTGTACGTTACAAATTGAAGAATCTCAGATGCAGAATCCACCAATTTAATAAGAATTAAAATGGTAAATAGTATTTTAAAACTGAGATTTTTCGTGTTGAAAGTTCTTACTGGTACATCCTTAATCTGCGACTTTTTCAATTAATAAGACAACAGACGACGAATATAGAAAACGAAAGGGAAACGATCACATTCCGCTTTCATTCGTCTAGGAAAAACGGACAGCAGAGGAACTTTCAGTACTCAAATCCGAGTAAAGGAAATAAAAATATAGGAAGTGTACGTTACATTTTCTTCCAAGGTCATTACTCCTCTTTCGATCTTTCAGCGTATTTAATGTAGTAACTTTAAGGGGCAAAGCAAGAGCGGAAAAGCAAGACTGAGCTGTGACTTCGAGGAAACCTTTTGGGATACGAGCAGCGGTTGGGAATCCCTGACCTAGGAAAATACCTAATTGAGAAAATTGTTTTAAGTTTTTTACGAAGTTGTTTAGTAAATCATTATATAAAATAATAATTTCGCTGTAACACGAAGAGACATTTAATATTTCAGTTCGTTCAGAGTGAGTCATAAACACCCTTACCTGCTGAAAGCTTCGTAACTTTCTTCAGAAAGTGGATATATGACTATAGATAGTCATATTATATCCACTTTTTGAAAGAAGCTAAGCAGCTTGAAATGATTGAATTGGGCCCAAATGATTGAATAAATTAATACATATGCTAGAAAAAAAAACGGTAATGGAGAGTCATTTTAGTTATAAATCAAACTAATAATGAAAATAAATCCATTAACACGTTGACGGACAGAACATCTATCGACGTCTAATTTCGATTGACGTAATGTGACACAACGTCTATAGACGTTGCATTTTCCCTATTCCACTTTGCAAAATATATATAGTGTCACAACACTTGCTTATGCTTACACATTTGACACACTGTCCGTCCACGTGTTAAAATATTTTACTACACGTCATACATATGATAATTATGACTAAGTCAACTAGCTAACATTTAAAAATGAGAAACTGTAATGTAATATAATGTAAATTTGTAGGTTACTAACGATAATTTCCCACCTCTACAAGTTTCATCTCTTTTTGATTCACAACGTATTATATCTTCCATCTTGTGAGTTATTTTGTTGGTTTTTAGCACAATAATCTCATCACTGTATGTGATGGTATGAAAAAAATTATACTTGATTTGAAATAATTTTGTGCAATGTAACATCAATAATGCAGAACAAAACTAAATATCACCTCAAATATTATATGATCTCAAAATTAATACTGTAATTGAAAAAAACTGCTTTTAAATGACATTTAACACAAATTCATCGAGAGCAACTTTTTTCAACATCCTAAAGTAAGATCAATCTGGGGTTAATTTCCATGATGCTAACAGGGTGTGTACACATAGGCACGTTTGAGATGTTACCTGTGCACATAAACGCTTTGATATATGTTTGGTAATTGATGCAGTAATTGGATTTATGCTGTAATCAATATTTGCCAGGTGACTTACGCTAAGGTTTGTAAACGGTCGATGTTCAAATGAAAATTTATAATTTTTATTTTATCGATAACTGGTAGTCGGTAATGTTGGTTTCATGACAATATTTGACATTACAAATACGTTTGGTGTATCAAATCCGTTTAAAGCTGTGTTTGATTACCGTTAGAATATTCAATACACTTCTAATTTAGTTAGCAAATCTAGATTTAAGAGCGTAGGCGCAAAATTTCAGACCAATGCTTTTTAAATGACCATTTTTTTTCGAATAATGAGAAAACTAATAAATATTTTTGAAAAAAAAAGTAAACGCCTATTAAAATATTTTATTATTTTCGCGGACCGAAAGTCCCTTAGAATAAACAAAAAGTTTCTTTTGAGTGACATAATATTTGAAATTAAAAATCACACATTTTCTTTTTTTTTTTTTCATCCCTGAAACTTATTAAAAGAAACAATATAGTTTCAGGGAATTTCGGCCCTAGGTAATAATGTTATCTTTCATTCTGCGTTAAAATTTTTTAAAAATACTTATTAGTTTTCTCAGGATTGCAAAAAAAATTTAATGCATTTAAAAAGGATTGGACCGAAATTTTGCGCCAACGCTGATATTAATTCTGTTTATTGAAAGCTTTGAAATATTTGAAAAACCTTTTTATTGAAATTTTCCGTATTAAACAGGTAAACGTCAAATTTTATAAAGTAAAATCAAAAGTAAAATTTTATATATACAGTATGGTGCAAATAAAAGTAATACCTACATTCAATTTTTCGTGAATGGGCGATTTTAGAAATAAATTCCTAAATAGGTCGATTTTTATTTTTAAATTACGATTTTTTACATAAATATATACTCAGTGACATTAGAAGTGTTACACCATGAAGGAATTATTTCTTGAACTTAATTTTTTGGCAACATGGTACATTTTCATCAAGAATGAAACGATAACATTGGCAAGACTTTTTATTGACATGTAATCAAAAAAATAATAATAATGTGTTTGGCGACACCCTAGCTGAATACACTCCTGTACACGTCTGGACATTGACAAAATGAGATTATCGATATCTGTTTGTGGCACCCCGTTTCAAGCAACTTGAATTTCATGGATTAACTGTGCCAGAGTCTGTGGAGGATGGTGCAAAGTAGACAGTCTCCTTCCCATCATATCCCATACATTTTTGATAGGATTTAAACCCACTGAACGGGGGTAACCACGGCAAAAAATTAATGCCAGCTTTTTGGAGAAAGTCCATAGTTCGACAAGCAATATGGGGACGAGCATTGTCTTCCTGAAAAAGAGCGTCTCGACAGCCGTCTAGATAAGGCAGTAAAGTGGTTTGTAAGATGTCATCAGCATAATGCGCATCTGTCATACTGCATCAAATAAACAAAAGTGATAATCGGCTACCATAGGCAATAACCCCCCAAACCATTATTCCAACTGTCCTGTGTAGATGCACCTCAACAGAAAACTTAATATCTCGTTGCTCTCCATGGCGGCGTCTTATCATTTTACGACCATCATGCATACCTAGTGTGACCAACTAGCCCGAAAAATCCGGGACATGGCCCGAATTAGGAAGTTGTGTCCCGGCGTCTCGGACAAGGCTTCCGGGCCATCCGAATTTTCAACGTTTTGGTAAAATTCTATTTTGAAATTTTGAATACCCTATTCTTCTAAAAATTCATATGAAACTGAATTGGTGGGACGAAAAAATTCATGGTGGGTCACCGTCATTGTTATAAAGCAAATTTAATTGCAAGACAAATTGTATATTTTAAGAAACAAGCAATGTAAACAATGAATATATTTTCTTCGTTGGGGCCAATTTAAAATATTAATGGATTGATTTTTAGAGGTTTTCTTCTCATTTTTAAGTAAATTCATTAATTCAACAAATATGATAGTAAGAAGTAATCAACATAATGATGTTCTGAAGCTGTTTTCTTTTGTCATGTTTGACAATTATATTTTTGATGGGATTAAGCCACAATTGGTTGTAATGATAATTACATTTCTATATTCACCTAAATTTATATTTACATAGAAATCCAACATCAGCTGATTTTCTAATTTTTCTTTTTTTGAGAACGATTTCTCGATTGGAAGTTTAAACATCAAAAGCTAACAAAAATGTAATAATTATCATTACAACCAATTGTGGCTTAATCCCATAAAAACATCATTGTCAACCTAAAAATATTAAATAATCAATAAAACGATGATATAAAGTTTCTACATACATATTAAAAAATGGCCCGATTTTCATTGAAAAGTCCCGGATTTCAGGTATTTTTTTAAGCCTTGTCCCGGATTGGACTGAATTGGAGTTGGTCACACTATGCATACCTAAACAAAATCGCGATTCATCGCTGAATGCTGCTTTATGCCATTCTGTCACCCAATGCTGCCGTTCTCTGCACCAATTCAAATGTTGATGGACAGTGGTCCGCAGTTAAAAGAAGCACTATCATGAGCGGAATGAAATCAGTCCAAAGGCTTGAATGCCACTATATAGGGTACGTATAGAAACACCTCTACCTTCAACTCCAAACCATTGGTCCGCGATTTGACTCGTAGTAGTAAAACGTTCTCGCAGAGCCAGGACTCTAAAGCGCCTATCTTGACGCCCTGTGGTACGCCTCGGTTGACCAGTCGGTCTTCTTCGTGTTCCTCTACCTTCGTTTGTCCACACTCGACACACTTGCATAACTCTCATACGGGCAATTTCGCGATAAGACAAACCCATATCTCTATAGTCAATAATTCTACCCCTGTCAAAATCACTAAAATGGTGGTAATTTTGATGTTTTCGAGCTCGAGGCACATTCTGGCACTGAATACAATTGGACTGAGGAATAATAACTAAAAATTTCTGTACCAACCGGTCTTCATAAATTGGTCTTTTCACAAAAACATTTAAAGATAAAATTTTATTTTTACAAAAACTATAAAAGATAAAACATTGATATTGATATCATTGCAAGCTTTAAATAAATCATTGTGGTGCCAAAACATTAAGTTCAAGAAATGATTCCTTCTGGGTGTAACACTTCTAATGCCACAAGTATATTAAATCATATCACTCACGTCATTTATCTGGGCGCGATGATGTAATCGATGTTTTTTTTAAATGAGAATAAAGGTCGTGTGAGAGCTAATATAAAAGGTGTCGTTGCAGATGCGGTCGTAGCATTTGCGATCATGGCTATTATCGTTGCATTTGCGGTCATACAAAAATGTGTTGATTTTATCGTTGCATGTGCGGTCATTGCCTAATAAACAAATAATATTTTTACCTCTTTCTACCACTATCACATGAATAATTCTATAACCAAATTTTTGTAAGATTTAAATAATATTTACCATAGACGTTGATAAGAGGAGAAAATGCTTACTAATAATTTTATTACGGCAAAAAGTATTTTGATATAAAAAAACTTGCTTCTTTTGAGAGTTTAGTGAGATTATGTGCACTAATTAAAAAAAAATGAAGATAGTTGATTTAATAAACCTTAGTGTCACATAAATAAAATATTAGCGAATTGTTGATTATTTCTATATAAATAATTGGATACCTTACTGTTTGTGTCAAATGTTAAAAAGTAGGTATTATAAATTTAAAAATGGGAGTTCCTTCCCTAAGATGTTTTCATGTCTTTTATATTTAATGTGTATTAGTTAAGTACAAACATTTAAAAAAATCCTTCACTATCAAGGCTTAGGACTGGCTATGATGAATCATAGTCATGATTAATTTTTTTGTTTTTTTTATCTTTTTTTTTAGTTTTTTTATCTATTTTTTCTGTTTTTATCTTTGTTTTTTTTTAATTTTTTTTATTTTAATGTTTTTTTTTAGTGAAATTTTTGAATATTTGCCACGGACACCAAAAATGATTTTATATCACAAGAGCGCTGCAATAGTTCTGTTGCACTCTTTATCCTATTATCCAGTTGAATATACATTTTCTTTCGTTTCTTATTTTCTAGGTTTAAGTTCATTCTATTTAATATGAAATCGAAATATTCTGCTTCATTTCTTAAATTTTTTATGATAATGTATATGTTTGGATGAGGTTTCTTTAACGTTCTGTTTAACCGGCTGTTACATCCTTCCACGGCATTATTTGTTCGGTGTCGGAGGCCATGGCAGTTTCACATATTCATGCTAATCACTGGATTTTCTAGCCATTCGTTAACGAAGTAATCATAAAATTTTGTCAAATTTTCATCTTCCGGAGAATCAGATTGAATAATTAGCTACCGCCTTCTATGTGCTCCAAAGGTAAGTATGCCAATGCAGAACACATTCTTAAATGAAGTCTAACGTTATCGTCGTTAATGTATTGTTTTGTCAGTCCGATCGACTGAATGTTTCTCCAAAGCGACTGATTAAAATGGTAGTTGCATTCATGCAGTCTAACATATGGGAAAACAGTTTTGAGAGCTTGAATAACAGCATCTTCAAAATCAAGCGTCACTGTTGTTGGTTTCCATCCGCCTAGTTTTTTGTCAGTATTGTAAACAGCCTTCTATACGTTTTCATTTTTTTGTTTGGTAGAAGCGCATACACATAGGCGTAACCAGGGGGGTTTTGGGGGTTATAACCCCCCATTGGGATGTACTTTGACCTCTATACGCTTAACATCATACCCTTCAGAGACCTTCCAGTAGTTGTAACCCCCCCCCCCTTTCAGGTAGTTGTAACCCGCCCCTTAGGATCATCCTGGTTACGCCTATGCGCATACAACACAGGAACAATTCTTGTTTCGTCGTCAGTGCTGCCCATATCAACATGCATGGTATATATTTGTGTAAACTGTTTGGAGGAGCTCTCAAATGTACCGTCGACCAAAAAAAATTGTTTTTGTTGCTAACGTTTCGTTTGCTTTCGAAGTCGAAAACCATAAAATTCTTTCTCCTTCTTCAGTGCCGTCAAAACACAAAAACTCTGACCATCTTCTAATGTCAACATTTCCAGTGGGATATCCATTTCAATAGACGACGCTGGTTCTGGTCCGACACCAGTTTGTAAATGTCTTGAACGACAAAGTGTAGACTTGAGGCATACAAAGGAATTTCACTTACAAAATCGAGTCCTTTTGTAAATAGTTTTTCGAACTCTTCCCTGTAAATGTCTGGGGTTGGAGTGTCTTCTTCTCGAGCTCTCTTTTTTGAAATGTACGTAGCCTTTTTTACTTCTAAGAGAGCTACATCGGGGACACAAGTGTGTTGGTTGACTTCGAGTAATTCCGTCAGTTTTGTCTTAATCCTCCCTTTACAGTTGTGGTGACGTTCTTTTACACATACCCAAGTTACAACATCTTCCTTATTCTTCCTATATTTTCGATACTGATATCCAGCGTGAAGAGCAGAAGGTTTTACCTTGGTGGTTTCAATCGCTTCAAAAGTTTCCATTATTAAAAGTTGTTACGTACTGCACTAAACAATTTCTCAAACTAACAATATACAAATAATATGCATTTGTTTTTATATTTAGATTTTGGTAATTCTCCCCCAACCTTTATAATTAGGCAAATACAAACTTTCCAAAAATCCGTAATGAGGGGATTATTGTGGTTTAGTCATTACTGTTTTCATTACCTATTGTTCGAAATATAGATAAGCGGATTAAAATATTTCAATAGGGTCGACCGGGCCTGCTAAAACTCGGGTGGTTACTAATTTACGACCTTCTTACATTTCTAGCTTTTAAGTAAAATGTCTGATCGCAAGTGCAACGTTACCTGCCAAAATATTTTGGATTGACCGCTTTTGCAACGAAAATTACCTTGACCGCATATGCAACGACCGCATCTGGACCTATTTCATTTAAGGAATAGGTCCAAAAAGGTTATTCAATTTAAATTCTCTATTAATATAAGTAATTACTTATAAAGATAAAGGGTGTATAAAATTAATTGACACCTAAAAAGCAGGGTGTATGTATTATACCTAATGTATTCATCATACATTTTACTGCAGTCAGAAAACAGAAAAAAAAATGTTTATTTGTCAAATATTATAAGTGAAAATTAATGTTTATTTGTCAAAAATCCATTTTTGTTTCTGTTTTATAATAGCAGTAACATGTATATTGAATTAAATAAATTACATACATTCTTCTATTTGTCTCAACTAATTTAATTAAAATATGTTATTTTTGGTAACTCTCCGGGCATCTCCCTAAAAGCCCCTATAAAAATCGTAAAAATTGGCAAAAATCGCGCAATTCTAATTTATGCTGCTGTATAGAAACTGACTTCATTGGAGACAAAATAAAAAATTTGATACGAAAGCTGCCCTTTTCACATTTAAAACACATTTTGATTTTTGTCAATAGGATAATCAAAAAATATCGGATTTTTTTGTCGAGTTGATACACAAAAAGTTGACTTCAAGTGAGTAAATGACATTCTTAATTCCCAGTCGCTTAAGGCGTTGTTTCACTTTCTACCACAAAAGGGCTAATAAATATCTCAGCTACATACAAATAAAATTATCTCAACTACATTTCTTATGTGAAACATTTTTTAATTTTTGTTGTACGGCATGCATATTATTACTAAATCGATGTTTTTCACCCTCCCCCCTTCGGGGGAAGTTTTAGGGGAAGTGCGTAGGTAGCAGTAGCAACATTTTTTGCATTTTTTTGAAGTCCCAAAATTAAGTTTCTCAGAAAAATTCAGCTTGTTCGTATGATTTTTGGAGGTCAAATATCTAACGATTGGACTAATACTCTGGCGAACGTATTGATTTTTGCAAAATTTTGGAATGTGTTTAATTCGTTGAACAATTTTAAATGTATATTTGTTTTAATACAGATTTCAGTCCTGTACAAATAGTTTCTCAAGACTTTTGATGTAAAATAATTAGGGGAGTAGTAAAATTTAACAATTTATAATTTCCCATTGAATTTTCTATGGCCCGTCTGATGATTCACCGCCCGGTACATAAATTATAATTCACTTTTTTTCTTGTAATTCCATAGTGCGTTTAATATACAGGGTGTTTCATTAATAATTGTCCATATTGTAACTGCAGAAACCTTAGCACAAAATACGAAGATTTAACCTAAAACACTTAAATAAAATGTGGTTCCTTACTGAGTTACAGGGTGTTTAATCTAAAAAATTTAAAACAATTTTTGCTCAGCATTTTTAAACTATTCCACGTATCATTACTTGGCAGGAAGTATAAGTACTGTACAAACTATTAAATTATGTTAAACAAAATTTTCTGGCTATTACCAGAGGCGTACGACGGGGGAAAGTGAATGGTTGACCCTTTCGAAATTCTACGCCACTGGTGAAATTGCTAGTTTAGTTCAATTTTTGGATTCTCCAATACTTTCTATGAAAATAATATACTCTTCATTAGTAATGATAAAGTCATTAGATTTCGAGATCTTTGAAGTTATAAATGAAACGACACGGTTATTTTGATTAATGTATTGTCACTTCATTTTTAATTTCAAATGTCTCGAAAACTAATTATTTTATCGTTAGGAATGAAGAGTATATTATTTACATAAAAAGTATTGGAAAATCAATAAATTACACTAAAATAGCAGTTTCGTCAGTGGCGTAGAATTTGGGAAGGGTCAACCAGCCACTATCCCCTGTTATACGCTTCTGGTAGTAGCTAGAAATGTTTATTTATCTCAATATAGTAGGATGTACAGTACCTACACTTTCTGACAAGTATGATAAGGATACGCCAAATAGTTTTAAATTACTCTGTACAAATTATTTTTAAATTTTAATCATATGAATCATATCATAAACTAATCAAAATAACTGTGCCGTTTCATATTTAACTTCAAATATCTGTAGTATTTGTATTATATTCCGATAATGTAGCATATTACCGGAATCTCATGTTTGTTCCACACTAGAGGTCCAGTCATTGGACTGACCTCTCTAACGTGAATTTTTTTTCAAACCCCAAAGACGCTTATTGTTAGAATTTTTTATAACTAACAGATTGCTGGATAAACGTTTCAAAAAAAATATCTCGAAAACTAATGACTTTATCGTTAAGAAATGAAAATTATCTTATTTACGTAGAAAGTATTGCAGAATATAAAAATGGCACTAAAATATTAATTCCTTCAGTGGCGTAGAATTTAAGAAGAGTCATCCATTCACCATCTCCTGTCATATGCCCCTGGTAGTAGCTAGAAACGTTTGTTTATCATAATTTAATACGGTGTCTAGTAGTCGCACTTTCTGCCAAGTGTGAAAAGGATACGTATAATAGTTTTAAAATGCCGACCAAAATATTTTTAAGTTTTTTAGATAAAACACCCTGTAACTCAGTAAGGAACCACATTTTATTTAAGTGTTTTAGGTTAAATCCTCGTATTTTGTGCTAAGGTTTCTGCAGTTACTATATGGACAATTATTAATGAAACACCCTGTATAATACATTTTTGTTCAAAATAACAGTATAATATAATGCAGTATTTAACTATTGTATAAAACATTAGTAATGCATTATGAAAAACATGACATAAATTACAGAAAGTCATTACAAGAGAAGAGTATTATGCATTTCAAGATTATGAGCTCATCCGTCAATGATCGAATATTTGCAGAACAGCGAACAGTTGTTAATTGTACAATTCGGTTCTATTATTCTACAAACGATGTTTCTAATTACTTTTCTATTAGCAACAAAGCCAAAGATCAATTTTGGCTAATGTTTCTGAGGAACAAAATACCCGACTAGTTTAAGTGTTAGTATTACAGTAAGCTGACTCTTATTACGAATTTCAAGAGACCACAATAAGATTAAACAGACAGGCCGAGAAGTTTAGCATGTATTTCGCAAGTACCGTAGACTAATTGCTTTGCAGTTACCATACGCTGTTATGTCAAAGAGTAAACCGCAAGACAAATCAAATTGTTCGTTCGGTCAAGTCAGCATCCTGAGTAGGATGGTAAATAGCTTGAATTGTGTAATAACTTTAACGTCTGGTAATTGGGGATTGTTTAAAGATATGGCGTGCTAAAGTGTTTGCTTAGAACATTATACTTAGTTACAAGAAGACATGGGAATGCAGATTGTTGTCTTAATAGTATCCCTTGTATCGGACATTTAAATTAAAACTTTTCTAGTTTAGTTGTAGATTATGTTTCTCAAAACAACCTCAACTTTATTCAACGTTACACGAATTCTAAAATTAATTATTGCAAAAATTTAACTATCATGCATATTTATATGTTAAAATTTAAGTGAAGAAAATATTGAAGATCTTCAGAGACTGGTGAACAGAATAGCGATGTACAGTTAACAATACGGTCTAACAATGAACATCAAGAAGACAAAATTTATGAAAATATCTAAAACGAAAAGAAATAACGAGAATCTTCTCATAACCGGAACCAATATCAATTGAGTAGACCAATATGCATATTTTGGAATGACGTTCAATATTGTTTAACTCCACAAATGAATACTTCCATGAAATTAAAATTGAAGCGCTTATTGTATAAAGGGTATAAGTCCACAATACTTAGTTTTGAGAAAAACCAAAAAAAACTATTTAGTTTAGAAACTGGATGACCTATCCAATTTTGTTCTACAGGTGATATGTAGAAGGAGACTAGTAGAGCGACATGTTATAAAACAAACTTGGTTTTGAAAACGATTAAGGCCAAAAAGTCGTTTTTAAAGGCTGCTTTTAAAGGTAGCTTCTTTTAGTGCTGCTTTTTTATAGTTTAATTATTAATTTATTTATAAAAAATGTATATTATTACAAACAAGACCTAAAATACATCGTAAAACTAATTAACGTAAGCTAAACGAAGTAATAAAATAAACGACTCTGTAAACAAAATGCCACAAACGATGGTCGCGCTACAAAAATTATTGTATAAAGGTAATTAGTCCCGGACTAGTTCCCGGACTAGTTCCCTTTATACGCTCAACAAATATTTTATCGTGCGGTATTTCACGTATGGTGAGAGATACAAATTTCCTTTATAGACTCATCGATCCGTCGACTTTGGTTTAACAAAATGTATATCTCACTTTAATTTCGTACGGAAGTGGACTTATTCCCTTTATACAATAAGCGATTTAATTAGAATAGAAAAGGCTAGAGCGAATTTTAACAAAATGAGAAAAGGGCTCTGCACAAGAGATTTGAAGTTAGAGCTAAGAGTAAGATTGGCTACGTGCTACGTTTTCTCGACTTTGTTTTACGGAACGGAAGCTTGGACCTTGAATACGACATCAATGAAAAAACTGGAATCATTCGGGTTGGAAAGTATCATGGACAGAACACATCACAAACAAACAGTTTCTGAGAATGACGAACAAAGAAATGAAAGTCTTAAATACCAACAAAACAAGAAAATTGAAATATCTCGAGCATATTATACGTGGACGTGGAGATAGATACAACCTGCTCTAACTTATTATGCAAAGAGGGATTTAAGGAAAAAGAAGCATATAAGAAGAAAGAAAAAAGACGCAGAATATCGTGACTGCGGAATCTGAGAGAACGGTACGGATGTACGTCAAAAGACCTGTTCAGAGCAGCCGTCTTCAAAGTACGAATAGCTATGACGATTGCCGACCTCTGTCAGGTAGATTGCACTTGAAGAAGAAGAACATAAGTGAAATATATACTTTTAAATTGTTGTTTATTTTCCATTATTGACTTGTCATTATGAGTGTAATTCATTTTCCCTCCTCTCTTGTGCTTTATTGTACTTCTTGGCTATCTTCTTCTGGTGCCGTGCACTATGCAGCATGTCGGTGTTCTTGCTGGTTGGATTGTGCATAAGGATCCTTCTTCTGTTCTTCTTAATGTATTGATATCGCACCAGGTCTCTGAGTCATGAGTACCTACCGTTTGCCACCTGGTTCACTCCGACTTTCAATATTTTGCCTATTATAATGATTTTTAAAAGAGTATAATATTTGTCGATTTTTAAAATAGTTGTTGTAGGTACTAATGTACATACTCGTCTTCTGTTAGAAGGTCTCTAAAGTCATTGAACATCTTTCGGGGTTTCGTTGGTGGACCAAAAATATAAATGTTGGCGAATAAATCGCTAAGCTTTGGCATTCCGAATACAACATTACAACATTAAACAAGCATTTGATAGAGTATGCAGGGCTAGACTGTGGACAGCGATGCAGGGACTTGGCTGTCCAAAAAAACTAGTCAGGTTGATACGGATGTGTATGGAACAGTTACGATTTGAAGTGAGAGTTCGACAACAATACTCGGAGACATTTGAAACAAAACAATGGACTAAAACAGGGAGATGCACTTTCACTACATTTCTTCAATTTAGCTCTGGAGCACATATTACGAAGTGCAAGAATCGAAAAACCCAATACAGTATTTCATCGAGAAGGAAAAAACTTACTACTGGCATTTGCAGACGATATCGATCTAATAGGTAACACACGATTAAGGATGAAGGAGACTTTCGTGAGGTTCGAGAAGGATGCAGAGAAGATGGGGCTCCAAATCAACGAAGACAAGACGAAATATATGTATATGCGCCGCAATAACCAAAGCAGAGACAACATTGGTGAGAAAATCACCATCGATGACTTTAACTTTGAGCGCGTTAGAGAAGTCAAGTATCTTGGAACAACAATAATGAAGACAATAACGGATCACAAGAAATAAACAACAGGATACAGGCCGGCAACAGATGTCCTGCCCTCAGAAACCTTATAAAATCAAAACAACTAACAAGACGTACGAAGATACAA
The DNA here is from genome assembly GCF_917563875.1 of Diabrotica virgifera virgifera. Lineage (NCBI taxonomy): Eukaryota > Metazoa > Arthropoda > Insecta > Coleoptera > Chrysomelidae > Diabrotica > Diabrotica virgifera. The sequence continues at coordinate 91,715,200 of NC_065447.1, read as the reverse complement.
GTCTATAAAACAATTATACGACCCGTTGTGATGTACGGAAGCGAAACGTGGACGATAACAAAGGCAAACTAAGAAAGACTGCTTGTTTTTAGAAAGAAGAATCCTAAGGAAGATCTTTGGTCCTGTGCTGGATGAAGCATCAGGACAATATAGGATAAGAACTAACAAAGAGTTCGAAGACTTTACCCAGACGCCAACATCATAAAAGAAATAAAGTCCAGAGGACTCCAATGGGCGGGGCACCTCAGAAGACATTCTGACCAAAGAACAGTAAGACTGGTGTGGGAGGAAGTCCCAACTGGAAGAAGACCACGCGGACGCCCTCGACTCCAGTGGCGAGATAATATAGCAGGAGACCTAAGCGCGATGGGCGTGGAGAATTGGATGGAGGTTGCTCAAGACAGAAAACAGCGCGTGATGTGTTTACTTCAGTCAGGTGTCGTTCACGCGCCAGCAAGTGATACGGTTACTTCAGTTAGGTGCCGTTCAACAAACTGGCTCTTAATAAAGTTACATCCTCTTTCATCGGTAGCGAATGGGTTAAGGAACAGGTGGCAAAACACAAATGAAAATTTGCAGCTCACACAATCCGACAAGCAGATGAAATATATATCAAGCAAATAATCACGTCGGATCCAGATGGATGACCACAGCGCTGGATAGAAACCAGTGGAAAAGAGAAGGGGAAGCCTATCTCAAAAGATGGATAGATTAAGGCTCGAAGATAGGTAGATACTGTTCGGAAATATCCCTATAAAAAAATTTTGGGCTTCCAAATTGCCGTAATGTGCGGCATTACGGATTGTCTGTTAATATTTGTGGAGATACGAACTGTATGTATTAAATAGTGTGATGTTACTGTCTTCTAGGTCGTAATTAATTAAAACTCTCTTCTTAGTTCAAATACATTATATTATTTACACTCAACTCCATCAATGACTAACCATAACAATCTGTTTACATATATCAGTAGCGACCTACCTTACATTAATTAAATACTGAGTACAATAATCTTTCTCCACCGAGTTAATGTTTATATACACATTTAAATAATAACAAAACATGACAATTCAATGTTACTTGCGGTTATTGATACAAGAACAGATACTACATGGATTAATGACTTTGAATGAGTTTTAAACATATTTTGTACAGGGTGATATTATAATACCACACCTCCCCGTTTTGTTAAAATTACATATTTTTAAAATGTGATGCTCCTCTTTCCCTTTTACAAAAATGTTTATGGTTCCCTAATACTATTTTGAAAAATTAAATTTCCTAACTATGCTAACTAACTATAACATTACATTTCAGATCAATCAATTTTTCCCTAAACATGTATATTCTTTTTCCTATTTTACACAAAAGTTCATATTTTCCCTATACTAAACTGGTATTTTATAACCTATTACTAGTTCACGTACTCTCACGTCGTGTCTTTTCGTCCTTTTTTTTTCTTCGTTCACTAATTCACTTCCTCAAAACAGTGTCCAAAGTGAATGAAATTGATCCTTACTTTTATATAGTCTTTTAGTGCCTATAGGCATCTCATATAAGCGGGGAATACCTAACTAAAAATCTCGTATCTACCTAAAAGTCCTAAGCTAAGCTAATATTACTCGAATAAGTAAAAAAAATGTATCCTTTACTCTATTAATAATTCCTATTTCAGTCTTCTTTTGATTTATTTATATATGTCTTACTAACTCTAAAATAATGTACCTATAATAAAAATGTAATCTCTCTAAAACTTTTAATATGTGTCTCTAAAAAAACTTCTAATAACTCTCTTGTACCTATAATAAAGATTTAATCTCTCTAAGAACTTCACTTTTTGTGTCCCTTTGCTCACTATCTACTAACACTATTGTAAGATATTGTCTATCCTTAATTCAAACACTTCCATTTTCCGCGAAAATTTAACCTGAATTCATTATATACATTTAAAAATAAGTTATTTATAATTTACGTTACTTTAGAGAAAAAAAAATTTACAACTTTAATTCTTAAACACAATTCAATGATTAGCTACTTATTTGATTAGTATATTATTCTTAATTCTGCTTGTTTTCTTGCAATTTTTATGTGTCTTCTTTCATTTTTCCCACATATTTTAATAAAAAATTTTCTTTTTTTCTCTTCTTCTTCGTGTCTGGTACTACAACTATATTTCTTCATTTTCTCCACATAATAACACTTCTACAGTGTACATAATTCATCTTCATATACATATTTCATATAACAATCATATATCATTTATCTCATATATCATTTCATATATCATCATAATCATCACATCATATACTAGCTCCGATACCTTCGTTTTACCTTAATAAAAGAGGTTTCATTCGGATGTCTTAGTTCTCCGCCAATATTAACCCGAATTTTCGCCCTGATCTGTACGCACCATTGAGGTGGTATAGTTAACTCAAAACACGAAATAGGTATTTTATGCGGTTAAAATTCATCTAAAAATATCACAACCTCAATCCCTTGCTTTGAGGCCGTTGTTTATTCACGAATAATCATGAATAAAATAGGTACCCTTCAAAACACAGAGTGGGTCTCTAATAAGCTTTCAAGCTTCTATAAATCACTTAGTACCTTCCTAATTTGACAAGAGCAGTGGGTTTCTTATTGTCTCTAGTTGCCTCATAATATTTAGCTTATAATATTGTTAGTTCTTCTTATCTATCTATATAGTTCTTCTTCAAATTCCTTATCTCGACTCATCAGGTCGGTTCGTTAAAAGTATATATCTTGCTTATAGCAATGTTTATCGTATATCATCACTAATCATGATTAAAAAAATATCATTTATCACTCAAAAAATATTAATTCAGGTTCATATCATACAAAATTTAACACAAAATCGATTAAAATGTATCTATAGAATTAATAAATATCAATAATAAAACAACTGGCTAATAAAAATTCAATAATAGTATACATATTCGACAAAAATTCAATAAAAATTCACAAAAGCATATGCAAAAGTTAGATAAAAATATTCAAAATCAGTTCATATCTCAAAATTCAATAGAAATTTTTGAAAAAAAAAAAATTCGATATTCCATAAAATATTCAAAAATAACCGTACTAAAAATCGAAATCGGATAGATTTTTCAAATAAATTCAATAAAAATTCAAAATTCAATAAAAATTCAGTAATAGCATATATAATAAACTTTGATAAAAATATTCTCAAAAATCACTTCATGTTTCAAAATTCATAGATATTCTTAAAAAAATCGATACTTCATAAATTATTCAAAAATCAGCAAAGATAAATATTCAATTTTCAATAAAAATATAAAAACGAGGGAAGCATTTTTAATAAAGATAGACATTCTTACTTACATTTTATCACTTTGTCTTTTTACTGGGTTTCCTGTCCATCTTCGTCCTGGTCCATCTTCGCCGTCTCCGTTTCCAAGCTGGTGCCGCCATCCCTGCTCCTTTCAGAAGACCTCCTCTAGTCTGCAGGATCAGCCATGTATTAAATAGTGTGATGTTACTGTCTTCTAGGTCGTAATTAATTAAAACTCTCTTCTTAGTTCAAATACATTATACTATTTACACTCAACTCCATCAATGACTAACCATAACAATCTGTTTACATATATCAGTTGCGACCTACCTTACATTAATTAAATACTGAGTACAATAATCTTTCTCCACCGAGTTAATGTTTATATACACATTTAAATAATAACAAAACATGACAATTCAATGTTACTTGCGGTTACTGATACAAGAACAGATACTACATGGATTAATGACTTTGAATGAGTTTTAAACATATTTTGTACAGGGTGATATTATAATACCACAACGTTACGAGGTGCTATGGAACCAAAATAATATATAGTCCGTCCTCTATAACTTTTCCCATGCGGTACGATTCATTTTCAATCAAATTAAGTCAAAACATAAATTGAAACGAACGTCGATGTGTAGATACATTTTGTATACTGTATACTATATACTACATACATCGGCGTACGTTTCACTTTCTGTTTTGACTTAATTTGATTGAAAATGAATCTTACCGCATGGGAAAAGTTATAGCGGACGGACTATATGTATTTATTTCGTTTCGCCTATCCAAACTCACGCGTGGGACTTCAAATTTGCTATAACACATTACCAAAATAAATGTTAAAAATTATTAAGATATTATAATATAATAAAAAATATATTGTAATAATTGTTCTCTAAAAGAATATCTTAAATTTTTTTAATCATTTTAAAACGGCTTTTCACAAGCATTGTTAGATTGCTGATATTGACGATTTGTTGCTAATGAGTGGAAAATAAACTTTGCTCACAGAGCAATAACCATAAAATTATTGTTAGGTAATTGTGATCATATCTTCTCTACAAGTTTCCCATTCACGAGAATGTCGCAAAGGTCAGCAAACTGACATCACGTTTGTTGTTTTGAAGACATTACTCAAGCTACATATGTCTTGTTATATTTTAACGGATTTTACGTTTCTTTAAAAATCAATAAAGTGAAAGGAAATTCCGGAAACATAGTGTAAGTAATTCTCGATATGAGGATACTGCCAAGATAATGCAAATTCGCCATATCTTTATTAATTTAGTGTTATACATCATCAAATTTATCACTGATAAGTTAAGAAAGTAATACTGCAACACAACTTTCTTTTAGATATAAACTACTGGTTATTAAATAACAAATTGAATAATATGTCTACCCCGTACTCCTACGATCATGGACTGAAGGTACAGCTGCAGTGTCCTGATTAAGGTGGTAGACATATCTAGGTTAGACACATAATCCTAGATCGAAGTTGGTCGTTTGTAGACCTCTATTTTTATTGTTAGACTCAGTATTTTGATATGTATATGTTACCGCGATAGGATAAACTAGTTTAGCCTAGGCCAAACTAGTTTATCCTGATATTAATAAACTAGTACGGCCTAGGATAAACATTATATTATACCTACAAAGCCAAAATAAATAGATAAACTGAATAAAATATTCTGTTATTGGAAAATAATCATTTTTATTAAACCGAAAATTTTTTGCTCAATTAGAAATCCAATGAAATCAATTAATTTGTGGTCATCTGATTGAATACAACCAATAAAACCAACATTATACAGAAAACAGATCCCATGGGCTGTTTTCACTCAATCATGTAGCTATGGATACCTACATTTCGTTTCATTTCGATTTTGACATTTCAAATATTCAATATTTCAAAATGTCACGATTTGGTTGTAATACTGATGAGAATATTAATGAAATTATCGAATCAAATATACCAAAGGATACTGTTTACAGTAAAAAATTTGTATGGAAAGCGTTTATGGACTTTTGCAATGATAGAAAATATGAATTAGATGGAAATCGGACGGTGGAAGAATTGGCGTCGATTTTAAAGGATTGGGCTGTGAACATGAGAAGAAAAGATGGTACAGAGTTTAAAGAAGCTACTGTCAAAACCATGTGGAATCTAACAAGTAAGCTTTTACAAGAAAAGTATTATAAGGAAATGAAAGTAAAATAAATAAATTTTTCTAATTGTTCCTTTGTTAATTGCACATTTAAATAAATTGTTTCTGCTCTGTATTTTTTTTTTCATAACCAGCAAAAAATTTTCTATCCGAATAACCCTCGAACATTGATAAATGCTCAAAAATTTTTTAACAACTTTCTCAAGCTTGTTGCTTACAGGCAACAGTGTCTGTTTCCAAGCAACAAGCTTTCGAAATCTGTTATAAAATTTTTTCGAACAATTATCAATGTCCTTGGGTTATTACTACTGAAAATGATTCTTTGTTCAAACTAATGGGAAATTTTTATTACAAACAATCATATTATAAAAAATAATCAGTGTTTTTTTCTATAGTAACAATAATGTAATTATACCTCAATTATAAAAATTATTATTTATTTTTCAGTGGAGTGCTTTGGCCACACTCAGAATCGCGGAGTATCATTACCTTCTTGCACTTGCATTTTAAAGCCTTAGTTTATATTTTTGCTATCTCTAAAAAAGTTTAATGCCAAAATGTCGAATTCTGATCTAGAAAAAAATTAGAAACGTATTAGAGATTTTATTACACCAAAACTTTAGATATATTATTAAGTAAGAAAAAATAAAACCCAGAATAAGGAAGGTAATAGAGAATAATAATTGCAATTTTAATCTAAGAGAAGACAGTGATGATAACGTTGAAGTTAGTAAACAAGAAAAACTTTAGAAGAAAGTTAAAGTTAAAAAAATATAGAAGTATAGCAGATATTCGTGTGAAATAGGCTAACAAAATAATAGCACCTTTTGACAAGTCTCATCGACCAGCTTACATTCTAGATAATTTGATTACACCTATTTTAGATATTGAGAAAGACAAAGGTGGTCTCGGAAACATCATTTGAGTTATTCTCCAGACAAATGGCGAAAAATTTTACAAAGTTGGTACCAAACTTGGCCTACTTCAAAATCTATAATCTGGGTTTTATTTTTTCTTACTTAATAAGTTAGTCAACTTCTTGGGGTATTAAGATCTTTAATACGTTTTTATTTTTTTTTTCTAGATCAGAATTCGACCTTTGCCATCAAGCTTTTTTCGAGGTAGCAGATATAAACCAAGGCTTTAAAATGCAAGTACAAGAAGATAATGATACTCCGCGATTCTAAGTGCAGTGCACTCCATGGAAAAATAAATAATAATTTTTGTAATTGAGGTATAATTATTATTTCTATAAAACACACTGGTTATTTTTTATAATATGATTGTTTGTATTGCCAATTGTCCATTAGTTTGAAGAACGAATCATTATCGTTTTAATAAAAATAATTGTTTTCCAATTACAGTGTATTTTATGCAGTTTATCTATTTATTTTAGCTTTGTAGGTATACTATACTGTTTATCCTAGGCCGTACTAGTTTATCCTGCAGTGTTCGTATTAATATCAGGATAACTAGTTTGGCCTAGGCTAAACTAGTTTATCCTATCGCGTTTAAGACAAACTAGTTTGGCCCAGGCCAAACTAGTTTATCCTAACGCGTTCAGGACAAACTAGTTTGGCTTAGGCCGGTAACATTTATATTTCTATACCCCTTGTACAATGTATGTGACCTTTTAATTATGTGTTTACTCCTACGAATTGGGTCCAGATACTGTGAGGCACGGCGGTTAAACCGTGCCAAAGCTATTGTTTTCCATATTTTATCATGCTTCTAGCGCATTATTTAGACCAGCCAGCATTTCACATGCGCTGGTTCTCAAACCTTTAAAGGCTGATTTATCTTACGACGAGACGTGGATGGCACGGTGATCTTACGTAGCATGTTGAAGAATCGTGCAATATGAAAAGCATTGGCTAGTTTATAGTAAGACGGGACGTAGCAGCAACGGGGACGTGCGCCGTATATTATTCCAGGCCTCGTGCCCTCCACGTCCCGTTCTAAGATAAATAAAATTAGCCTTAAGGCTGCGCGCTTCACGAGCTATAAAGCTGACTTTGTCGAATTGAACGTATTGCGACTCTTCGTGAATGCACTCGATAGAGCAAGAATAACGTCTGCATATATGAAAAGGTCGCAGTTATTCAAGGAAGAGTACAGTAGAACCATCTATTACGCTTAAGAATTGTGAGCAGTAGGCATAACAAACCCGAGGTTAGATAAAAGATATAATATTAATTTGGAAATTTAAGATAGAGAGTTTTTAAGGTTGACGAAAAACTAGATGAGTAAACAATTACTACTTCTTGGGGTGAATATGACAACTTAAGAATATTCTTTTTAATTCTTTATTATAAGTTATCACTTTAAAGCATTAAAATTACAGGTAGATTATAGTTATTTTAAGCCTTTTAAAGTAAATTTTAAATACTTATTTATGGTAAGAGCGAAAAGTCATACATTATTGCTTGAGAGTAAGAACTACCGCGCGACGCGTAGCGGAGAGCGGTAAGAACTCGAAAGCAATAATGTCACTTTTTGTTTGTAATACATACAACTTTTTTTCTACAATCACTTAATAAAATGAATCTATTTTGTTCAGTCAGTCCACCTTGTTTGAGGTCTGCCTCTACTTCTTTTGCTTGCCCTTGGATGTCATTCGAGAATTCGCTTCTTTCAACGGTTAGGACACATAAGAAGAATAGAAGACAACCGTTTGACGACTTATCTATTATGTAGTTATAATACTGGCGGATCCACCGATAAAATAAAGAATAAAGAATAAAAAATCTAAAGAAGATTTATTTTGAAACGTTCAAAGACAATGTGAATATTATGTCCCTCAAGTGATTACTGCTGCAATTATAATATTATAAATAAAAACAATGCTTTGTTTGCTATGTTGGCTTTTTCTAAAAGGTCATATTTCATAAAAATAATATTTTCCATTTTTCTATTAATGTATCATTCTTCAATCACGTTAAAAGATGTTTTGTTAAAATGAAAAAATCATCAGTTGGAAACTGTTACGTTTTTTATAGTATCGATTACAACTTAAGCTTATTTATAATAAAAATCCAATTTGTATGCAGACAGACGTCATTTAAAGTAGATTCATGGGTAGGTATTCCACATAACTGACCAAGCCCGTACATGTCAAAATGTTTGTCGATTATCGCGACATGATTCATGTCTTTATTGTGTCTGTTGTCCAAATAAAAAAGTGACAATATTTTATTTAATACCTTCGCTGGCTTGAAGCATTTATTTATTGATTTTAACAATTAAAAATCTGTATTTACCGCTGATTTAAAGATTTTATTTATTGGTTTTAAGAAAAATGTAAAATTGCATTTTTTCATGTTAGAAGACTAATACAGAGTGCTTTAGTTTGCAATGTATATTGTAATCTGCAGCGCTTGTTAGTATATTATTTATAGATCATAACGTATTTTACTCAAGGTAGATTTAAGAAAAGAAACAGTGAGTAGTGAGCCTGGGAGCTAATAAGCTTAAAGGCGGGTTGACATTACTAGTTAATAACGTACGTGGCTCACTCTTACATAGCTGGCCGGTGCTTCACGACTAATGTAAACGGATTTTCGTGCAGCACGGTTGTCTCACGAATGGTCTACGCCACGCCACGATAGATATTAAACCTGTTAAATATTTCACGCTCTAAAGACAGTCGTAGAGAGTTTCTATATTTGATTAAGCACGTGCGTTTACCCTCAAAAATAAACATATGAATGAACGGGAGACCATTATATGTTAGATTTGTAGAATTGTATGGAAGCGATCCTGTTTTCTGGAATGATTCTGACGGTATAAAAGGTATAAACATAATGACGCAGGAAACGCAGCAGCAGAAAGAATTTGTTGCTCAGCTTGAAATTGAAAATTTTACAGCAAAATATGTACCTACTAGAGAAATAATAGCTATTATTCGCAGGTTGTCCCTAATAGTAGCCTCTAATACAAATGATGATGCCATGTCCACTACTGACACTTGAAACTCTCGTGCCCAGTGTAAACACAATAACGTTACTTACGAAACTATTGCGCAGAAGCATAAGTTGCAATACCGTTGCATTGTATTTGATAAAATTCATGGGAGAGGGATGAATTGGACATATCAAAAGAATGATTCTATTATGCCGTATACGTTATCAGCGATGGATCGTGCGTCTCTGTACGTTTAGTCGTTGTATACCTAATGTTTCTTTGACAATGCATCCATGTCTGAAGTGACAGATAACATTTTGGCAGATAATAAAAAACTGTGAACGCTGATGTGCAATTCGCCTGACTTTTTGACTACACCCTGTATATTTTAATTTGCGATAGACGGAAAGAAGAAGAAGCACTATAATACGTCATAGTCTCTTTTTGTCACGACGCCATGTCTATTTTAGGATTATACCTTGCATATCACACGTGTTATACGTCAGCTGTCAATTGACAAATGGTTCCGGTCTTAGCTAAGTTCATGCTTTGACTAATCTCAGCCGGTAATGCAATTCCAACGCTTACCGACATTGGCGCCAGTGACGTCTAAGTTGAACTTTAACCGTCTGTCTCAACCGACCCATACTCTGCTTACAAGTTACAAGCGTAGATAACGATTGTTTTTTAGTGTGAATCACGTTCGTTATTCACTAGTAATGTCAACCCGCCTTAAAAATGAATACGAAAAAAAAAAATTCGTGGGAGATCGGATTTCAAATTATTCAGTATGCCTGGTCAAAGCACCTGGGCAGCTGGATCGATGAAAATCTTTATTCTGACTTATAAATCAATACTTAGATTAAAATAGCCAGACCAAACTTTTTAAAAATGGGTAGTCTTCTATATTATAAATCAGCCGATGTCCAAACAAATTGACCAAATTGGTCAAATAGTGACCACGGCACTTGAGAAAAAGCAAATTGGTTTTTAAATACAGCCCCTATCGACTTCCAACTTTTTGCATTGTGTTCGGGATGACATCAGGAAAAAAGTTTATGACTCCCGCAGCACCTAGTACCCAGGGTACTGCTATTGCACGTCATCAAAAGTTTCGACGGTTTTCGTTTGCAAACAGATGACTTATAATACACCTATACACTCTCAGAACCGACCTCCGGAGCACCTGGAGCCAGGAGCATACCTAGCAGTGAGGTGAAACAAAGAGAATAGCCAAACATGGAGCAAAAACCAAACACTTGAATCCGATTACATGTATCCGAGGTGAAATTAAAAAATAGTAATTGCCGAAAAGGATTTTAAAAAGCAATAAAAGAGTACTTGACAGGTTATGAAGAATTGATCAGACATGAAGAATCGGCTAGAAAACTAGTTGTGGCAAGGGAGACAGTAACAGCAAAGGTCACCAAAATAACAAACCTGGAAGTTAAAAAATTAAAAAATATAATGCAAATATTCCTAGGTAAAGATGATATTTCTGGTGAAGTACAACAGCTGTCCAGTTATAGGAGACGCAAGACCAAGTTGATTAACAACAATAAAATTATGCAAATGGGACATATTATGGACACATGGAGGAGTATATTAGTAAATATTTACAAATACAAGGAAGCAAGAATGCGTGAAGAACATATTCGATACTCAGTTTGATTTTATGCAAGTCAAATTAACAACGAATCCAATTTTTATTATAACCCAATTGATGAAAATTGTACAGGATTATAGTATAGAGACGACGTACGCTAATATGGGATTCGTTAGATCTTCAGAAATCATATAACAAAGTTCCTCAAAAAATTCTGGCGCTCAATAAAAAATTAATTCCCGCTGAATACGTGAAGACGTGAAGATTATAAGAGATAATAGGTGGGATGAAAAGTTCTTAGGCTGACACATAGATGACACTACTGATATTAAAGCCATAATACGCTTTTTAGTCAGCGATAACCTTCAAAAGATGTGTGTATAAATTTGACAGCTGTCGAACTATTAGTTTGTATGAGATATAGCATTTTGAGTGAAGCAACTTGTATTAGTTTTAAAAAAATGGGTAAAAATGAATTTCGTGTCTTATTAAAGTATTGGTAGGGGAGCCCAAGTGGGGACTTTTGCACTTACTCTAGCGCGTCAGATTATTACATGGGGAGAAATCTTGTACCCTGAAAATGTACCTTTACCATATATTGGCTCTTAATGCAGGGGAGTTTGTTAAGGGGGAGGGGGGCGAAAAAATGTATCCCTAGAAGAACTCGAAATCGTCAGATTAAGATAAGGTAAGTTAAGTACATGCAAAACAGTATATATTTAAGAAATCTGACGATTTGAGCGGGGCATAAGGAAATGGATGAGTCCAAAATTTTACAAGTGAAAAGCGAATATTTCGCGAAATTAATGACAGATCGAAAAACTAACAAATACGTACTCAATATTTTTCAAAAATCTATCGAATGATACCAAACACGACTTCCCACGGAGAGGTGTGGGGGTAAATTTAATATTTTAAATACGAATCCCGCAATATTTAGCCAAATGAACATCAGATCGAAAAACTGAAAAATACACTTATTCAATATTTTTGAAAAATCTATCGAATGACATCAAACACGACCCCCACGTAGATGGGGTGGTGGATTACTTTAAAATCTTAAATAGCAGCCCCCATTTTTTGTTGCAGATTTGGAATCCTTATGTTAAGATAAGTAACTTTAATTCGAGACATTTTTTCGAATTATGGATAGATGGAGCTATAATCTAAAAAAACATTGTTGGATATGGAAAATTAAATTAAAAATGGAAAAAAAAGTCCCCACTAAAATGGAAAACTTTAGTTAACTTTTTTTCGTTTTAGGACCTACTCTTCACAACCCAATAGGTCTCCAAAGCTCTCGAGTGACTGCACATTTAGCATACTTTGCTCCCCTATCATATTGCTTTTTGGCAAAAAAATGGCTAAATTACTGCTAAAAGGCTTGGCTTGACAAACATTATTCAGACTCTGCACCAGGAAAATCAAACATTGAGAAATGGTTTGCTAAGCTTTCACGAGGCGAAATGAGCACTGAGGACGATGCACGCAGTGGACGCTCCAAAGAGGCTGTTACCGACGATATCATTGAAAAGTCCACAAAACAGTTTTGGATGACCATAAAGTGAAGTTGTTTAAGATAGCTGAGACTCTACGTGATAGAACGTGTTAATATATTGTGCGTGAATATTTGGGTATGCGAAATCTGTGTGCAAAGTGGGTGCGGCGAGAGCTTACACCCGATCAAAACAACAACAAATTGATGTATCTGAAAAATGTTTAAAGCTGTTCAATCGTAATTAAACAGATCTTTTGCGTCGATATGTTACAATGGATGAAACATGGCTCCATCAACTCACACCGGACTCTAATCGACAGTCAGCCGAGTGGACTGCACGTGATGAAAGACTCCAAAGCGTGGAAAACGCAACAGTTGGCTGTCAAGGTTATGGCATCAGTATTTTGGGGTGCACATTGTATAATGTTCATCGACTATCTTGAAAAGGGATAAACCAGCGACTATCACATTGCATTATTGGAGCGTCGAAATGACGAAATCGCGAAAAAACGGACCCATTTGAAGAAAAATGAGGTTTTATTTCATCAAGACAACGAATAATTACAATAGATCACAAATAAATGAAAACAATGACCAAATTTCATGAATTGGGCTTCGAATTGCTTTTGTAGCCACCGTATTCACCAGATGTGGCTCCCAGCGACAACCACCTGTTTGCTGACCTCAAGAAAATACTTGCTGGAAAGAAATTTAGCACCAATGAAGATCGCCGAAATCGCCGAAACTGAGGCTTATTTTGAGGCTGAAGACATTATAAAAATGGTATTGAAAAGTTGTGTGACCGCTATAATCCTTGTATCGTCCTCGAAGGTAACTACATATTTTATATATATGTTGAATAATAAAATCAAAATATATCCAAAATCGGGACCGGGTGCTTAGACCTTATTTTTTATCTCGTTAGTGTTAATCATGTAACAGAGAAACTAGAGTGTAACATTCCCTGTATTGGGACACATAGTAAATTCTGTTCACTTTTTTGCCTTGCAGTTTAATACAATGAGTAGAAGATAGTTATCTTCTATGCTTTTATAGCTTTTCAAATATTTTCCATACCAGTTTAACGTCAAAAAGCATCTGAACTAAACGAATTTTGTGTATTTAGCTCTTTGTATTTTATGAAAATATCATTAATAAAAAATATGAAAAAAATTATTTTAGGAAACGCTTTTCTTTAGTTACGAGTGACTAAAATTAAAAATATTATAAAAAAAATCAGTTAAAAAGGAAAAAATAAAAAAAATTGAAAAAATCTAACACATTCGTCAAAGAAAAGCGTCAAAGAAATTCGTCTTCATCGAATAAACGGTTTTCGCCCCACGCTTCTCTTTAACGAATATATTAGATTTTTTCAATTTTTTTTATTTTTTCCTTTTTAGTTGATTTTTTTATAATATTTTTAATTTTAGTCAATCGTAACTAAAGAAAATCGTTTCTTAAAAATTTTTTTTTCATATTTTTTTATTTTTTACTTTATAGTCTTACACTTTTCAAACATTAAAATATATCGTCATGTTTCTTAAAATATGTATAAAACATGTGATGTACTAACATGAAAAGTAGTCGGAATCGGCAACAAATTTGAAACTTTATTGTTTATTTATGAAGCATAATATAAACAATTAACGTAAAAAGTGAAATTATGTATAGTTCATATTATTAGCTACAATCCGTAAAAGTTTCAAGTTTTTATATTGTAAAAAACAAGAGAATTTAAGCATTTTCCATTAAAATCGTTTTTTTTTTATTTAAACAATTAATAAACATAAAAAAAATATTGATTATTCGTGTATTGTTCCCGCGAATGCATATGTCTGCAAATTTTCATTCATTTTTGACTACATTATTTTTATAATAAAGTATCAAATTTATCGAATATCAGAGGATCGTAGGGGAAAAATAAATATTTTTCGCACGACTGATCATTTTTGACTGTTTACCGTGACAGAGTTTACGTCAGTAGGTGACATTTACTAGCAACTTGACGGTAAGTAATCCAACTCGACGGTAAGTCCTCCAACTCGACGGTAAGTAATTCACTTACCGTTAAGTTAAAAAATCTCTTAATTTTAATTTATTTTTTGAAAGAATAAAGAAAACTAACGAATTACTTATTAATATTGAAAATTATGGTACAGTTTGTTAAATTATTTAATGAAATCCCACTTGTTTGGGCTGTGGTTACACTTCTAACAGAAACTCCTGCAGAATCGCATACATTAGTAGTATTACTAGTATTGTACAATATTTTTTCGGCGAAATCTATTTTAGTTAGAAGAGAATCTTCTACATAGCTTTCTGCCACTGTCGATGAACGCCAACCTCCATGACGCTTTAATCCGAGGACATCAACACCTTTATTAGCCAAAAGCGTTGCTGATGTCCTCCTGAACGAATGGCCAGTATAGTTCTCGGGATTAGGCAACCTTAAGAATTTGGCAATTTGAGAAGGCCAGCCCCCGATTGTCCCTTTCCCTATTACTTGAGCACAACATTTTCCTTTGGCCTATCCTAAGAACAAATGATTTGATTTTACTTGTAATGGACGAAGTTTTATATACTTTTGCAGAATTTCTAAATATGGAATTTTATCGTCTGGTTTATTAACGACTGTAAAAGTACGCTGGATGTTCATTTTTGTATTGGGTACTTTTACAATCATTAAACCATCGGTTTGTTGGATGTCATTCATAGTAATATTATATATTTCTTCTCTTCTACAGGCACCAGATATTCCCAATATCATTGCGACCTACAAATTATGAAAAAATCTTCATTAGAGTATTTCTTTTACCTAAACTAGCTTATATTACCTTGTGAACTAGAAATTCTTCATCCGGTGCTTCCATCAGAAATTTTTCAAATTGCTCCCGTGTAAAAATGCTCGCTTTCTTAGGCCTACAGCCAACATTTTTTTTTCTTCAAATACGCGATCAAAGTTGAAAACTTGGAAATATCAATGCCATCATAAAGAAAAACGGTGGACTTAATCATTGAATATTCTGCCCAGAGGCTTCCAGGAGCTTTCAACTGCATATGTCTTTGAACGAAATCTGGCAATATAGTCTTTTCTTCGATTCTTAAATTCTTGCCTTCGCACCATTTTTTAAAACTTTGGTAGGTACTTTGATAACGGATTTTGGATTTTTCGGGAATAACTGCGGAACACCCTTCTTCCCAAGCCCGTTCAATTTCTTCAAATTCACTTTCGCTCATATTTTAATTTATAATAATCAAAATTGTACTTAAAATTATTGACAACTAAATAAAAACTCAATTCTCCATTGTTGTTATGCACCCTAGTTACTACCTAACAACCAAAGTATCTATCTTGATAAAATGAATGAAACTAGTCAATATGACGAAAAAGTTTAATTTTATAATTTATAATGGTATCAGTCGTGCAAAAAACGTTATAAGCATGTCGAACGTTAAGGGTAGCCGACCTCAGATAATAATTGGAGTCGTCGCTCCACTCCTCCTTCAAACAATTGTCTTCGATCGGTATAAAACCCTTACCGTTCACCATACTTAATATACTATTATTGCGTTTTCACAATACATTTTTCTACCTAGCTACCGTTTTTTTAACGTATCATTATTTAAAACATAAATAATAATTTATTTTGAGAATATTCTTTTATGTATTCGAAATGATCAATATTTTAAGAACACAACAAAAGATTCCAGGTCGATTTTCAATTACATCGAATACCCAGTCGAACGTATCTCCGGGGAGACAACATTAATTTTGCAATCAAAAGAAGTTTTCAGACGAACGCTAACTTTTAAAGGAGCCACAATGAAATTGTGACAATGGTTTCCATTTTCGTATTTCATTATTCAGATTCATTTCAAAATGAATGAATTCACCGGTGAAAAAAGGTACCTACAACGAACTTTTGTATCTAACGAACTTTTACCACCTAATTTTTATTTTTTGTAGCATCGTGAGATGATGTTTTCTAAACGAGAAAGCGCAAATGTTACACTAAAAAGTGTGATATTTCATCCATGAAATGGATTTTGCTATTAAAATGTTTTAATTTTACTTTAAAAATAATATCAATTGGATATTTGAAGTTGGAGTACTATAATTATTACTTAAATTTGATATGATCGTATGGCATGTTCTAAAACTTATTGATATGCTATTCTCTTCGCTCTCCCCACTTTCTCTTCTTCTACACACCAATTGCTGTCTAATTTTCTTCTTTCAAACAAAAGTGTAGTGCTAATTCATGTTTTTCCCAAAACTGTTAATAGTTTAATAGACTAATATTAAGAGCGGCATATTAATGGGTATGTTCGCCACATGTCAATAGTTTAACATTCATAAATATTACTTGTGTAATGCTTATTATTTTGTAAAAAAACGGCAGAGTGTAATAAATTGGGATGTCAATAAAAAATATTTCTTTGAAAAAGAAGCAGAAGAAGAAGAAGAAGAAGGAGAAAAAGAAGAAGAAGAAGAAAGAGAATAAGAAGAAGGAAAAGAAGAAGAAGAAGAAGAAGAAGAAGAAAAAGAAGTAGAAATAGACAGCAAATGTCTAATCATCCATCGCATTCTTCCTAACAAAGATCGGCAACAATATTGTAAATTTTCCTCTGTCTTGGGTCTTTCTAAACAAATCGTTTGAGCCCGAGTCTGTCCAATCTCGTATATTCTCTATTTGTCTCCGGAGCACTCTCTGAGTCCTTACCTGTGTCTACTTTCGATCTTCATCATCATCATAAGTGGCCCGACAATCCGTTGTGGATCTTGGCCTGCTCACAAAGAAGTCGCCACTCCTGTCGATTCCTGGCAACTTCCCTCCATCTTCTGACCTCTAGAATCTTTAGGTCTTCTTCCACATCATCAATCCATCTACTTCGTGGTTGTCCTCTACTTCTTGTGCCCTCTGGTTTTGAAAATGTTAATCTCTTAGTGTATTCGTGATCTGACATCCTAGCAATGTGTTCAGCCCATCTAAGTCTCTAATCTTTAACGAATTTCACAATATCTGGATCGGTGTATAACTGATACAGTTCAAAATTGTATCTTCGACGCCATAGCCCATTTTCCTTTACTGCCCCAAAAATCTTTCTAAAAATTTGTCTCTCAAAAATACCAAGAAGTCTTTCATCACTTTGAGATAGGGTCCACGTTTCAGCTCCATATATCAAAACCGGTCTTATTAAGGTCTTGTATATATTGAGCTTTACTGCACGTTTTATTTTTTAAATGTTTATGGAGACCGTGAACAGTTCTGTTTGCTATTGCTATGCGTCTTTTTATTCCATCGCTTGTCATGTTTATTGAGTTTACTAGCGATCCAAAATATGTGAATTCCTTGACTTGCTCAAAGGTGTGATTGTTAATTTGAATTCTCTGTTGGATATTTCGGGAGGTTTTAGAAACCAACATATATTTGGTTTTTCCTCGTTTACCACAAGTCCTAATTCACTTGCCGCGTCCGCAAGCCTTGTAAAACTCTGCACCATGTCTCTCATACTTCTGCCCACTATAACTATATCGTCAGCGAATGCGAGAATTTGCGTCGGTCTATTAAAAGTAGTTCCATTAATTCTAATATTTAATTGTCTGACTGCTTTTTCCAAGGCAATATTAAAGAGGAGACACGCCAGCGTGTCTCCCTCTTTTAGACCATTAATTATTAACGTCAAAGAACGTAGAGTTTTCTCCTTGAATTCTAACGCACGAGCTTACGTTTTGTATTGTTAGTTGGGTCAACTTAATTAACTTAGGTGGGTTCACAAAGTCTATCATTGCATTATAATATAATGCACTTCTTATAACAATGTCATAGGCTGCTTTGAAGTCGACAAAGAGATGGTGAGTATCTATGTTATATTCTAGTGACTTTTCTAGAATTTGCCTATGTGCTTGAATTTGAACTTTCGATCTTACCATCTATTTTAAGTAGAGTGGCATCTATGATGCCGTGATTCAAAATATTAGTATTAATTTAAGTTTATTAAATATTTTTTTTGTTAAACTTCATAATATATAGACAAATATGACTTGGTGGTAGGGGAGTAAAGTATGCTAAATCTGTATGTGCAGTCACTCGAGCGTTATGGGGACCTATTGGGTTGTGAAGAGTAGGCCCTAAAACCAAAAAAAGTTAAATAAAGTTTTCCATTTTAGTGGGGACTTTCCATTTTTAATTTAATTTTCCATTTCCAACAATCTTTTCTTTAGATTATAGCGCCATCTATCCATAATTCTAAAAAATGTCTCGGATAACTAGTTATTTATGAAACACTTCTTGAAGTATGCTTTTTGCGAACGCACGCGATTTTTAAAGCACGAGCGACAACGGAGCGAGTGCTATACATCGCGTAAGTTCGTAAAAAGTACTTCACGCGCAGTTTCATACAATATTTTATCTACGATAAAGAAATAAAAAAACTATAACTCTTCGTCACTGGAATTCATTTCTATTTTACAATTTTTAGAACTCTGACTTTTAAAAATCCTAACTACTTTCAAACCACAAAACTGTCTAAATTTTGTTGTAAGTCATTGCTCATATGTCATCACCATGACAACGCGAAAGTTAAGGATATTTGATTATATAAAAGTGTGCCAAACAACCCATTGAAATTGTGCGAATAAGTAAATCCCATTTTTTAAAATACACTGTTACTTCACGCACACTTTAAACCCTTCACGCACTGCTATCTACAATGACAGTTTTCACAAACTAAAAACTTATACATAATATGACATAGAGTAGATAAAGTTACTTATTGTTAGGTAAAGAATCCAAATCTGCAATAAAAAATGGGGGCGCCTATTTAAGATTTTAAGTAACCCCCTCCCCCACCTCTGTGGGGGTCGTGTTTGGTGCCATTCGATATATTTTTAAAAAATATTGAATAAGTTTATTTTTCAGTTTTTCGATCTGATCAGTTGAATCGATACAGTTTTGCATGTACTTAACTAACCTTAGTTTATTCTGACGATTTCGAGTTTATAGATGTTTTTTGGCCCCACGTTAACGAACTCCCCTGCATTAAGAACCAATATATGGTAGAGGTACATTTTCAGGGTACCAGGTTTCTCCCCATGTAATAATCTGACGCGCTCGAGTAAATGCAAAAATCCCCGCTTGGGCTCCCCTACCATTGGATGGGTTGCCTATCAAAATCTTGTCATAGCTATCCTTAAGGGGGAGGGTCGTAAGGTTGAAACAACATTTCAAACACATTTTTTTGATTTTTTTAAGTATGGTAGAATTATTTTATTTTTAAATTAAATAAGAATATTCAGTAGGTACAGTAGTTGATAAGATATTAAAAAAAGATAAGGAAAATATTAAAAAATAAGCTTTTTTTAAATTTTTAAAGACACCTTGGATCATGTTAAAAAAAAAGAATGTGTGTGTACTTTGTACGCACGTAAGAAGTCATACTTCTATTATATGATTTCAACGAAATTAATATACTTTAAACAGTTTATTTATATTTTATTTAAATATTAAACTAATTTATACTTACTAATTCCCAAAAAATTTTTTAACAGTGCCAAAAATTAAAATAATAAAGGAATAAAACACACACAAACACATTGAAAAATGCCACAAATGTTTTCTGAACAAAAATTGTCGGAAATTTTTATTAACTAAATACGTATTTTCTAAAAAAAAATTATATAATAAAGATACTTACAATCATAAAATGTATAAAAAAAAAATAAAAAATCAAAAAGTTTCTATTGGGTTCGAACACGCTTATCAGCGCAGTTAGTATTAAAATTCATTCACCTTAAACTTTTACCCACGGAGACCATGCGTCATCATGTCCGAAGATCAACTAACTAAACGGATTAAACTTTTGACAGCTCTGAATTTAATCAAATTATTTTGATTTTGAATTGAAATCATTTAGAATTGAAATAAACAACAAAACATAGAGTAAGAAAACAATATATTAGGTGAATATTGATAGAAATTTTGATGGTAATCAAAGTATGTAAATCAAAGCATTACATACTATTTTGGTAGGTTCTTTTTAAATTTTCCAAATAGGTAGGCACCTATGAAATTTTTTATTAGGATACTGACACATTTGCAATTATTATTACGTACCTGTCGCTTTTAAAAACTATTTAAAAAGTCACTACAATTATAAACTTTTTTCTCTGCCATCACAAAAATAAAAACTTATATACACAACATTGATTTGTTTATCCAAAATCTCCATATTGATTATTGACAGATGATTTTAACACCCAATCAGATGCCGTATAACGTTTATACCATACTGTCGGTGTGCGCATGCGCCCAGTATAATCAAAATTTACCCTCGTGCCTAAAAAAGTATAACTTCAAAAAATTCAAAATTATTTTACTACCTTATACGAGTAAGTATTTTCGAGGTAACGCTGTCAACATTTTTTAGTTTTAACGATTTTTGAATTTTGGTAACACTTGGAAGTCAAAACAACGAATTTTTTTTTGCAAAAAGCCTACTGCAAAGCGAGTTGAAGGTAGGAATATTTAACATACTGGATTTCCGGTAATTTTGCTGCAATCAATTGAGTATTCTTGAGTTACATAAGTTAATTTAAGATAACTAAAAGCATTTAACCGTTGTTTTTGTCTCTCAGATGATAACTTGTTTAATTCAGATTTAAATATGTAGCACTGATGAAAACCGATAAAATTTAACTTTTTCACGATTACCTCGCATTCCACAATTCAATACAAAATAGAAATGAGGCAATTTTAATTACATTTTTAATAAGTGTTCCAGTGAAACTGATAAGCTAATCCTTGAAGATGATCTAAAACACATAAAGAACTAACAGAATAATATTTTTTATGGTCTCCCAGCCGCCACATTGATTTAATTTTGACAACATGTTGAAATGTCCTATTAAGATTATAAACTATTTCGAAATTATAAACATTTCTTGCTTGTATAAGAAGATGAGCATTCTTTCAGAAGTCCTTTACAGGTTTGACATATGAAAATAAGAAATAAACGCAAAATCATTAAAATTTTAAAATCACCCGACTTATAGGCTACTATTCATAATATTATTCATAAAACCAATATTGTTTAATTTTAAACTTTCCATAATCAACGATTTCTTATATAATTACTTAATGAAACATAATTAGTAAGTATGGATTACTTTCTTTCTGTGCAGATGTATTTAAATGAAAACACGAAGTAACCTCTGGCCTTAAGATTTGTTCAACAAAAATTTAATTAGTGAGTGTTGTCTTCCTGAACATTATAAATATTATCTTGAAATTATATTAATACTTTAAAACTTTTATGTATGAAAAGAGAAGTTAACATTTTTTATGGAAATATGATGAGGCGGTAAATTATAATATTGGTATTAAGTTGATAGAAGACTTTCTACCGTTTTATTCTAATATATAGAATTAAGCATGTTAGTTTTAAAAAATTGAATTTAACTCAAATTTTCTTTAGTAACATATTTTTAAAATATTTCATCAAAACATAATTTTAATTCTCAATATATGGTCATAAAATAAACAACCTATGTTTCGCAGATGACACAGCTCTCCTTCTAAATAGTCAAGCAGAGCTTACGTGACTGGTCGAAAACGAAAGTTAAATATCTGGTCTGCAATTAAACATATTATCAAAGGCAAATATTACGATAGTGGATAGACTACATAATATTCATCTACACATAACCACAATTGACCGGTTTGAGGTTGTGAGCTCATACTTATATCTGAGATCATTGATCACAAACACAGGATCACTACAGGAAGAAATAAAAGTAGATGTGATCTAGCAAAAATTGCCAGAGCAGAAATGACCACCATATGGAGGGACTGTCAAATTTCAAGAGAGTTAAGGATGAGGTTGATCAACTGCTTAATATTCCCAATGCTGACCTACGGATGGAAATCTTGGACCCTGAGACAATCAGGGAGAAGAAAGATAGACGCCAGTGAAATTGTAGAAATGAAGACGAATACTACGAATTTCTTGGATCGACCGTTTGACAAATAATTTAATTTTAAAAGAGCTAAAAGTTAGCTAACGACTCTCCAGGAAAGTCCATCTCCAAGGATTAAAAAATACTTTGCACATGTTATGATAGTAAACACATAAAACATGAAAAGACTCATTACATAAAGAAAGGTGGAATGCCTAAGATGAGGAAGATTCCCGAAAAGGTTGATTCATCAAATTATAGGGATATGCAAAAGACCAATGTATAAGTCAAAAGAAATGACCAATTGACAGAAAAATGTGTCAAAACTGGAATGAATACATTAGCAGCATGGTAGGACAGAGAAATCAGACCAAAAAACGTAAAATCCCATATACGAACAGCATGAGATAAATAACGAAATAGTCGAAGAATTACTGGAAGACAAAGAAATAGATGGCGTGATAATTTAAAAAATGCTGGAGGCTAATATCGAAAAATAAACAGGCCTTAATATAAGCTGAAAAAAAAACATAACTTTTAACATTCATTCCGCATCTTCAATAAGCAAATAATATTGCTCAAACTTTATAATAAGTACAAAATTATATCGAGTTCGTAGTAATAGATTCTATCTTATATACAGTCGATCTGGTGTAATCTTTAGGTAAAATATTTTCAGCGCCACTTACAAAACGTACGTGATAAACTTTAAAATTGGTTCGAGCGAACTGGGCTAAATATAATAGTCCAGTTATGCAAAAAACGATAAATTAAATTAAATTATAAACTAAATGAATCGAAATATATTCTTGAAGATGAGTATCGATATAGTACTTACAGCCATACACTTTAAAAAACTACTTCATCAGATCCAGATTGCTTCAAATTATAGAACTAGCCACAATACATCACATATTACGAATATGCATTTACCGTTTGTTGTCAAGTAAACATCTAGTTAGTTAATAAAGTAACATTTTGAAATAATTCTTGAACACTAGTACAAAACTATTAATGTAATAGCTATCTACAGTAACAAAACACTTAAAACTCTTTTCATGTCTCGTACAACATTAAGAACTACACCGGTACGGTTCAATACTAAGAAACTACTGCCATATAAAAAGCAGTCAAAAATATTCACCAAAAATTAAATAATATACTGTATCTGATGTACAAAGATTACTTCGCCTAAATTTATCCAAATATTTTAAGCGATGACATGACCGGTTCAAAGAAGAACTGCTTGGTGACTAACGGGTATTCACTTAAAGAACTGCAGAGGTTTACGTATATGTAATTATTGGGTACTTATAAAAAAGTAAATTTTAATTTAATTGAAAAAAATTAATGGACAGAGTTTTGACTTAGAAAAAATATAAATCTGATAACAAGATTTCGATTATATGTAAAATTAATTTACATAAATATTATAAATAAATATAATAGCAAACATTTTAAAGTTTCACAGAAACTAAGAAAATATCACAAATAGGTCACATACTGAGAAATTATAAGAGTAAGTACCAATATGCTCAATTAATAGTGAACGGAAAGATCGGGGGAAAAATAGGAATATGAAGGAAAACACTGTCGTGGCTAAGAAACATTCTACAATGGATAGGGCTAAATTTTTTGAACAGCAGCTGAAAACAAAAAATATTGCAATTATAGAAGCCAACCTCCATTGTGGAGAGGACAGTTTGAGAAGAACTCTAAGCCAATTCTAAGCCAATTTATGAGAAAGAAAATGTAGTTGCTTCCATTTCTAATAATGATTTATGTTTATCTTTAATATGTAGACCATTAAACATAATATGTTCCCCCATACCAACGATATGGTTAAAACTCTATGATTTCTGGTGATACAAAAGACATGACAAAAACATTACTGGAAAAAAATTAGCGTCTATCAACCTGTTTAGCCGTGACAACATAAAATAGATATAGACGTTAATAGTATATTAAGTATGGAGAACGGTAAGGGTTTTATACCGATCGAAGACAATTGTTTGGAGGAGGAGCGGAGCGACGACTCCAATTATTGTTTGAGATCGGTTACCCTTAACGTTCGACATGCCTATAACATTTTTTGCACGATTGATATCATTATAAATTATAAAATTAAACATTTTCGTCATATTGACTAGTTTCATTCAGTTTATCAAGATAGATACTTTGGTTGTTAGGTAGTAACTAGGGTGCATAACAACAATGGAGAATTGAGTTTTTATTTAGTTGACAATAATTTTGAAGAAATTGAACGGGCTTGGGAAGAAGGGTGTTCCGCAATTATTCCCGAAAAATCCAAAATCTGTTATCAAAATACCTACCAAAGTTTTAAAAAATGGTGCGAAGGCAAGAATTTAAGAATCAAAGAAAAGACTCTATTGGCATATTTCGTTCAAAGACATATGCAGTTGAAAGCTCCTGGAAGCCTCTGTCTGGGCAGAATATTCAATGATTAAATCCACCGTTTTTCTTTATGATGGCATTGATATTTCCCAGTTTTCAACTTTGATCGCGTATTTGAAGAGAAAAAATGTTGGCTATAGGCCTAAGAAAGCGAGCATTTTTACACGGGAGCAATTTGAAAAATTTCTGATGGAAGCACCGGATGAAGAATTTCTAGTTCACAAATAATTTAACAAATTGTACCATAAGTTTCAATATTAATAAATAATTCGTTAGTTTTCTTTATTCTTTCAAAAAATAAATTAAAATTAAGAGATTTTTTAACTTGACGGTAAGTGAATTACTTACCGTCGAGTTGGAGTACTTACCGTCGAGTTGGATTACTTACCGTCGAGTTGCTAGTAAATGTCACATAGTGACGTAAAATCTGTCACGGTAAACAGTCAAAAATGATCAATCGTGCAAAAAAGTATACTTGAAGGTTATGACTAATGATTAATAAGATATTGATATCACTTACCAGACTTAATAAACTTAATTTTTTACATTCAATTAACAGTCACTTTAAACACTCCGAACTATCTCAGAAAAAAATTACATAAAAATATAACAAGAACTGAGACGCGACAATATATTCTGATATGCCAAAAGAATTCACTCAAATATTTTGGGCGATGATAATATGACCGGTGTAAACGAGAACTGCTTTGTGACTAATCGGATACTAATTTTAAAGATTCTAGAAAGGAATAAATTCTACTTATAATCAATGGCGGAATTTATTTATTTGTTTATTTTGTTTTTTTTTTATAAAGGATATTATTTTGCATTCACATTATAGTTAGCGTAATTAATAAAGCAGTAAATTAATAACGTATGGGCTTATTCATAATAATATAAACAGTTATTCCAAAATATTATTATTAAAACATGACCTTATCATTTTCAAAAAAAAAACTCAAAGATGGGACTGTGACTAAACGGGGTATTATGCCATGTTTGAAACTTTTATGTGTGCAAAAAATCAGTGCCAGGTATATTGTATATAGACAGTTCTGTGTCTGTAGCAGCCTTGTGGGCCATCACTGGATATGTTCAGCTGCAGCCGTTTGTAATGAAAGAAATTATATAAAATCACATTTTCATCAATTTTAGTTGTCATACTTTTTGTCGAGAAGTTGAAAATGGCAAAGATATTAAGCAAAAACGATTCCCGTTTAAAATCAAAATGACAGCTAACGCAACGGCGGAATTTAGTCGAGTTTTTAAATTTACACTACTATTGACCCTCCATAAAGATTAGAAAAATAAAATTTGGGGGAGCTCGGCATGAAAGGTTAGGCCTGTTATTCGTCTAATCCGACTGGACTATCCCGGCTATCTTTGTTATCTACCAGATACGGATATTGTTGTAAGGAACAAAGTTGGGCGTCTTGTCATAATGAAGCTACTCACGAAAAATTAGCTTGTTAGTAGTAAATGGTGGAAATAAGCCTGTGATACCTGACTATTACAGATCTTTGTATGAAAAATTATTTTATTATATTTTATGACATGAATTTTACTATAAATAAGGCCATTACATCTTCCGTTACAGTAAGATTTAATTACCATTTTATGAACCAGTAATTAAATAAAATCTGCAGACCGTTTAAAAATTTATTAGTTTTGCTTTCAAATCACACAGATTGTAACTATATTTATTGCTTCCTACTGATCGTAATTAACGAGTACGTTTCTAAATTTTTATCATCTATGTACATATCTTCTTCAAATCAATTCCACGTACCTAGTGAGTTTCGTAACGAAATAAGAAAGCACTCCATATATAAATATTTACGACCGCATGGGTATGTGATGAAACTATTGTTAGCGCGAGCATGTGGTTAGAGTTGATTGACTTTGCAACGGTATTTATGGATGAATATTTTTACATTGATTGAAAATAAAACAAAATAATATATATTAATATACAGTGCTAGTCAAAAGTCCCTACCCCCCCTCGTATCTTTTGAACGGTTATACTTATAATAGTGGAATTTGGAGGGAGGAAATAAACGGATATAGGCTTCTTAACTAGTCATGACAGGTGACGTAATAGTGACAGATGACGTTACAGCGCCACTATGACAGATAATTTTAAATGGGACCTTATGGCAAGTGATACCTCGTTTGAAAGGTATTGAAAATACCTATCCAGTCATACTATTTTTTTTGGGTATAAGTTGATTTTGATTTTGGTGAATAAATTAAATAAATATAACATTGTAGTTTCGTATTTAACTAATAAAAATTCAAATGTCCGCCTATGGTTTTTTTGTCAAAAAAGTTGACGTTTTTCAGTTCTCTAGTAGTTTTTACGTCAACGTCATCCTTTTTGACAAGTAATCATAGGCGGAGGTTTGAATTTTTATTAATTAAATGCGAAACTACAATTTTATATTATTTCATTTATTCATCAAAATGAGCTTAAACTCAAACAAAATTAGTATGACTGAATAGGTATTTTCAATACATTTCAAACGAGGTATCACTTGCCATAAGGTCCCATTTAAAATTATCTGTCATAGTGGCGCTGTAACGTCATCTGTCACTATTACGTCACCTGTCATGATTGGTTAAGAAGCCTACATCCGTTTATTTCCTCCCTCCTAATTTCACTATTATAAGTATAACCGTTCAAAAGATACGAGGGGGGATACGGACTTTTGACTAGCACTGTATATTAATATATTAATACGTATACAGTGAGGACGTTTAGTTTGGAATAAATTCATTTTCTCGAGAATGGGCGATTTTGGAGATAAATCCCGAAACAGGTCGATTTTTATTTTTGAATTACGATGTTTTGGTATAAAATGAGAGCGTTCGCGGGTACCTGTCGGCGACTAGCAGTTGACAATAATTTCTAACCTTTCCTAATAAAAATAATACTGTTAATAGAAAAATATACAACGTATATTTAATTTTAAACTTTTAATTAATATTAATAACTAATTATACTAGGTAAATATAACTTGTATATTTATATATTAACGGTTTATTTATATTAGGTGAGGTTAGGAGTCGTCAACGACTAATAGTCGCCGACAAGTACCCGCGAACGCACTTAATATATTTTATCATACTAGTGACGTCATCCATCTGGGCGTGGTAACGTACTCGATGATTTTTCTAAATTAGAATAGGGGTCTTGTGATAGCTCATTTGAAAGATTATTTAATTGTTTATTCAGTAATATTAACATTAACATAATTATTTATACCGGGAGTCAAAAAAATTTTTTTGAATTACATTAATTGATACAAAAAGAAGAATGAATGTAATATATTTAATTCAAAATACTTTTTACTGCTGTCGGAAAACAGAAAATAATGTTTATTTGACAAATAAATATTGTTTTTCTGTTTTTTGACAGCAGTAAAATGTATTTTGAACTAAATAAATTACATACATCCACCTTTTCGTATCAATTAATTCAATAAAAAAAAATTGGACACCCTATAGAAATAATTATGTTAGTTTTTATATTAATGAATAGAGGATGAGCTATCACGAGACCCCTAATCTCGTTTAAAAAAATCATCGACTACATCATCACGCTCAGTTGGATGAAGTCACTAGTATGATATATATGCCAAAAAATCGTAATTTAAAAAATAAAAATCAACCTGTTTCTGGATTTATCTCCACAATGGCTCATTCTCGAGAAAATGAATTTATTCCAACCTTAACGTCCTCACTGTATATCAATTGTGTTTATAAGGGATTTGCCACAGCTGATTGTAATGACAATTATATTTTTACCAAAAATAATTTGACGTTTTAATTTTTACTCCGGAAATCGTTTTCAAAAAGATTACAAAGAAAATTGTGTTACAAGATTGTATAATAGCCAAGGTGTTAAGAAGGTTCTGTGTTGTTAAAAAAACTTGAAGTTGATATACTTGGCCCTACTGTTGTAGGCAACAGCCATGCTTGGCTGCGAAGATGTGAGGATGGATGTTTTATGCCATATGGTACAACAATTCTAATTGTTATGTCTATTTCTACAATATTTATATGTGTTTTATGTGGTTATGTGTATGGAAGCGTTCGTGTTGTATTTATATAGTGTATGTTGCATAGGTATTGTGTAAGATTGAAGACTTTCGGTTCATATTTTCTTGTCCTCTATTGGTGGTATATTCCTGTTGTTTACTTCTTCTTTGATTTTTATCTTTTTAATATCTGTTTCCATAATGATTATTAATGCATCTTTCTATTGTACTCTGTGTTCATTGTCCTAGGAATATCTGAGATTTGTCAAAATCATTGTTTGTGATATATTTTTCATGGTCGTTTATTTTGACGATTAGTGTTCTTACAGTTTGTCCCACATAGAAATTGTTGCATTTACAGGATATTTTGTAGACACAGTTATTTGACCTCCCTTGTCTGTTGAGGATTGGTTTTGGAGAAGATATATCTAAGTGTGTGTCTCCTTTTAAATGTTTTTGTGATGTACTTATTTCCTTTCCTTTTTAATTTTTCTGATCGAGTCTCTTCTTGTAGGTATTGTTGGATTGTTTGTGGTGTTGTGTTGTTTTTTTTGCTTCTATATTATGAAATTCCTTTTTTTATTATGTTGTTCTGCATTATGCATTTTTTTCGTATAAGAAACCGTTACGGCACAGTGACGCTTTAAACCTCAGAAATGCTTGGGCGGGCTCGTTTTTGTTTTTTTCTTCGTCACCTATTCATTTTATTGATAACGTACTTATTAAAACTAAAAGAACACACTGTCTGCTACACATTATGGCCTATGCATATTTTACTCTCTTTGCACCCTAAAGCCACAGTGGTGGCCCAAAATCAGTGTTTGCATATTTTCTTTATTCATTCTCCCTTTTTTTGGGTCGTTTCAGGGAAAATATGGGGGTGCATTATACAAATTTATAAATAACCCTTGTACATGGGTAATCGCTGAAAGTTTTTTTACGGTAGCCTAAGCAGTTGGGATGGTATAAAAAGGGTTTTTTTAACAGCCTGTAATTAAAAAATGGGCAATTTCCTTTAAATGAAACCTTAACCAAAAATCAGCCACTTATTTGTGATTGATTGCCGCATGGTTCCTTCTTGATTCCCATTAGAGTTAGAGAAAAATATTTTTTTTATAACATATGTTTTGAAAACTTGTCGACTTCATCCGCTAAACGGTGGGTGATAGACAGGCTGGCGCGGAATAAACTGTAGACAATATAGTCCTCTTCATATTTCTAATAAGGAAGGATTTTTAAAATAGGGATTTCTTTTTTGCAAGACCCTACAGGAAGGACTACGTTTCGCAAAAACCACAAAATGGGTGGGGCGAAATCGTTTAAGAAAAAGTCAATCTCGTAATATGCACACCTTGATATACCAGAAAAAAAAAATAAACCGGATTTGTGTCGAGTTTGCGAAGTCAAAATCTATTTCCTACGCTATATGTATGTAGATTATATTATAATATTATTATTATCTTAATGTGTGTTAGTCTTCTATACACTTGAGTTTCAAATTATCCAATATCATTCCTTGATATTAAAACACCGAGAAAAGGTAGCGTGTTATTATTATTCATCTCCATGGTAAATTTTATTGTCTCGTCTTTATCGTTTATATTATTTAGAAATGTGTCCAACAACACTGATCCCTGTGGCCAACGCAACGGCAAATAAACTGAATTTTAAATTAAAATTGGGGCTTCTTTCCAAATAAAATAGCAAATTACAATGTAACAAAACTTGTGAATAATTTGGTTAATACTCTTAATGGTCCTGTCGCCAGGGGGGGTACAACGGCCTCCTTAATTCAGATGGACTTAACTAAGTTTTTTTATGTATTTTGACTCGTAGAACATGAATTTTTTGGGTAACAGTTGATCTGGATGTCGATAAGATTGTTATAAACAAAGAACTTGAGGAATTATATAACAGCGATTTTTCGCAAAACAAAACCTTTTTTCGTATTCTTTGGGTGATGCTCAACAAAAAATATGGTCTTACAAGTTTTTTCGTAGGATGCATAGTTTTCGAGATAAACGCGGTTGAACTTTCAAAAAATCGAAAAAGTGCAATTTTTGAACCCGAATAACTTTTAATTTAAAACAAGATAGCAATTCTGCTTACTGCATTTGAAAATTTAAGCTAAATTCTATCGGATTTGATTATTAAAAAATTAAGTTTTTATTTGTCGGACAAAGCCATAAACACATTGTGTTTCCCGTGCCCAATGCATGCGTTTTAATGTACGTAATCTACGTACAAATTTTCTGTATGCGCGCCTACTCGTTCGATTTCAAAGGAGAAATGCATTGAAAACATCATTCAATCACTATGTGTTTATAGCTTTGTTTAACAATAAATAAATTAATTTTTAAAGCAGAATTGCTATTTTATTTTTATATCAAAAGTTATTCGGGTTAAAAAATTGCACTTTTTCGATTTTTTGAAAGTTCAACCGCGTTTATCTCGAAAACTATGCATCCTACGAAAAAACTTGTAGGACCATTTTTTGCTGAGCATCACCCAAAGAGTACAAAAAAATGTTTTGTTTCGCGAAAAGTCGCAGTTTGCGCTGTTATGTAATTCCTCAAGTTCTTTGTTTATAACAATCTTATCGAGATCCAGATCAACTGTTAACCAAAAAATTCGTGTTCTACGGGTCAAAATACATAAAAAAACTTGGGTACTTCCATCTGAATTAAGAAGGCCGTTGTACCCCCACTGGTGACAGGACTATAAGAGTATTCCTTATTTATTATCAGTTGCTGTATTTCATACTTAATGATATGTATACGTAAGACAGATACTAATTGATTGTACTGCATCAAATGGATCGATGATGTCCGGAAAGCCGGCCATCGAAATTCAAACAGGAGGAAACAGGAGGCACGAAGGAAGCTTGTATGATTTAGGGGGTACAAGGGGCACATGTGGCTCGGAAACGTTGGGGATATAAACGATGTGTCGGCCTCTCTTCCGTCTATTACGTTTCATACAGCTCATAACGTTCATTGACCAACTAAACCCTCGTTAGTGTCACGGAAAGGAATTGGCCTGTTCTGTAACTGTGACATTTCACAGATGGCCTCGGACTGTTTCTGCTAAAAACTATTTGCAGCATATTGTGCGGATCGGGATAACTAATTAGCTGTTGAGTTTCAGCGTATTTTCGTTATTTTAACTACATCATTAAATGCGAATGCTTTTTCCTGGATTATAGGGGTCGTTGATATTAAAACTTAAATTATGTTGCACCGTTCTGGAAGTGGCAACGGAATAAGTATACAAAAATTAGAGAAACTATTCTTAGCGGAGAAGTTTTATAACGGGATTATTTATGGTCCAATAAACATTCAAGATTAAATCACATAGAAACTACTAAAATACACAAAAAATTACAAAAAGAAGAAACTTACTCGTTTATGCATATTATTTATAATTCAAATACATACTATAGTTCGTAATAGGCGAAGCAATAAAGGACTAAAATCGGCCATATCTCCGAAAAAAAAAAAAACAACAAGACAGATTTTAATAATTCTTTTTGCATTCGATTCGTGAATGCGCCAGGAAACTTTGTGACCTCGAGCCATGATATAAAATTGAAAAACTGCATACAAAAAGTGCATTTTTAACCTTCCGATGACCAACCTTTTTTGTTACACGGATGACCAAGGGGGGGGAATGACCCCAGGACAAAAATGTCAAAAATGACAATTAACAAAAAAATGAAGTTTTTTTTAATTTTTTTTTTATGGCATGGACTTTATGTCATTCAGCCAGTCACAACATGAATATTAGTGTCATGTGAAGGGCCGGTTCTAGAGTTCTTAGCGCCCCAGGCAAAATAAAATTTGGCGCCCTTTCATCCACGAATACCTATATAAAAAAATATCACTGCAAATATAAAAAAATATCACTGCAAATATAAAAAAATAGCAGAAAAGGCAAAAATTAAAATTTCACTATAAAGAACTATGTAAAAATATATTTACTTAAAAAATAGCACAATAGTTATTATTTATATCTGATCCAACATATGCCATATCATAAAGCAATTCAAATGACGAAGGAGCGAGATAAAAGATAAAGATAAATGCACATTGTCAACAAGCAGAAAAAATGTGTATAACATTGTGCAATATCAGAAAAGATGTTGATTGTGCGCAAGATAGCTGCATCCCCAATGACTAAAAATTGAGGGAGTGGCATCCATATGGCATAAAAAAAGCACGACGATATTCTTTGCAAACACGAGCTTGTACACCTTTATTTTTTTCACTCATGTTAGAGCCACTGTCATATCGTTGGCCTTACAATCATCTAAATTCAATTAAAAATAATTCATTAATTTTTTATTACTTATCTCATATAATGAGTAGGACTATGATTCGATACTTTGAGCCAAACTATGGGAAGCAATGGAAGACATCGAAGTTCCACGAATATTAATAAGAGCAGTAAAAGCAATCTACAAGAATAACAAAGTAGCTGTCAAAATGGATAATAGAATATGCAATGCAGTCCATTTAAGATAATACAGTGAAAACTGCTTAAATCCTTAGTAATATGCAGGGTGTTTCTAAATAAGTGCGACAAAGTTTGAGGGCTACATGAAAAATAATGACAGTTTCTATAAACGTATGTCCGCAAATGCTTCGTTTCCGAGATACAGTCTGATGAAATTTTTCTTACAAACTGACGATTTATTTAGTGCTCCAAAACCGGTTGAATATGCAAATGAAATTTGATAGGTTTTAAGAGATAATTATTTCCCATTTTTTTGACATAAAATTAAGAATTTTATATCTACCATTGGCGTGAATACGGGCAATAAACTGAAACTAATGGTCTGATTTTTTTAAAGAAAACAAAGTACGCCTCTGAGATATTTCAAATAAAAATTCATTTTGGAATTCCTCGTTTAATTTGTGATAAAAATATCTATCTTTTCTTTTTTCCTATAATACCTATAATACAGGGTGTTTGGTAGGTCGATGGAAATTTTTTAAGGGATAATAGGGGACGCCATTTGCAATATTTTTTGCTAATAATATATCGCTCAAACTGTTAAACCACTTCATAGTAGTGTCACGGTCCCAGGCCGGCCCTGTCAATGCCAGAACTTTCTGGCGCCGAAGTGTCTGAAACCCTGTTCGTCGGCGAGACAGCTGTTTACGAACGTATCGGCATATCTAGAAGGTCACCTAATACACCTTTCTTTTGTTGCTTTGTAAATAATACACATCTTTCGATTTTTTCTGGAAATCAGTAGATTAATTTTTATAACTATATAAAGAGACATTTTTTGAAATTAGAGTTAGTTATAAATTTGTAGTCGTCGGTCGAGTAACATTTTTCGATGTTCGGACGCGAAATAAATGTAAATGTAAATGGTACATATTAGACATTTAGATAAATTGTTGTTTTAGTGTAATCTTTAATAAAGCCGTGGTTATTTTGTAACGAATAGAAATAATGTAGTATTTTAATGTTAAGTTTGTAAATTAGTGTTATTAAAGGATATAAATTCAGTGTTCTTTATTTCTTTAAGTGTAAGTTATTAAAAATAAATAAAGTCAATTAAATTAAACTTAGTGCCTAAAAACATAAACAATAAAATAGTAGAGTCAATCGCGTAACAAAATGGTGCAGAAGTGGGATACTTGAAATACATAAATTTAACGTAAATTTTCGGTTTAAATAGAGTGTGGAACTTTTAAAAATAAATAAAATATAAATCGTAATAAATAAAGTGTGTGACAATGTCTTCACAACATAAGAAAATCACTGAATTGATCGTTAAGGAGCTCCGCAACCAGTTAGAAGAGAGAGACATGGACACTACTGGGAAAAAGGCTGATCTAGTCGAACGTCTAAAGAACGCTCTTCAAGAAGAGGGTAAAGATCCAGAAACCTATTTGTTTGAAGACAAGCATGCTGCTGTGATCTCGTCGATTTCGAAAGTATCGACAGACATTACATCGCTAGAGAACAAAGTTTCGATAGACATTACATCGTTAGAGAGCAAAGTTTCTAGTGAAATCTCCCAAGTTTCCTCCGATGTTTCTAAAGTTTCGACAGACATTACATCGTTAGAGAAAAAGGTTTCTAGTGAAATTTCCCAAGTTTCCTCGGATGTTTTGAAGGTTTCGACAGACATTGCATCATTAGAGAAGAAAGTTTCGGGTGATATTTCATCCCTTGACAGCAAAATGACTAACGAGATCTCTAAAGTCACTTCGGATTTTGACGACAAGATATCGTCCATAAAATCTACCTTTGAAGAAAAGATCAAGGAAATAGAAAAGAAAATGGAGGAAACGGAAAAAGTAGACAAAGGTATGGAACCCATCTTAACAGACATTAAAAATGATGAAACCAAATACAAATTGGAGCCACGGTCGATAGTTGAAGGGAGTGTAGGTCATGCTCGTGTTAAGGTGCCAAATTTCGACGGAAAGTCTTCCTGGAACAGTTATGTGAAACAGTTCGAAGCAGGTGCAAGAGCGAACGGATGGTCTGAAAAAGACAAAGCTGTAAACCTGGTTATTGCTCTTCGAGGAGAGGCTTTAGATGTACTTGAGACCATAGCAGTAGAGGAAACTAATGATTATGAACAACTTATGAAGAGACTAAACATGCGCTATGGGCAGGAACATTTGGAGTATGTCCATCAGGCGCGGCTTAAAAATCGACGACAAAAGAAAGATGAAGCTCTTCAAGAATACGAGGTCGATATTGCCAGGTTAGTACGGTATGCATATCCAACAGCTCCCGAAGACATGATGGAAAAGTTGGCTGTTCAAACATTCATTGATGGCCTCCGTGATCATGAAATGCAAAGAACACTGCGGTTAGCTCGTCACAAGACGCTGGTCGATGTCTTGTCTGCCGCCCTCGAATACGAATCAGCTACCCAGGCCTCTGGCGGGTACAGTAAAGTTAGGACCGTGAAAGAGGAAGAGGATGAAGACAAACTTGACCAGCTGGTAAATATGGTGAAAGGCTTTACATCGAAGAAAATGAAGACCATGAATTGCTGCAATTGTGGTGAAAAGGGGTACGCACGGAGTTTAAGGAAGAACGCAAATCAAGAAACTCACCAGCAGGAAATAAGAGAACGCACAGACCCTAGGGGGGCAGCCTCGACTCAGAACTCGTCTAAAGACCATCTAATACTAATAGCTTCTTTGAAATGTCGTGAAGATAATGTATATGTAGATGGAGAAATAAATGGTAAAAATTATACATTGTTGGTGGATACCGGAGCGACCAGGACCATTATACGACCGTCAGTTATAAACAGCCGTAAGAAACTCTTACCAACCAGGTTGCGACTGCGGACTGCCACAGGTGAAAACGCCAACACCCATGGAGAAATCCAGATACAATTAGGGATTGGAGCAGAAAAGTTCGTCCATACTGTCATAGTTGCAGACATCAAAGAAGATGTTATATTAGGAATGGACGTAATGAATTTGCATGGATTTCAATTGGATTTTAAGAATAGGGTAATCAAAGTTGGCAACGAGGAGGTATTTCTTCATCCACATGATGACAGAACTGTGCTAGCAGCCATTAAAGAAGATACAGTTGTGCCTGCGAGGAGTGAAACGATCATCGTAGCGCGGCTACAGGGAACTGTAGAAGAAGGAACGCCTGTTATGATGGAGCCATGGAACCACGATGAGGAGGTTGGCCGAGGAATCATAATTGGAAAGGAATTGGTAACTTCTGCTAAAGAAATTCCCGTGAGATTGATTAATGTCAATGACTACCCAGTGACCATCAAGAAGGAGACAAAAGTAGGAACTTGTGTCCCCGTGACGTCCATAATCCGCCAGACGACAACATCAGATAATTCCAACGACAAGTTCGACCAAATGGTTGCAGTTGCAGGCCAGTCTCTAAATCAAATGAAAAAAAGAAAATTAAGGGAATTTCTTAGGCAATATCGTGACATATTCGTACCGAAAGGAGGAAAGACAGGAAGAACGACAGTTGTCAAACATAAAATTGACACTGGTACCGCTAGGCCAATTCGTCAAACAGCTCGACGATTACCACAGGCGAAGAGAGAGGAAGCTGAAAGGATTGTTCAAGAAATGAAGAAAGACGGGGTGATAGAAACTTCTACGAGCCCATGGGTCTCTCCGGTGGTCCTGGTCAAGAAGAAAGATGGAACTACGAGGTTCTGTGTGGACTACCGTTTGTTGAACAATGTTACCAAGAAAGATAGTTATCCTCTGCCTCGGATCGACGACACGTTGGACACATTGGCTGGAAGTAAATTGTTTTCTACGTTGGACTTGAAGTCTGGATATTGGCAGGTAGAGATGGATCCAGTGGACAAAGATAAGACGGCCTTTACGACAGGATCTGGATTATGGGAATTCAACGTTATGCCGTTTGGACTCTGTAACGCACCTGCGACATTTGAGAGGCTTATGGAAAATGTGTTGAGAGGGTTATCTTGGAAGACGTGCCTGGTGTATTTAGACGACATAATCGTTTTGGGGGAGACGTTTGAAGACCACCTGAAGAATTTAGAAGACGTTTTTAATCGACTTAAAGCTGCCCAGTTAATATTAAACCCCAAGAAATGCCAGCTATTTCAAAGTAAAGTCAATTATCTAGGCCATATAGTCAGCAAAGAAGGAGTGGCCGTGGACAAAGGAAAAATCGATTCCATTAAGGAATGGCCGGAACCAACTGATAAACATCAAGTGAGAAGTTTCCTGGGACTATGTACTTACTACCGGAGATTCATTAAGAAGTTTGCAGATATCGCTAAGCCATTAACGCGACTTACAGAGGAAGCAAGGGGTTATTGCTGGGATGGAGACTGCCAAACGGCCTTTGAAACTTTGAAGAGGCATTTAATTACAGCGCCAATATTAGGGTATCCACTGCCAGAAGGAGAGTTCATCTTAGATACGGATGCAAGCAATGTGGGAATTGGAGGAGTGCTGTCGCAGATCCAAGGAGGACAGGAACGAGTCCTTGGATATTTTAGTAAAGTGCTTTCAAAACCTGAACGAAATTATTGCGTCACGAGAAGAGAACTTCTAGCAGTAGTAAAATCAGTGGAACACTTCTATCAATACCTCTACGGAAGGAAGTTTCTAATCCGAACCGACCATGCCGCCCTTAAATGGTTAATGCAGTTTAAGAATCCAGAGGGTCAGATAGCCAGATGGATTGAACGACTTCAAGAATATGATTTCAAGATCGAGCATCGGGCCGGAGTTAGCCACAGGAACGCTGATTCTCTATCTAGAAGACCGTGTCCAGCAGAATGTTCCCATTGCAACAAAACAGAGTCAAAGGAAGCAGCAGTACTAAGAACAACAGTGGTCAATGACGAGTGGACGCCTACCAAGATCAAGGAAGAACAAGAAAAAGATCCAGTTTTACAGAAGATTCGACAATGGAAAGAAGAAAATCGTCGACCATCTTGGCAAGAAATATCAAGCCTAGGCTCAGTAGTTAAGACGTATTGGGCCCAGTGGGACTCACTTCAGAGAATTCGGGAACGATTTTATTGGATGAATAGTTCCGACGATGTGAAGGACTGGTGTAAGAAATGTACTACCTGTGCTACAAGTAACGGGCCCTACCGGAAAAGAAAGGCTCCTATGAGACAGTACAATGTTGGAAGTCCGTTTGAAAGAATAGCTTTGGATATTGCCGGGCCATTTCCAGAAAGTGACAATGGATGCAAATACATGTTGGTGATAATGGATTACTTCACGAAGTGGGTGGAGATCTACGCAATTCCAGACCAGAAGGCCGCCACTATTGCAGATGTGTTAATCAAAGACTGCATCAGCCGATTTGGAGTACCTCTGGAGATCCATAGTGACCAAGGAAGGAACTTTGAGAGCGATCTATTTCAAGGAATCTGTGATAAACTAGGCATGAAGAAGACAAGAACCACGGCCTATCACCCGCAATCGGATGGAATGGTGGAGCGTATGAATAGGACAGTCGGCAAGTATTTGACAAAGATGGTGTCCAATCATCAACGAGACTGGGACCAGTACCTTCCGTTCTTCGCAATGGCCTATAGATCTGCTGTTAATGAATCAACTGGCCAAACACCAGCAAAAGTCCTATTTGGACGTGAGATGCGTCTACCCTGTGATCTAGAGTTTGGATGTCGACCTGGAGAAGATGTTGCTGGTGAGGATTACGTGAATGAATTACGAAGAAGAATGGACGATATACATGAGTTGGTCCGTTCTAATCTTCAGATCGCTAGCGACCGAATGAAGAAACGATACGATACCCAAGCTGAAAAGGGATGTTTCAAGGAGAACGACAAAGTCTGGCTTTATAATCCAAAGAAGCGAACAGGCTGCTCTCCCAAGTTGCAGCAGTTCTGGGAAGGTCCGTACCTCATTGTCAAGAAAATCAATGACGTTATTTACCGAATAAGCAAGATTCCTAGGGGAAAGCCGATGATAGTCCACCATAACCGGTTGGCGCCGTACGAGGGAGACCACGACGTAGATGAAGAAGTGGAAGTCAACCAAGTTCGAGAAATACCTGACCTTACCTTTGAAGAGTTCATGGGTGCCTACGGAGGTACCGGTAAAGCAAGACATGGTGTTACCACTGAAGAAAAGCGAGATCTTCTCGCACTTCCCGATGACTATTCGCTAGCCCATACTATCCCGGCCAGTATCAAAGACGCACGAGGGTTGGCATCCGCCTTCCGAAGGAAGTTTGGTCGAGTTGCAGAACTTCAATGCCAACTGCCAGCTCCTGGCAAAGCATTGAAACTCCAAGATGCATCACGTTACCTATTCTATCTGGTAACAAAAGACACTGTCCATGACCAACCTACCTACCAAGATGTATGGGATGCATTAATTCAATTGAGAGAGCACGTGTTGGAGTCCGACGTGCAAAAGTTAGCCATGCCAAAGTTAGAATGCAGCCAATTAGACTGGAGAGTTATCCGAAATATGGTAGAAGAAATTTTCCAAGACACCGAGGTCCAGGTGTTAGTCTGTTGCAATCCGCATAGTTACCGGTGCGGAGAGAAGACCGTCCCCTGTCACTTTTATACAACTGGGAGTTGTAAAAGAGGGTCCAGTTGCAGATACCAGCATCCAGTTCCAGTCCCGACAAGGTTCCAGGAGGAACCATCTTTTGAGGAGGGGGCAATGTCACGGTCCCAGGCCGGCCCTGTCAACGCCAGAACTTTCTGGCGCCGAAGTGTCTGAAACCCT
Organism: Diabrotica virgifera virgifera; assembly: GCF_917563875.1. Lineage (NCBI taxonomy): Eukaryota > Metazoa > Arthropoda > Insecta > Coleoptera > Chrysomelidae > Diabrotica > Diabrotica virgifera. The sequence goes on along the minus strand of NC_065447.1, from coordinate 91,675,059 downwards.
GTTCGTCGGCGAGACAGCTGTTTACGAACGTATCGGCATATCTAGAAGGTCACCTAATACACCTTTCTTTTGTTGCTTTGTAAATAATACACATCTTTCGATTTTTTCTGGAAATCAGTAGATTAATTTTTATAACTATATAAAGAGACATTTTTTGAAATTAGAGTTAGTTATAAATTTGTAGTCGTCGGTCGAGTAACATTTTTCGATGTTCGGACGCGAAATAAATGTAAATGTAAATGGTACATATTAGACATTTAGATAAATTGTTGTTTTAGTGTAATCTTTAATAAAGCCGTGGTTATTTTGTAACGAATAGAAATAATGTAGTATTTTAATGTTAAGTTTGTAAATTAGTGTTATTAAAGGATATAAATTCAGTGTTCTTTATTTCTTTAAGTGTAAGTTATTAAAAATAAATAAAGTCAATTAAATTAAACTTAGTGCCTAAAAACATAAACAATAAAATAGTAGAGTCAATCGCGTAACAGTAGGTACATTGTTTGTTAACATAGCAGGTAGATTGTTTTTTGTTTGTTATGCGTTCGGAGAATGACGATAGCTGATGGAAATTGTATGCGAAGAGTCAGTGTTGTAGGTTTACATTTTTATTTCATTCGTAAAACAGGGAGGTAGTACGCCTAGATAATTTTTAAACGTGAAATATACGGTTGTCGAATATTGTCAAATTTAACTTTATTTCGGAAACCTTTCGGAAACAGTTTGAGCGATACATTATTAGCAAAAATGTTGCAAATGGCGTCCCCTGTTATCCCTTAAAAAATTTCCATCGACCTATCAAACACCCTGTATATTCATATGAAAAAAATTGTCATTTCTAATTCATTCATACGTAGTTTATTGGCAGAAAAAATTGTTAAAAGAAGAAATAAATCACTTTTCAATGAAAGAATAGGTAAATTTATTTACTAACATGGATGAGAATAATAATTTTAAAAAATCACTTCAGATGCCTACTTACCGAAATTTATATAACATAAAAATAAAAAAAATGCCTACCTAATTAATACCACAATACCGCAAAGTCTCAATACCTGACAAATCTTTGTTTTATTTCAATTTATTTATTACACACCCACGGACACACGCCAGTTTTGTTAACGCAAAATTTACAGAACAGAAAGGAAAAATTATTTAACTTTAACCATTGAGGCGTCTATAATATTCCTGACATAATATACAAGCGACAGTATTATAATATCCCTGACTATTCATAAATTTGATCTTTGTCAATTTTTTCAAGTTTGTATGTACATTGTTACCATAAGTGACAGGTACGTGACAAAAATGTCCTTTTAAAAACTGAACAAACTTTTTAGGTCCTAAAAAACTTTTAGCCTGCATTAATATTGTATAGGTGATAAAAATTCTTAGGTTGCATTACATTGATTAGAGAATTTTTGTTTTTTTCTATTAATCTTTTTTCGAGTTATTGATTTTGATTATAGGTACTTAGAAATAGTTTTCTTATTATTAAAATTATTATTCAATCATCTCTTAGGAATAATGCTCAAAATTATAAAAAAATAATGAATGTAAAAAATATTTTATTTTCATATCGGCATCCCTCAAAATTCGGCGCCTATTTGGCGCCCCTCAAAATTCGGCGCCCCGGGCGGTCGCCCGGCTCGCCCGCCCCTTTATCCGGCGCTGGTCATGTGTAGTGTGTATGTTGAAGTAAGTGTCTTGTTACTTTGCAAAGTCGACGTCATTAGCGTAAAACTACTTGGAATTACACATAATAGACGGTATTTTACTAAACATCAACTTCAGAATATATTTTTTATTGGTAAAATATAGGGAATTTTTTTTTATTTCAAAATATGAGGATATGTAGAATGATATTAAAGTCAAATAAAAAAATAATGAGTTAAAAATTAAAAATAATTTTGAATTTATTAAAGAAAAACATACGCTGGGGTCACATTTTCCCCCGCTTGGTCATCCAAAGGTTAAAGTGCATCTCAAACAGACAATAAAAAAAATTCAGAACTCGTCAATTATCGACGGAAATGAGTTCAATTTTGTTACTCTGGGGTTTTTGGGGTCGCTGAAAACGAATATGACGTCATAAGTGGTCTCAGGAGTACGTGGTGCCCAGGGTACCTACGGCTTACCTCGTCATTAAAATGCATTAAAAAGTTAGTCAAAAATCATTACTCGGGGGTTTTTAGAGTCACTAACGACGAATATGACATCGGAAGTGATCTACGGAGTACCTGGTGCCCAGGGTACCCACTGTTTACCTTGTCTTGTGTAGTTTTCGACAAAAAATTATTTAAATAATTTTGTTCTGAAGCTATTTTCTTGTGGCATTTTTACAATTTTAACTATTTATAATGGGAAAGCCACAATATTATTAAAAAATGATTTTTATTAACGTTTCGACGCCCAAATCGGGTGCCGTTGTCAAAATACAAAATACTACTGTAATAATTAACGTCGAAACGTAAATAAAGATAATTTTTTAATAATATTGTGGCTTAATTTCCATTATAAATAGTTAAAATTTAAGTAATTAGTAAAAAATCATTACTTGGGGGATTTTTGAGGTCCCTAAGGACGAATATGACATCGGAAGTGATCTCCTGAATATCTGGTGCCCAGGGTACCTACTGTTTACCTCGTCTTCAAGTGCTTTCGGCAAATTCATTAAGTCGCTCACGACAAATATGACATCGCAAGTGATCTACAGAATACCTGCTACCCAGGGTACCTACTCTTTACCTCGTTTTCTGGAGTTTTCGGCAAATTCATTAAAAAATTGGTCAGAATTCATTACTCGGGGGGTTTTTGAGGTCTCTGATGACGAATATGATATCGGAAGTGATCTCCGGAGTACCTGATGCCAAGGTACCTACTGTTTATCTCGTCTTCCGGAGTTTTCGGCAAATTCATTAAAAAATTAGTCAAAAATCATTAGTCACGAGATAAACAGTAGGTACCCTGGGCACCAGGTAGTCCGTAGGTCACTTCCGATGTCATATTCGTCATCAGCGGCCTCAAAAATCCCCTGAGTAATGATTTTTAACTATATATATAGTTCTAAACAAGGTTTGTGTATTCGTGATAAAATAGTTTGACCAGATTAATAATTTTTGTTTGTAGTCCATACTGCATTAACTTAGTCGAAAGCCCTTTCAAAGTCGATAAATCTTACATTTGTATCTGTCTGCCATTCATTAGCTTATCTCATCGAGGATAATTTTTAAGCTGCATATATGTGATCTATAATTGTGGAGCCTTTAGCACGAAAACCTGCTTGGTTGCTCCTCAGTTTCTTGCCTAATTCTCCGTTTATTCTTTTGTTGAGCAGAATTTTTGTTAGCTCCTTGCATGTGGCGCTTAATAGTCTTTTTGCACGCCAATTTATACAGTTTCTCAGATCTTGCTTCTTTCTTGTATATATCTAATATTTTAATTAAGTTGTGTACTCCTTCAGAATTTCAGGGGCGGCTAGTGATATTAGAAGGTGGTGAGGCACACTATATCTGAGGAATTTTATTACGATGGTTAGTTTCTCTTTAATGGCCGGAAGGTCGATTTTGTGACGTCATAACGCTAGGACGAAGCTAGGACAAATAATCCCGGACAAAAAATCCCCACAAATTTTCCCTGGACAAAAAATCCCCATACAAATAATCCCCGGACAAAAATCCCCATAAAAATCCCCCGGACAAATAATCTCCGGACAAAAATTCCCCGCAAAAAATCCCGGGCAAATAATCTCCACAAATTATTTAGAAAAAATATCCCCACAAAAAACTCCGGACAGAAAATTCTTAAGAAATATTTGCTGCCGATTAGTTCTCTAAAAGTTTTCCCGTGAATGCGATAAGACTCAAATGCTTTCAGTCTCGGTGTATAGGGTTATTTTGAATTTCAATTCCATATCAAAAACTTCAAATTTTACGTAACAAAAGAGTGTGAGTTTTTTCAAAAATCGTGGAAGATATGGGGAATGAGGTATATAAGGCTGTGAGAATCATGTTCCAATATTATTTGCTTAAATCGTTTGCTCATTCTGATTTGAATAACTATGCTCAAAACATTGCCATTGTCCAAAAAAATTTGTGGAGATTATTTGTCCGGGATTTTTTGTGGGGATTTTTTGTCCGGGGAATTTTGTGTGGATTTTTGGTCCGGGATTATTTGTCCGGGGATGATTTGCCAAACCCTCGCTAGGGCGTCTACAGAACGGCGCCGTATTTATTTTAATGCTTGCAAACGATATTAAAATATTAAATAACAAAAACATGAAGAGAAGTATCCATTCTCAAATGTGGTCTCGACGTAAGAAAGTAGAAAACTCAAAGAGGTACCACAAAAATGTATATTATAAAAATGTCATACAAGGACGCGTTTCGGCTCTTACCGAGCCATCATCAGCTTGAAATACAGGAGCAAAGTCTAAAACTGTCCAGACCAGGAAGGAGGAAGAATCTAATAGCTTACATTGTATTGGGTTCTTTAGGTTTCATTCTAAGTTATAAGTAGTGTATTAGACATTAAGGGTATAAAAATTAATTTTAAGATTTAAATGACTTCCTCTTTGAGAGAAACCATCTTGCGAACAGTGAGCATATCCATATCAAAACCTGTTCGCAAGATGGTTTCTCTCAAAGAGGAAGTCATTTAAATCTTAAAATGAATTTTTATACCCTTAATGTCTAATACACTACTTATAACTTAGAATGAAACCTAAAGAACCCAATACAATGTAAGCTATTAGATTCTTCCTCCTTCCTGGTCTGGACAGTTTTATACTTTGCTCCTGTATTTCAAGCTGATGATGGCTCGGTAAGAGCCGAAACGCGTCCTTGTATGACATTTTTATAATATACATTTTTGTGGTACCTCTTTGAGTTTTCTACTTTCTTATTAAATAACAATTTTATTCGCAAAAGAATAGCAACGAAAGCTCTAAGCCTCCAACAGGTTCACACTCATAGGAGCTGTTTTTTAGCTAAAAATAATTACTATAATACCACATATCAAACCAATATGAAACAGATGTTTCGTCCTTCCTTGGTGTCATCAGCGTTGTACAGCCATATTAAGCAAACTTTACAATACATACTAACTACATGAAAACAAACGGACAACTGATTCTGTTAATATTAATCAGTTGCCAAAATGAAATTATTGTACGCAAACAATATACCCATAAACACGTGATAATTTCATTTTAGAACCAATCTTATATTGTAAATGTATTGAATATAGGGAAATACAAACAAGCAAGTAATCAAATTACGGTTACATTATAAGATTTATTTTTATATTAAGTAAACTAAGGGTTCAACTTCGTTTTTTTGGTAAGTATTTTATTTTATGTTTTTTTATAAAAAGCGTGCTTATAAGAAAATAAATCATTATAAAAGAAAGCATGATGTCTAAATGTTTTATTTATTTATTTAATTGGCATTGATAAATGCCACACAGCCAGTATGACATTGATAAAATCTTCTAAACATAATCTAAACTTCTAAACTAATATAAAACTATATCTAAAACTACTTTACAAAACTACAATACAAGCGTCCATAGCAAAAAAGGGAAGCAAGGTCAAGTATTTACTTAACTTCATAACTAAAAAAACACATGTTTGAAGCATGCCTCAAGGATGGATGAATTTCGTTCCCAGAATTGGTGGCGAATTTTAAGAAATGGTAGTATGCTAGACAAGGAGGTTTGAAGCAAGCCTCATCTGTAATGATTTGAGAAAGTTGGAATGAGATGCATGATACATATAATACTGGCACGTGGAAGACGGTTACAAAGATAAAGAGTCAGGGCGGTACCGATTTTAATTTTTTTTTTATAAAAATATAGTTATTTAGGAAATTTCAAAAAGCTAAATTATATTTTAAAAACTGATTATGAAATAACGAAATAACGTAAATAGTCGATTGATATACTGGTGAGGCACTGACTCTCCTGCCTCATAGGACAAGCCGCCACTGCGGAATTTCGACATTAAAGCAGGTCTGTAAGTCCCTAAACTCAATTTGAATAGATAATATAATATATGAAACGCAATTACATGGAAAAATCTGTCGATGTATAAAATAAAAGAAAAATAAATTCTTAGCGAAAGTACGATTGTTCAGTATGATACGTCCATCAACGTTTATCAATATTCAATAAAAAGAAACATGTGTGTAACAAGATATCTCGAACTGCAGCATTCTTTCACTTGTGAAATATCGATTTGTTAAGCAGATCTGAGTATGTAACTTGTAAAGTGCTGATCAAGATGTTATCATGTAATTATAAGTTACATATTAGTTACTGTTAGTAGCTCAGGTAAAAGTTGTTATGAGTTACAGTATTAATGGTGTATGTCAATTTTAATTTTTTTCCTGTACATTAAACATATTTGTTCTGTAATATGTCATCAATGTTTAATGTCGATAAACTATATGTTAATGATATTGATCTAATAGGATACAGAGTTACAAATAATTAATACAAAGAAGTGTCTACTTTAACAATACAAATTATATTATATTGTTTCGAAGCTATTTCCTTGTGGCATCTGAATATTAAAGTTTAGAAAGAACTACTCCCAAAGTAGAAATCGAATCGTCAAATAAAGTCGGCAAATCGTCAAATTTTAAAAAGTATAAAGTTTATTGAAGTATAAGGGGGCCGGAGTACTAACTCAGGCGGTAGGATTTCTGACTTCCAGGCAGGTAGGCCGGGGTTTGAATCCCAGAGCCGGCGAGAATAGCTATGTAGATATTATTTTTAAAAGTGTCTATAGACTCCAGTTCGACTCCAGCCTGAAGAAAATGAGTACCTTGAATAAAACCAGGGGTAATAATAGGTGGTTGAAAGGTAGCACTGGCCCTGTTACCTTACTTGTATACAGTAGGCCCTAGACATAGCTGACTACCCTGCTATAATCCCAAAGCCGCGGTAGCGGTACATGACGGGTAACCATTATTATATTTCAATATAAACAAAATCTGCAGGAAACCGAACAACGCTGAAGAAAGTCATATAATAATGTGATACTCTATAGTAGGTACGGATGGAAGTAGATTTAAAATTAGAGAAAGAAATATGGAATAATACACGCGATTACAAAGGAAGCGAGAAACTGAAATAAAAGTAAAATGTGTGGATAACCCTAAAATAAATGGAAAATCTGTTTTTGGCGTTAAACGTTTCATTAGGCGTTGCCTTCATTGTGGAATAATGTCATAATATATAATGTAATTTAGTTATCTTAGAATATGCATAGTGTGCCTGTGTCGGTATTACCATTTCATGTTTTGGCTCTCTCAGCATTAGCAAGCGAGCCGCCAAGGCAGTTTAAAATATCTGATATGTTGTTGACTTCTGTCTGCAAAAGCCAAATTGGAATATTCCAACTAGTTTTTCGGCGTATGGTCTCAACCCTTAATAAATGGAAAACAGCGTGGCTCCACGGTAGTTTCCATAAAACCATTTACAATTTTATAAATAAAACATAAATAAATCTTGTTATTTATTATTAATAATTGTAGTGATATAACAAAAAACTATTAGTTAGTTTCCTCCTCATGACTCAGTAATTTGTTCAAAAATCTTGAAACAGGACAGCTTCTCTTAGTATAGGAGTGGGATCGATGTCCTGCTCAGGGTCAGTAGGCTCAGTTTGTACAGCATTTGTTTTGGGAAACGACGTGGGCATGTTAAAGATCGGTGAAAAGACGTCATAGGGAATGAAATCAGCTGCAATTGGCCAAATTTTGTCCTTGTAGATATCTCTTTGGGGAACGACTCTAAATGATATATAATCAAACGAATTAAAACATAGCAAATAATCATTTAAAAAAGTGATATGATTTGTACACACTTAAGACAACGGAATGCATTTTACATAATTTCCTAGCTGAGCACTACAAAGCCATCTTCAGAACGCCATCTTTAATTTTATAATTTAAAAAGTTTAACTTACGTCAAAAGTTAAAGTACCTACAACTGACAGAGAGAGCTATCCCATAAAAATTAAAAAAAAAAATTCTTATATAGGACCCTAAAATAAATACAGAAAAAAGGAAACTCTTAAAAACAGCAGCCAAGAAACTAAAATTAAAATAAATGGAAAACGAGAACAAAATAATATAGATAAAAAAAATGAGAAAGAATAACAGTTATATTAAAAAAAAAGGAAACGAAAATGGATTGGACACACTTAGAACGACACACCAAAATAATATAACCAGACAGGCACTCGAATACCACAACGGAACAGACGGAAGGAGAACAAAAAAGGACCGGATATTAGGTAGAGACGGAATGTAAGAATAGATAATGAGATAATGGGTCTAAGATGGAGAAAGATCAAACAGAGAGTGAATGAAAAATAGAGAAATGGAAAAGACTTGGAAAATCGAAAAGAAAGAGAAAAATTTTAAGGAATAAAACGGAGGAGGTTAAGCTGATCTAGCCAATCAAATATCGTTCACTTTTGGATAAATAACGCCTAATATTCTATAAGGACGAGAGGCAGTAGCGTGAGAGAGAGAGAGAGAGGGGGGGAATATTTCGAGAACAACCAAGCAACAAATCGGTGAACCATAATTAGAGGCATAATAGAAAAATCTGAAAAAACTTATTACTTACGGGTTAATTCCGTTAGTGATGACTACAGCCGCAGCCTAAACTTCAAGAAGAATAAATGGATGTTGATAAGCAAAAAGCAACAACCTGCTCCACAGTTACGGATAAAAATAACATACTAATTGGCCATGTAGAATCTTATGTATACCTTGGTATGCCAACGTAAATTCAAAATGGGAATAAGGCACAGAAATTAAGTCGAGAATAGAACGAGCTAGAGCAGCATTTAACAATATGAAAAAGCTCCGCATAAGCAAAGATTCTTTCCCTAAGACTACGTCTAGTTAAATGCTACATTTTCCCGATCTTAGGTCAATCAATATACCTAGAGGTAATCCACAGAATCGAAAAAAAAAAAAGAAATCGTGAGCACAAAAATTATAGAAAAGAAACTTGAATATCTAGCCCACATATTGAGATACGATAAGTTCCGTCTACTGCAATTGATTGTCCAGTGGAAAACAGACAGTAAGCGAGGGCTAGGCAGGAGAAGACACTCGTGGCACCAAAATCTGCGGAAGTGGTTTGGGCTCACATCAGTCGAACTATTCAGAAGTGCCGCAAGCAAGATCAGAATTGCCATTTTAATATTCAACGTTCGCAACGGACAGAGCACTTGAAGAAGAAAAAAATTAAAAATCCACGAGAAAAACGTTTTCTTGTAGTTGGCTGTATACCATATATTACAAAAAACGACTAAAATCCTTTACAAAAGGTATATTTGCTAAAATCTCTAAAAAGGGCTAAAGCTTTTAATTATATATCCACCCTAGATTATTTGAGACCTTTTTACACTTCTATCACCCCTACTGTGATATTTCTTGAACTTACACAAATTCCAACAACTACCAAATATTTAAATAAATTTGGTAACTTTAAATCAACATAAAATGATTTTCTAAATCCTAGGTCTGATCCAAAGATATGTCAAGAATAGATCTGGCTAGGGATATGCTAAAACAATGCATCGGAGTGTAACGTCGATATCAAGTACGGTGGTCTAGCTATCTTTGTCTGTCGTGCGAGTGTGAGCGTATCTACCAAGAGGTGGGAGTAATGGAACGACAGTTACACAGAGACGGCAGCCATCGTATGCTAGAGAGAAAGCTAAGCGCCAGTAGAGAGAGAGATAGATAGACCACCGACCCGAACTGCTCCGCGTTACGCTATTTTTGGAGTTGGCCAAATCTATGTGTATAAGATCTTTAGTCTGATTGCAAGAGGATTTATTATCGATTTTAGAGTTTTCGATTTTATGTGTAATGTGGTTTGCCTACCACCTTCATTGACAACATACTTGACTGCATTTTCATAACTATAACATCATACCTTTTATAAAGGATTTTAATCGTTCCTCTTTTAAATTAAAATCAACATAATGAAACATAAAAGAGTAGAAGAGAGACCTGGTGAAGGATAAGAAGAGAAGTAATGAAAAAAAAATGCAAGTGCTCTTATAAGATTGTTGTAAGTAATCTCCAACAATTTTTTAACACTATTGTAATAAAAACTGTAACTTTAGGTATTGGAAATATGCAATATTGCAATACTGTAATAGCAGGGAAAGAAAGTATGCTAAATTTGCAGTTACTCAAGCGTTATGGGGACCTATTGGGCGGTGAAGATAACGTCCTAAAATCAAAAAAAGTTAAGCAAAATTTTCCATAGACTGGTTGACTTTCCATTTTTTTCAGATTATAGCGCCATCTATCCGTAATTCGAAAAAATGTCTCGAATAAAAGTTGCTTCTTTTTACGTAGAGAATCCAAATCTGCAATACAAATTGGGGGCTCCTATTTAAGATTTTAAAGCAACCCCCCACCCCCTCTCCGTGGGGAGTCGTGTTTGGTGCCATTCGATAGATTTTTCGAAAATATTAGATACGTGTATTTTGCAGTTTTTCGATCTGATGTTCATTTCGCGAAATATCGCGGGGTTTGTATTTAAAATTTCAAATTTACCCCCCACCCCTCTCTGTGAGGGTCGTGTTTGGTATAATTCGATAGATTTTTGAAAAACATTGAACACATATTTTTTAGTATTTCGATCTGACGTTTATTTTGCGAAATATTCGCTTTTTTGTTAAACTTTGTGACTCGCCCATTTACTTACGCCCGATCAAATCGTCAGATTTTTTAAATATACATGGTACATTGTTTTGCATGTACTTAACTTACCTTATCTTAATCTGACGATTTTGAGTCGTTATAAGGATATAATACTTTTTATTTCGGACTCCCCTTAACGAACTCCCCCGTATTAAGAGCCAATATATGGTAGATGTACATTTACAGGGTACAAGGTTTCTCCCCATATGATAATCTGACGCGCTCGAGTAATTGCAAAAATCCCCGCTTAGGCTACCCTACCATAATAATAATAGTATTGAAAACTTACCCATAAAGATTAAAATAATCTACAATGTTCATCACATAGTTGCTTCCTAGAATAAAATTAACCAACTCCAACTCCGGCAAACGTAACAAAAGGGGTTCATAATATGCACTTCTAAATCCGCTCAGCGAAGTAATTGCACTAATGCTTGCTTTATACAAGGATGACATACCAATTGATAATCTTGTAGATTGGTTGGTGTAAGACGATTCTCTAACATAAAATAAAGTAAATAATTAAGAACACGTCATTACCCGTAAGTCTTAAAATAATTATATTGTCCGTATAAAAGAAGAGTCGCGGTGCTGAGTATACCTCCGCTCAATCCTATACAGTAGTATGCTCGTAGGTCAAGCTAGTCTGCCGTTGTCCCTTGTCGAAATAAATCGTTCATTGGGCATTATACTAATAGCACATAGGCAAATATACGTAAACAGGTAACTTACGTAAGTATTTAAGAAATATACACATATTTGGTTTCAACATTACGTACTTATCAAAAATTATGCGTATTTTCATAATATTTGATTTTTTCATGAACAGATTAACGGATTCTGCTAATTTTTTTTTATTATTTTAGATACGACGTTCCCGATAAAACAGATATTAGGTAAAGCTGCCCTATGGCACGAAAAAAAAATATTTTAGTCCGCAATTCCGGAATGTCAGACGGTCAATTGGTCTGCCTCTTTCAACATTCTCCCTATGTAGGTACGAATCAGGTGGGGTTAGGTTTGGTGAGTGCAATATTGTATGGATTTTGGATCACTAAAATAATCGCGTAGTATGCGGAAATAATTGCTGGCAGTGTGACATGTTGCCCCGTCCTGCTGAAACTATAGTTAATTTTAACTTGGAGTGTTTTTGAGACCTTTTTCGTATGACCGAAAATAGTACTCTACGATAATTTTTTTTTGCAAAACTGAGAACCATCTTTAAGCAGCTAACAATAACACGACATTCACATATGTTATAAAGATGTTTTATTTTGCTGCATACCGTAATATCCTATTCTAGTGTATTACGCCATTTAGTATCCTAATGTACGCATAAGTTTAAATACCTACTATTACAACATATACACTAAGCATCAAAATTAACGCACCACCTAAAAAATGGGACATATTTGATATCTCGTATTTCCTAAACCTGTTATCTGATTTTAGCAATTTTGTTAGTATATTATAGCTTTATTCTTCAGAAATATCGATGTAATAATATTATTGGCAAACAGGTAAGTGTCATTGTATACCGGGTGTAACAATGATAGTGTGATTTTCCCCAAAGTTTGGAACACCCTGTGGAATATTGTAGCGTATATAAAATATTGAAATTAAAACTTAAATATAGCATTAGGCCTTCTTAACATTTCGCTTTCTGATTCATTCGCCTATGTTGGATAAAAAAAAGTTAGGTACTTTAACAGCTAGCAATGTTATTCATCAATACAGGGTGTTTCTAAATAAGTGCGACAAACTTTAGGGGTAATTCTGCATGAAAAAATAAAGGCCGTTTGATTTATAAACATAAATACGTCAGCAAATGCTTTGTTTCTGAGATACGGGATGTTGAAGTTTTTCTTACAAACTGACGATTTATTTATGGCTCTAAAATCGATTGAGATATGCAAATGGAATTTGTAGGTTTTAAAAGGTAGTTATTGTGCATTTTTTGACATACAACTAAGAATTTTATATTCACCATTGGCGTGCATACGGGTATAAACATTTTAGATACATCCCGTATGCACGCCAATCGTGAATATAAGATTCTTAATTGTATGTCAAAAAACGCGCAATAACTACCTCTTGTCTTAAAACCTACCAAATTCCATTTTCATATCTCAATCGGTTTTAGAGCAATAAATAAATCGTCCGTTTGTAAGAAAAATTTCAACATCCCGTATCTCGGAAACGAAGCATTTGTGGACATATGTTTATAAAACAAACGGTCATTATTTTTCATGTAGTTGAAAACCCCTTAAAGTTAGTCGCACTTATTTAGAAACACCCTGTGTTGATGAATAACATGGCTAGTTGTTAAAGTACCTAACTTTCTTATAATCTCATATAAGCGAATGAATCAAAAAGCATAATGTTAAAAAACGTAAGGCTACAGTTGAGTTTTAATTTCAATATTTTATATACGCTAGAATATTCCACAGGGTGTTCCAAACTTTTAGGAAAAAACACATTATCATTTTTACACCCTGTATATAATGACACTTACCTGTTTAGCAATAATATTATTCTATCATTATATCGATATTCTTGAAGAATAAACCTATAATACACTAAAAAAGTCACTAAAATCGGACTACAGTTTTAGGAAATATGAGACATAAAAATGTCCCATTTTTAAGGTGGTGCGTTAATTTTGATGCTTAGTGTATATTACAGTATTTAATAAAATGAGCATTGAGAATACTATGCAGTGTATGTTTACTAAGAAAAATTATTTAAAATAATCAAAACTAATGCAAGATGCTTACTGTTCAACGGATGATTTTAACGAATGTTCTGAGTGCCCAGATTCTATTGTACCATCACATATAGATCCGCACAAGGTTTTATTTATTCTTTTAAGAACTTTGTATATTTTAGTAACTAATATAATTGTATAGTGTCCATATATATCTATTGGTGCATCAGGATCTAATGATTCTAGTAAGTGTGGCGTAAGCCCACTAACACTTAGCCAGTCATTCGCGTATCTAAAAGCAAAATAAAAAAGAAGTGGATACAGGTTTTGACAGGTTGTCCAGAAACTCTCCTCACAAATGAAGATCGAGGATTTCTCAGATAATATTAGGATAAGTACAAGACAAGACATAGTACTAAAAGGTTGTCTTGCTTTAAGTCCGTAGGAGACCTCGTTTTTCTTTTGAAATTTTTTTTAATATTTCTTCAAATTCAAAGAACAAAAAATTTTTAAATCGATCTTTTTAGAAAATAGTACATCCTACAGACTTCAATCTAGTGTACATTTTAATAATAGAGTACCCCACAATTTAATAATCTAGTATCAAAAATGTTTCAAAGTTAAAGACAAAAAAGTTATGCGATAAAATTACCGTTGCCTTACTCAAAACGGAGGCCTATGATGACCCATACTAGAAATCGTCCCTTAGCTAACAACACCGCATAAGTCATTTTTACCAACTTTACAGGTGACGAAAAAAATTACTTTTTGAAACACCGCCTAAGTTAAAAAAAAAATACCGTTAGTAAACACCGCTTAAGTTATTTTATTATCATTTCTTTCTATATTAATACGCGTAAATGAATGAACATTACGTTATTATATAGCTTACCTCTTAATCTTATATAAAAACTTCTTGGATACTAGATTTTCAGTAGTAAAACTCACGTACAAACGTAATAATCACAGAGCAACTTGTGCGGTGTTGACCATGATACAGGTGTTGACGACTTGCGCGGTGTCACTACTTTTTGAATTAGGCACCTGATTGACTGAAATCTAAATCACGTGACACATGGTTAGATGCGCAATGAGCAGATCTATCCAATGGTATTAAAATCTTAAAACCGTTAATTTTCGACTTGAGCGGTGTTGTAAGCCAAGGGACGAAATTCGCAATTGACGCAATCGATTTGTCTCTGGAAAATAAAGCGTTGGAAGCGTTCTGGAGATATTAAAAAAAACTAATGACACGTCGCCATTTTCAAAAAGCTTTAACTTCCTTAGAGCATTTTCGGACTAGGTAAATTGGATTAAATTGTCGTAAAATTATCTGATGAATATCCGGTCTTCGTTTGTCCGAAGAGTTTCTGGACACCCTGTATATAGGGAGAAGCCTTGATATGTTGGTAGTTTCTTGCATAGTTTGTTCATGATATTGTATCCATTTGATTTATACTAAAATAATTGAGACAAAAATATTTTCTAATGTTTCTTCTAATAGTACATTCTTTAAAAGTAAAATATTGCAAAATCTCTGAATTTTAAAGAACCGCTTGGATTGACATGAAATTTGGCATACACATAGCTAACAAATCAACGAAAAAAGTGATATTGTGCCGCTGTGTGCCTTTGCCCTAGGGGTGAGTTTAACCACCTTTTGGAGGTGAAAAATATATGTACCAAATAAGTCCGGAAATGAATAAAACCACTAATTCTAAGCAACTTTTTTTTATAAAGTTTTTCACCAAGTTAATACTTTTCGAGTTATTTGCGAGTGAATCTGTTAATTTTTTTACAAAATAACCATGTTTTCAGACGGTTTTTCGCAAATAACTCAAAAAGTAAGTCTTTGATCAAAAAAAAAATTCTTATCAAAAATATAGCACGTAGAAAAGTGAAAAACATAATGTATATATTAGGTCACGATACCTAGTAGAAGTAGAGTTATAACTAATGAAAAATAGGTTCATATTCGTCAAATTCCAAATCGAATATTTTAACGTGCCATAACCAAAAAACGAAGCACTTTTTTGGGCACAACTCATTTTAACTTTTTTAAAGTGTTTAAAAAATGATTATTTTTGTTAAAAAAAAAAATAGCATTAAAAGTAAACAAGTTGGGTAATAAAGTGGGTTGCTTTTTTTGGTAAGAAATCGGGAAAATCACCCTCTAATTAGCATTTCAAATGAACTTAATTGTTACCACTTTACAAGCTTTTTACTCGCGTATGTATTGATCATATGATCTGTAAGTTTCATTTGTTCAAAGTCCTTATTTTTAAAAGAGTTGTAGTTAAAAGGGCTTGAACGAGTCACTTATCACGAGTGTATGCAAATTTACAAACACCAAATCTTCACCAATTTTTGTCTTACACAAAAACAAAAAAATACAAAATATTCAGAAAAGTAAAGCCTACTTTTTTTAATGTTTAGGATTTTTGGTATCTCTAACAATTTTTAAGTTATTTTAAAAAAAAAGCATTTCTTTCAAAATTAAAATTTTTAAAAATTTTACTTCAAAACTAAATTTTTTCAAAAATAAGCACTTTGAATCGATGAAACTTACAAATCATATAAACACAACATAAGTAAAGTAACTTGTGAAGCGGTAACGATTAATTTCATTTAAGTTGCTAATTGGGGGATGAGCTTCCTGATTCTTTTTGCCAAAACAAAAGGGACCAACTTTATTTTAAGCGTAACTTGGTTACATTTGATGCTAGAAATTTTTTTATAAAAACAGAAATAAAGCTTTTTTTAAACACTTTCAAAAAGTTGTAATGTGTTTCCCCAAGAATGCTTCATTATTTGGATATTTCACATTGAATTATTCTATTTGGAATTTTTAGAATATAAACCTATTTTTCATTAGCTATAACTCTGCTTTTGCTAGGCATAGAGACCTAATATATACACCGATTTTCTCATTTTTTTATAGGCTATAGTTTTGATAAGAATATATTTTTCGACAAAATGCTTACGTTTTGAGTTGTATGCGAAAAACCGTCTAAAAACGTGGTTATTTTTTTCAAAAATGAACATATTCACTTGAAAATAACTCGAAAAGTGTTGATTTGGTGAAAAAACTTTATAAAACAAACGTTGCCTAAAATTAGCCAGTTTATCCATTTCGGGACTTATCTTGGACATATATTTTTTCACCCCCGAGGGGGGGTGAAACTCACCCCTAGGGCAAAAGCACACATCGGCACCATATCGCTTTTTTTCTTTGACATGTTAGCTATGCGTATGCCAAATTTCATGTCAATGCAAGCGGTTCTTTAAAATTTACAGCAAAAGCCGTGAAAGAATGTACTGTAATATAATATTATCTAGCTCCTGTTTAGCTGATTTGTTAAGTTGTTAAGCAATCCTCCGTGGTAAACCTCTTGTGAAAGTGAGCCCCAAGATTTGTGCCATCGTTTTGGTGGGTTCTTATTATCAGCCAAGTTTGTCAATCTTTTTTCTGGTATATTGTCAACATAGCCACTCCAAAAACTATTGCGAATTTTAACTCATGTTACGAGATCCTATATTTTTATGTTTTTCAAATGTAATCGTCCTAATCAATTATCATAATTTTCTTAAACTTTTCAAACCGTTGCGCTGTTCCAGAGAATTTTTTTGGACTGCAACCATACGGATCAAATTTCTTGGAAAACATTTTCTTCTTCTTCCCTTACTTCTTCCCACCCTTTGCCCAGTAATTTGAGTCGCCGAATGCGGCTTTATCGTTCACGATGTAACCATTAACCATTGTACCTAACGTTTAGTCAATGGTATTTTTGCTCAGAGTAAATAAAAGAAATGTTAATTTACCCTTTTCTTTTTTTGATTCATTCACTATAGTTTTGCCGGTAAGTAGTTTTATTCTAGCAATTTTCTATGATGAAGGAGAATCTGTAATCTTCACTGCTCCCTAATACTTTATGTATTGTCTTTTCCAGATTTTATAAATTAGCTATTATTATTGCAATACCATCAGCATAATAATATTATTAATTAAAAAGACATAACAATTTAATGCTGCTGCTTCTGATCTCATAGCTTCCAAGGCGATTTTCTTAGGGCAAGCAAATTCCTTCTTCTTTGTAATTTTTCTTCCTGGTTATGTTCGCTATGATGGGGGTAATTTTTTTAATAACAATATAGTGCAGTTGATGTAGAATTAAAATTTATCATGCAAACTGCTAAAAGGTAGACTTCCGCACCAAGCGACCGAGACAGGAGACCGCGACAGGCGACAGATAGGCGAGGTCTCCCCACGACTGCTCTCAATGCAATTATATCAGGGTAGTTCTGCAGCCCGCGACAGAGACCAGCGACCAACTATCGTCTATTCGCGACCTATCTGTCGCCTGTCGCGGTCTCCTGTCTCGGTCGCTTGGTGCGGAAGTCTACCTTAATGATGACTAAGTACTTTAATGAAGACAAAGAATGTTAAAAACTATAAGGGGTCATCCATAAACTACGTCGTTGAGAAGAGGGAGGGAGGGGGGCTTGCTTATTTCGACGATATACGACAGGGGGTGGGGGGGTATGAGTGCACATTCGACGTCGTTTAATATATTGGTTTATTTAAATTTGTCGCTATTGTCTCTATAAATATAATTTTTTACTAGCTTTTACCAGCATTAAAGTATCAGATATTCATATAAAAACGTACCTATATAGGTCTGGATCCCGCGTATGAAAAAAAAGTTGATTAATAGCAAGCTGAAAATTTGTAAATAGCTTAAGGGTGTCTAGTCGGACAAATTTTAATATATGGGAACACTGGAACAGGGGAAGTTTTAATTGTGGAACAGTTTAAAAATTTGGAACGGTCAGACCACGAAAACGGCACATGTATTTTGTCTGACAGAACAGACTTAAACTCTCCGAACAGATATTAAACTCTCATGCAAAAATCAGACTGCTATTTATCACCAAATTGGCGTTTTATTGAGTGGAACATGTAGAATATGTCAAATGACAGGAATTATGACAGATGATAAATAGCAGTCTGATTTTTGCATGACAGCTTAATCTCTGTTCGGAGAGTTTAAGTCTATTCTGTCGGACAAAATAAATGTGCCGTTTTCGTGGTCTGACCGTTCCAAATTTTTAACCTGTTCCACAATTAAAACTACCCCTATTCTAGTGTTCCCATATATCAAAGTTTAAATGACTAGACACTCTTAAGCTATTAACAAATTTTCAGCTTGCTATTAATCAACTTTTTTTTCATACGCGGGATCCAGACCTAATAGTTTTTGAAATGAAATTGAAAATAAAACAAAACGTTTACGAATAAATACACCTTTGTTAAAATTAAAAAGAATTCTCGTATGGATACTTTTATCACATAAATTTCGTATTTATCAGTCACAGTCACATTAAAATAATATTAGGTAGCACTTTTGCAAAAGTTTAGCACAAGACAACAAACACTAAGACATTGTTCTTTGAGTTTAAACAAGCGCTTCTATATACAGAAAAATGTTTGGAAGCAAACAATAGTCAATTGTTAGTTTATTTATGTGCTGCATACTGTGTGTGGAAAAATAGTTCTGAAAGAATGAATGGAAATAAAATATTGTGTTATATTTAGTAGTAAGTCGTATTTATACTTAGAGAAGATTTATAAGCAAAATCTTGATCCAATGCTATTTAAATGCATTCGTGTTTTTCGAATGCTCAGAAAACTAATAAAAATTTTTGAAAAATTTAAACGCAGATTGAGAGATTACATTATTACCGAGGACCAAAAGTTTCTGAAAACATCTATAATGTGTATTTTAATAAGTTACAGGGATAAAATAATATTTAGTCTGATTTTTAAGTTCAAAAATTTCATTCAAAAGAAACCTTTTGTTTATTCTAAGGGACTTTCAGCCCTCGGTAATAATGTAATCTTTCATTCTGCGTTTACATTCTTCAAATATATTTATTAGATTTCTCAGGATTCGAAAAAATAATGCATTTAAATAGCATTGGACCAAGATTTTGCGTCTACCCCCTTAATTGTTCTTGTTGTGATACACTCGCAAATAAAGTTTCAAGGTTGATTAAAAAAAACAGAAATAACATTGAATTTTTTAAATCACTGAAAGGGGGGTCGTGTACTGCAATGACGACGTCGACATGGGGGGGGGGTTTCATCTGTAACCGACGAATTACGACGGAAGGGGGGAGGGTATTAAAAAGTCCAAATTTTTTACGACGTAGTTTATGGATGCCCCCTAATCAAATTAACCTACCTAGAATGAACATGAGATATGTTGGTTACTAATTTCATATTTCCCAAATATTTTTTATATGCTTTGGTAATTAATAAGTAACCTATTTGACTGTATATTACATCCTCGTCTCCTTCTAATAAGTGTATAAAATGTTTAGGGTATCGAATCAATAAACCTGAAATAACAAAAACTAAAGGTAAAGTAAAACAATCGAAAAGACAAAAAGGATGCATAGTAAATTTATGTTCAAGATGCAGTGGAAATAAACAAACCAAGACACGTTAAATGCTACTAGGAGCACTCCCGAATCATAATTTACAATGTATGAACTTTGGAAATTATAATTTGTGATTTACAATGTATAATATACATTGTAACTTATGATTCGGGAGTGCTTTTAACGTGTCTTGGTTTGTTTATTTCTACTGCATCTTGATTTTAAATTTAGTATAGTTTAATAAATTAGAAATACTCAGACATAGAAGTTCTGTGACAGAACACATTAAATTTATCCATTACCATGAACAACTGTCACTCTTTATGTAATACTGATATAATAGGAAAAGAGAAGTATTTTTGAAATGAGTAAAGTGTTTAACTTCCTAGCTGAGAGCTTTCAGCTTACAAAGCCATTTTCAGAGCTATTGTAAAAGGCTTAAAAGTATGTACCACTAAAAGAGAGATATCCCATTAGAATAGAAAAGTTTTTTAATGCAGTTTTATTATAAATTTTGTTCGGAATTTGAGTAATGAAGAAATATTAATAACTGTAATAAATTAAGAAAACATCCAGCACAGCACATGAAAGTTTCACAAAAAACACATTAGAAATTAAGTTTTTTTTTATAATCGTAAGCTTATAACGTCTTACCATCTGATGTGGAAGCAACCGGCAGACTGATTCCGCCGATTAATAAACTGAGTAACTCAAAATTTTCTAGGCTTAAAACAGGAAAAAGAAATTATAGATATTTCTTCGAACGAAATTTGAATTATGTCGATACGAATTTTTATTGCCTTTGGAATTGAGGGGGTTAGAAGTAAAAAGGTTTAATATAAGTGTACTTTTCTAAGAATATTATTTTATTTTATATTATTTTCTAAGTATAGTACAGATTCGCATACTTAAATGGTATTATAACTTGGTGGTAAAACGATTCAAGCATATTTCGCCCCACAGTGGCCATATACAGTGCTAGTCAAAAGTCCGTACCCCCCCTCGTATCTTTTGAACGGTTATACTTATAATAGTGAAATTTGGAGGGAGGAAATAAACGGATTTAGGCGTCTTAACTAGTTATGACAGGTGACGTAATAATGACAGATGACGTTGCAGCGCCACCATGACAGATAATTTTAAATGGGACCTTATGGCAAGTGATACCTCGTTTGAATGGTATTGAAAATACCTATTCAGTCATACTAATTTTGATTGAGTTTAAGCTAATTTTGATGAATAAATGAAATAATAGAAAATTGTAGTTTCGCATTTAATTAATAAAAATTCAAACCTCCGCCTATTATTACTTGTCAAAAGGGTTGACGTTGACGTAAAAACTATTAGAGAACTGAAAAACGTGAACTTTTTTGACAAAAAACCATTGGCGGACATTTGAATTTTTATTAATCAAATGCAAAACTACAATTTTAAATTTATTTCATTTATTCACCAAAATCAAAATCAATTTATATCCAAAAAAATTAGTATGACTGAATAGGTATTTTCAATACCTATCAAACGAGGTATCACTTGCCATAAGGTCCCATTTAAAATTATCTGTCATGGTGGCGCTGCAACGTCATATGTCACTATTACGTCACCTGTCATGACTAGTTAAGACGCCTACATCCGTTTATTTCCTCCCTCCAAATTTCACTATTATAAGTATAACCGTTCAAAAGATACGAGGGGGGTTACGGACTTTTGACTAGCACTGTATATCGCCTTTACATTTAATTCAATGAAAACAATTGCATTTTGCATTGGTAGTAAACGGGTAAAGTGCACTTGAACCGTTTAACCACAAAACTATTTTTGGTATTCTGTAAAAACAACACTTTACCACAAAACTATTTTTGTATTCTGTAAAAACCTCATGTTAATACAGGATTAATTGCAAGTAAATAAAAAGGTATTAGATTTGTATCGCGTTATAAAAGTATTATGCAGCGTGTCAATTGTACATTCTGGATAATAGCTGGAATGAAAATGATTAGTAATACTTAAAATCTGCACTTGAACCGTTTTATCAGTAGCACATTCGAGCACATTTTTTTAATAATTGAAAAAAGGAAGGATATTGTAAGAGTAATAATATACCCTTGTATTTTTATCATTTTATAGAACATTATACACTAAACATATTTTAGTTTAATGACTCCTTGAATATATAAACTCAAACAACTTTGAAGCTGATTATCTCAAAACTATCAAAACTGCACTTAAACCCTTTTACGTCTGACCCTTCAATTATCATAAAAATACATTAAATACTGGCATGCCTTTTGTATCCATTATGTTTTGTGGAAATGCTTCACTAAGTTTAAAATATATAGGTACTAGGATATATACTATACAGGGTGTCCAGAAACTCTACCGACAAACGAAGACAGGAGATTCCTCAGATAATTTTAAGACCATTTAACCCAATTCACCTAGTCCGAAAATGCTTCCTAAGGGAGCTAGAGCTCTTTGAAAATGGCGGCATGTAATTAGTTTTTCTTAAATACCTCCAGAACGCTTCTATTTAGAAAAACGAAAATTGGTATACTTATTTACTTTCCAGAAATGAATCGATTCCATCTATTGCGAATTTCTGGTACAGGTCATAAGCGTCCGTTTTGGGCAGGGTGACGGTTATTTTATCGCCTAACTTTTTTGCCTTTAATTTTTAAGCATTTTTTAATATGAATTATTAAATTGTGAGTTATTCTAGTACTAAAAGGTACTCTTAGTTTAAGTCGATAGGATACACCGTTTTCTATAAAAATAGATTTGAAAATTTTTCGGTCCTTGAATTAAAAAAAAGATTAAAAAAAAACTATTTAGAAAGATGAAAACTGGTACATTTATTCATATTCCAGAGATTAATCGATTTCATTAATGGCGAATTTCTAGTACCGGTCATTGGCGTCCGTTTTGGGTAGGTCAACAGTTATTTTATAGCATAATTTTATTCTCTTTAATTTTTAAGTATTTTTGACACTAGATTATTCAATTATGAGATATTCCAGTACTAAAAGTTACTCTTGCTTTAAGCTGGTAAAACACATCGTTTTTTTAAACTTTTTTTTCAAATTCCCAAAACTAAAAACTTTCAAATCGATTTTTCTAGAAAACGGTGTATCCTACCGACTTAAAGTAAGAGTACCTTATAGTACTAGAATACCTCACAATTTAATAATTCAGTATCAAAAATGCTTAAAAGTTGAAGACAAAAAAGTTATGCGATAAAATAACCGTTGCCCTACCCAAAACGGACGCCTGCCTATGACCGGTGCTAGAAATTCGCAATGAACGGAATCGATTCATTTCAGGAAAGTAAATAGGTATACAAATTTTCGTTTTTCTAAATAAAAGCGTTCTGGAGGTATTTAAGAAAAACTAATTTCATGACGCCATCTTCAAAGAGCTCTAGCTCCCTTAGGAAGTATTTTCGGACTAGGTGAATTGGGTTAAATTGTCTTAAAATTACCTGAGGAATCTCCTGTCTTCGTTTGTCGGTAGAGTTTCTGGACACCCTGTATAGGTTTTGTATAAGTCAGATCTGGGTACAGAAGAGGCTTTACCGTGCACGATATAATATATTAAAAAGCGATTGATTTGATACGAATACCAATTATGATAACTGGGTAGCAAAAGATTCGCATGACAGAGAGCTATGCAGCGCCAGATGTTGGGTGTCTTTCTAAGAGGCCGATTCCTAGAAAAATAATTACGTCGTAGAACGATATCAAGAAAATCTTTCGAAAAATCGCATCATTAAAATTGAATTAACCAGGACACGTCGCCAGCGTATCAAACAACCGATGCGATGGACAAAACGTATTGTGGACGCTTATCAACCGGTACGACGATGTACTGCCGATCTCAAGCGTGTTAGCAGTAACTGGATACAAACCACTTAGACAGATACAGATGAAAAGAGCCGGGGTACACCTATAGGTCCAGCACAGTATAGGTTGATGAAACTGTTTTCTTCTTTCTCCTTTTGTTAAAGTGCAGTGCATTCCTGCGTAGACGTCCAACGTACATTGTCTTGCAAGGTGAGATAAGTGTCGTGTAAGTCTCTGTAGATAAGTGATAAGACTGTCGATAAGTGTCTTGTAAGGTGACGTAATTGTCTTGCATAGTCAAGATTAAATTGTTATGCTTTGTGGATTCCTGTCCATTGGTGAATATTACGCAGCTATGATATCTTTTCTTCAAAATTGTTATTAATTCTTTTTGGTCTTTGGTATTACAACAGCCATATCATCTGCAAAGTCTAGACACTGATATAAACAAATTCGTATATCTGAGCTCACTCAAGCCCACAATGGGAGAAATAAAAAAGAATATTAACTACTGCCAGGTGTTATTTTGTAAGTAAATACCTTAAAAACAAAGTTACAATATAACTATAACTCTCACGTCCTACTAATATGTATATTAGTAGTTCATTTTAAAAAACAGATGTAAATAATCCTCTCATAGTCTACTGAAAATTATTAGTACGAATATCTGGTACAATCTATGCCAAACGTCTGAAAGTGTCCATATAATTTTGAGCTCCATAATAAAAAGTAGGTGGAAAAATTGTATGCAGTATTCTTCATCAAAATAAGTAGGCTCAGATGGATTGTACAAACGTAACAAGAACGAATGTATGTTCACTGCCTCGCAGAGGAATCATACTATGTCATCATAGTCATCATCCATCCATCCAATGGCATTACAGCCCAAATCGAGCCTTGGCCTTCTTCAACAAGCTTCTCCAATCATTTCGATTTACCGCTGTTCTTTTTCCTGAACGCGTTCCCAGGAAGTTCCTGGCATTCTCATCGACTTCGTCTTCCCATCGCCTTTTAGGTCTTCGAACAGGTCTTTTTCCCTGCATTATTGGATTTATCAATTTTCTGGGGATTCTATTCTCATGCATGCGGACTACGTGCCCTGCCCACCGTAATCTCTGCAGTTTAGTGTATTGTGTTAGAGTTGGTTCGCTATATGGCTCGTATATTTCTCTATTATACCTAATTCGCCAGTTGTTATTTTCACTGATTGGGCCCAGTATCCTACGTAATATTTTTCTTTAAAACAGATCTAATGCATTGGCAGATTTCTGTGTCACCACCCATGTTTCACAGCCATAACTTACTATGGGCCTGCTTATTGTTTTATAGACCCGGAGTTTTAATTTCCGGTGTACATCTCGCGATTTGAATATGTGGCCCATCGCGAAATAGGCTTTATTTGCCAGCACAAGCCTTCTATTTATTTCCGGTTGTTCTTCATTGCTTGCGACCAGATCCATTCCTAGGTACGTGAATCTATTCACATGTTGTGTATCGTCAATATAGTGTTGTTGCGCCGGTCTATTTGATCTGGTTTGTATGAGTAGTTTTGTTTTACTTGTATTTATTGCTAGCCCTACTGCTTCTGCACTCTGTTTCAACTCAACGTAGGTTTCTTCCACTGCATTCATTGTTCTGCTCATTACGTTTATATCATCTGCGTATGCTTCTAATTGGGTAGATTTGTTTGTAAGTATGTTATTTCCGCTGACCGTCACCCGTCTAATTACATATTCAAGAACAAGAATAAAAAGCGTTGAAGCCAGTCCGTCCCCTTGTTTCAGTCCTTGCGGTATCGTAAACGCATTAGTGATCTGCCCTTGAATACATACCTGTGCTTCTGTTTCTGTTATTGTCATTTGCACTAGTCGTATTAATTTTGATGGTATGCCAAATTCTTCGAATATATTAGGTAGAATTGTTCTATCTATTGAATCACAGGCTTGTTTAAAGTCTACAAAGAGATTGTAAACGTCCATGTCATATTCCCATGTTTTGGCTAGTATTTGTTTAACTGTAAATAGTTGGTCAATGGTAGATCGATCTATTTTGCCTAAACCCCGATCTATTTTTCCGTGAGAGGTTGAAGTCTTCGATTAAGGATGTTTGTGAATATTTTTATATCCCGAACAAAGTAAAGAGATGCCTCTATAATTCTGACACAACAGTTTGTCTCCTTTTTTATGAATAGGGCAGATTATACTTTTCTTCCATTGTTGGGAAATTTCTTCTTCTATCCATATCTCTCGTATTAGCTGGTACATCTGTTGTGTCAATCTGGTACATCATAGTCATCATACCGTCATAATATTATGTCATCAACCATACATTCATGTGATACAGAAAAAGAGGTACGTCAAAAGAGGAAAAACGGTTACCAATGAGTAGTTAGGAATGGCGAAACAGACTAGGAAAGCTCTAGGCTCAACTAGAACTATAATACCACTAGTGATCATGAATGACAAGAAACCTATTAATAAGCGTAAAGAAATATTGGATGTATTGTGAATAATCATTTTTTAATTAAACGGGTAGTTTTATATTTGAGAATTGATTTAAAAAAAATCAGGAACAAAATAATATACATTTTTGTTACCTGTTATTTTTTCTATAAGGCGGTCGTTACGATTTGCTTTGTTTACTGTTTCCGAAAAAACACTCGTTAATAAATCGGGTGTAATGAAATTGTGTTCCCCTATGTATATTACTCTGTGTAAAAACGTTCTTCTAGAAGCAAGTTTAAAGTTATCCAGCACAACGTCGTACATTGTTGTTCGTCTTGGTTCAGGAGTGCCTACCGGTTTCTGTTCTGCTGTTCTCTTTTTTAATCTAGGATATCTCACTTTTACAGATTTAAACATCGACATAATAAAGCAAAGAAGAAAAAACGTACAAAAAATAAACCGTTCGATTAAAAAATATTGGTTTATGACATTGATTAATACATTTAAAATCTAACCTTAAATTCTTCTTTTTTATGTTTTCTTGTCATGTAACTTGTTCTTCATTAAGGGCATGGAGCTGTCAGAATGTTTAATGTGTTTTAAATGTTTTAATTTTTGAAGTGAAAACTTCTTTAGGGACATTGTGCACTTTTTGGATTGGAAAAAAGCATTGAATTCGCGACATCGCTTCGGCGAAATAAATTTTCTACGTATATATTATTTTATATATATGTTACAGTTCAAGTTGATTATCCAGTTGGAGTTGACTCCAACTAGTTGGAGTCACCTCTAACGGCTGGTTTCAGTAAAAGTTGATTATAAATATAAAATGAAGATTTATATTCAACATTTACTAGTAAAAGTAGACTCCAACTAGGAAAAGTATACTCTTCCCAATGCCATTTAGTAAAAGTTGATTCTGATTCACACAAACAGCCGATTCTAGAAATTAAATGTTACTGAATATTTTCAAATTAGTCTAGACTGTATCGTCGCCCCCGTTAGGTAAATTACTCCGATTCGAATTTTTTGCACAAACTTACTCAAAAAGAGGTCTTATAAGAAATCTACTGGGTGCCAGGCAGTACCTTGATCGATAAATTGTTTAAACATTTTTTTTAGACAAATTCACAAAAATAATTTTTTCACTTCGAACAATTTTTTTTAGATCATTTGGGTTATTCTGAGCAAAAATAGTTATTTTCCTAACAAGTGCAGAAAGTCATACTTTTCCGCACGCGACTGCAGTTTGCCGAACGACGCGGAGCGGGAGTTCGGCAAGCAGTCGAGTGCGGAAAAGAGACTTTCTGCAAGCGTTAGGAACAATATTTTTTCTACGAGTCTTTAAAAAATTAACACGCGTGCGGAAAAGTAAAACGCGTGCGGAAAAGTAACACGCTTACGGAAAAGTAAAACTTTCTAAACTAAAACGCGTTAGCGAAAGTAGACATTTTTGCA
This sequence comes from Diabrotica virgifera virgifera, assembly GCF_917563875.1. Taxonomy (NCBI): domain Eukaryota; kingdom Metazoa; phylum Arthropoda; class Insecta; order Coleoptera; family Chrysomelidae; genus Diabrotica; species Diabrotica virgifera. The sequence continues at coordinate 91,647,422 of NC_065447.1, read as the reverse complement.
CGCTCGTAGAAAAAAGGTATTTTGTGATTTTTCTCTAAAATTGATTGTTGTCGAGTTATACGCGATTTAAAATTTGAAAAATGCGAAAATAGCCATTTTCAAAGCTTAATAACTCGGTTAAAATCCATTATTATGAAAGTCGGAAAGTGACCAAATCAAATTTTATAGCCCCCTCTACAAGATCCAGCAGAAATTTTTGTCACTATTTTATTACTAAGCTTTATCTTTAATTATTAACAATGAGCGCTAAGTGCGTATTAGGCGGCCGTCAATGGTGGGTGCTAAAGAGGCACCATTCCAGCCGTCCAATGGTGAATCTCACTCGCACTCACATTGACGGCCGCCTCAATACACGGTTAGCGCTCATTTTTGATAATTAAAAATAATATCTTATTAATGAAATAATGACAAAAATTTCTTCAGGATCTTATAGAGGTAGCTTTAATCTTTGATTTTTTTTAGTTTCTGACTTTCATAATATATAATATCGTATGGCATTTTTGCCTTTCGGGCAGTTCCGGCGCCAATTACATCTTTAACCCTGTTTCAAGTAACTAGTGTCGATGTAACTCGACTTAACGTGCTCTCCGAGGCACGGTGAGACGGCTCGTGTCATTATTGGAAATGAAAATGGTTTGTCTTTAGCAGGGCTCGAACCCACGTGCACTGGCGTATAAGGCCAGCGATTATGCCGTTACTCCACGGCCGCTCGCTCGACTTTCACAATAATTATCTTTAACCGAGTTATTAAACCTTGAAAATGCGTTTTTCAAATTTTAAGACGCTAATAACTCGACAACAGTCAATTTTAGAGAAAAAAAAAGGCCCAAAGGATCCAAAAAAAAATTGTACGAAGTGAAAAAATTTATTTTTGCGAATTTGTTTAAAATCACTTTTTATCGCCAAACGTCACTAAAATCATTCATTATTGTACTCATTTGCCCTCATTTTCGGCAGTATTGTACTCATTTGCCCTCACTTTGTTGTATTGAAAGAAGAATGTTACTTTACCTGCCGCGATAATTAATCAAATTAACCGAGATTGAATGTAAGTGGTCAATGGCAACAATCGATTATTTATTACAGTGAAATTAAAATTTATTTACTTTAATTATTAAAAATATTGTACAAAATTTATCTTATTATTAATAAAATTTATGTCAAATAGTAAAATTCTGTAGTGTTTCGCAATTATATTCATACAAAATAAATCAAAACTTTACAGATTTAGTAATTAGGTAGCTTTACATATTGATAACTATCGATTAAACATCAAAACCGGCCATCATGCAAAAGTCATCTGTCATTACTGTCATTCGAATTTTTTATTTCGTCTAAAATTTAAAAAAATTCCTCAAAGTTGTAAGTAAGTGTTTATGGTTTTTATGATTGACGATACAATTTTGTACGCACCACCTCAATACTCTTTATCGAACGCGTCTGTTCCTCTGCTCGTAATATCAGACTCGTTCGATAAAGAGTCACTTTACTGACTGACTTTACTGAAATTGGTTAAACAATTTTTCGACCGCGGTACCGCGTGACACCCTATGTATTTGTTATAAGAATTGTTATACGGATGTATTTCTTTGAGTAAGTTTGTGCAAAAAATCGAATCAGAATAATTTACCTAACGGGGGCGACGTTACAGACTATACTAATAAGTAGTTGAAACGGTCAAAACAAAGAAACGAACACTCATCAAAAATGCACTTGAGATTCTCGTATAATCAACATTTACTGAATCGATCCAGGAAGAGTCAACTCCAACTAGTAAAAGTTGATTTAAATTTTTAAAATCAACTTTTACTGATCGTTTCAGTTGGAGTCGACTCCAACTAGTTGGAGTCAACTCTAACTGAGGATCAACTTTAACTGTAACATATATAAATAACATAGCAAACTAATAGCATCTAATTTTGGATTGGGGAAAATAATAATATCTTTAATTTTAAAAGCGAATATGTTCTATATTTTGATGTCGTACGTCATCATACATCATATTTATATAATTGACAGATCTCTTTGTCATAATAATCTCAAGTACGACAATAAACTTTTCATATATCTACTAATTTTTAAACGTTTAAGTTTTATAAAATAATTACTACGAATGTTAAAATCAGTAAATATCACATACCCAAACAGAAGACAAACTGCTAAAGATGTAAAAGTTATAGGTTTACAAGAACCGGTAAGAAATTTTGGTATATTATTCTAGTCTCATTATTAGTCCTGCTGTTGTCTACATCAGTCTATGGGTGCATCGTACTTGTCTAGAAATATTTATAAATAGGAAATTTTATTGTTATTCATTTCAACGCTAAAATTAAAAGACTGCATGAGTTTTTGGTTCTTATATGTTGTTTATTTAATACAACAATCTAGTCAAAAACCAATCAGTAACTATTTTATATAAAATATCCTAACTTACTAGCTAATTTAATCTAAGAATCACCCATAGTATCATACAATTGATCCAAAAGATGGCATAACCCAGACATCCAAAGTGAGAGTTATCCTTCAACACCAAATTGTTCTATATGGTCCACATAATGTTCAGAAAAAACTCACAACATTTTGGGCGTTGTTTGTGAGGGGGAGAGGGGGAATAAATCGGTAAATTCGTAGTTTTTTAGGTTTTTCGTCAATATTTCTAAAGCTATGCGGTTTAGCATGAACAACCTTGTATACAAAAATGTTTTACATTAAATTTGAAATAAAAAAGGCTCCATGCATAATCCTTCTAAAATGAACGGTTCCAAAGCTACGGAGGTAGTATAATATAATTGGTCCAAAAAATGGCCTAACCCAGACATCCAAAGTAAAGTTTTCCTTTAACACCAAATTGTTCTATATGGTCCACATATTGTTCAGTAAAAAGTTACACCATTTTGAGCGTCCGGTTTGGGGGCTAGATGGGGAAGAATTCGGTAAATTAGTAGTTTTTTACGTTTTTCGTCAATATTTCTAAAACTATGCTTTAGCGTAAATAATGTTCCTTACAAAAATGTTCTACATAAAATTTAAAACAAAAAAGTTCTTATACATAATTGTTATAAAATCAACGGTTCCAGAGTAACGGAGGGTGAAAACTGGAGGTTTTCGATACTTTTTATATTTTTTGGTCAATTGATGATGATTTTGGGTGGTGAGGTTGACGTTTGACGTTCAACTAACATAATACCGTCGACCACTGAAATAGCAAATTTTATTTACAAAACACAATCCTGTTAAAAAAAATTCTTTCATCAGCAATAATATTATAAATTGCCCAAAAAATATAAAAATTATCGAAAACCTCCACTTTTCACCCTCCGTAACTCTGGAACCGTTGATTTTATAACAATTATGTTTTAGACCTTTTTTGTTTTAAATTTTATGTAGAACATTTTTGTATAGAACACTGTTTGCGCTAAAGCATAGTTTTAGAAATATTGACGAAAAACCTAAAAAAAACTACTAATTTACCAACTTCTCCCCCATCTCCCCCCAAACCGGACGCTCCAAATAGTGTAACTTTTTCTGAACAATATTTTGACCATATAGAACAATTTGGTGTTGAAGGAAAACTTTTACTTTGGATGTTTGGGTTAGGCCTTTTTTGGACCAATTATACTATACTACCTCCGTAACTTTGGAACCGTTCATTTTAGAAGGATTATGGATGGGCCTTTTTTATTTGAAATTTAATGTAGAACATTTTTGTGTGGAAGGTTGATCATGCTAAACCGCATAGTTTTATAAATATTGACAAAAAACTTAAAAAACTACGAATTTGCGGATTTCTCCACCCTCTCCCCCCTCAAACTCGAAGCTCAAAATAATGTGACTTTTTTCCGAAGATTATGTGGACCATATAGAACAATTTGGTGTTGGAGGATAACTTTCACTTTGGCTGTTTGGGTTTGGGTCTAGTTATACCATACTACCAGTGGTACATTCGTAGCTTGTTCTAATTTTTAAAGCACTTTTTTTATTGTGCTCCAATCACAATACCTATTTCACTTTCCTTGCCCTATGCATTATACTACCTCACATGGCTGTATCCTCTTCTTCATTATTTTTTGGCTGGATTTATCCTGAAGCTGAGTGGCCTCGATGTTTGGGTGCTTTGAAGTCTTTTCTTCATGCCTGCAGGTGATTTTTTGTATTTCTTTATACATGCGCCACCCCTAGGTGTCTGTGGATATCTTGGTTGCGGATGTACCAAGGATTGTTAACGATGTACCTGAATACTTTATTTTGGAAAGTCTAAATTATTTTAATATTTGTTTTTTGGTACAATGCCACAGTTTGCTGCAGTACGTCTCCTTAGGTTTTATAATCTGCTTGTTGAATAAAAGCTTGTAATTAATTGACAAGGCTAAGTGTCTTTCCAGTTCAGCTTTGCACGTAAAGTTAGACTTAGGTATCGGCCTGTATTGGCATACAGAATTTCATGTCCATTTATATTTACAGGTTCGTATTCTTCACGTTTGTTAGTGCATTCTATACGAAGGTATTTATCTTCATTTTGGAAGATTTTCCACTTCCCGGTGCAGTTACGGATTTAATTTACTACGCTTTGTAGACTAATAGTTGAGTCTATATTACCTTTACCAACTGCCAGAATGGCAGTGTCATCAACGAAAGTGGCTATAGTATTGTCATATACCTCTTGTATGTCACTTGTGAATAGTAAATAAAGAAGCGGCCTCAGTACCCTACCCTGCGAAACTCCCGTTTTAATTTGATCGAAGACGAGTTTGATTGGCATGGGCGGCATTTGGCAAACTAAGCTACATCCTTAAAAATAAAAGATATCTACATCTTAAGTCCAAGGTATACAAGCAATGAGTACTCCCTGTTCTCATAGGCCTGGATCCCGCGTACCAAAGAAAGTTTATTAATAGCTAGCTGAAAATTTGCTGTGTATAGACGGATAAACTTTGATATACGGGAATACTGGAACCGAGAAAATTTTAATTGTGGAACAAGTTACAGGTTTGGAACGTCAGACTACGAAAAGCTCCCATGTATTTTTCGGACAGAACTTCCAATTGATTTGTTACCCTTTCATTAAACTCTCATGCAACAATCAGACTGTTATTTACCACCAATATAAGTCCTCTCATTTGACATGTTCTACCTGTCGGACGTGTCTGCCCAACATATTTATCGGACACCCATTTTTTCATAATATTATATAAAGTTTGCTATTGAATAAACTTAAAACAACCTGCTAGTTTTCACAATCATCAATTTGTCAGGATGCTAGGTTCAACAACTAAAATCACGTTCTACAATTAAAACTTCCCCTGTACCAGTTTACCTATACATCAAAGTTTGCCCGACTAGACACCATTAAGCTATTAACAAATTTTCAGCTTGCTATTAATCAACTTTTTTTGATACGCGGGATCGTATCACTTATGGTTCCCAAACGTGGACGTTTGCAAAAGAAAACATGTACAAAATCATAAAACCGCAAAGACCAATGGAAGACAAATGTTGCACATAAGAATAATGGATAAAAAGAGAAACGAGTGGATAAGAGAGAAGACCAAAGCTAGGGATGTTAGAGAAGAGGATGCAAAATTAAAACGGAGATTTGCCGGAGATTTTCCGGACTGCATAAATGATCAACGTTAACTTCACAAATGTTTCTTTGAGCTGATTTCATGTTATCCCAGTTATCAAGTCAAATGCAGAAGCTTTTTTGTATTTAAATGATGTGCTTCCTTCAAGACTTCTTTTGGAGTTACTAAAGTGTTCTTCTCATTAGCTGCCCAAGAGCAGACTTGTTTCTTCGAAGCAAGTACCATCCGCTTTCTTGAATGGAGAGACTCGCGTGATTGGTCTTTTTAACCTCTTTGCTACTTTCCATAAAGAGGAATCTGTAAGTGCTATCATCAGTTAGCTCACTGAGAGAGGAATTTATAGTTTCATCTTTGAATCACTTTATTTCGCTTCTAAGCTGTTGTGTGACTGTGTGAGATTATTCAAATTTGTCTTGTCATGAGAGGATCTACTTTGAAATGAATTTCCTCTGGACTTTCTTTTTCCTTTGACTAATTTTCTGTGTAGATAAAAGTAAATAACAGTTTTTGGTTTTTAGTGTTCTTATTGTTAATTTTCTTATTTTTTATATTAATAAATGGTTCCATTGATCGAATACTTATCTAATGTGGTTTATTTATTAATTCTAATTAATTCTTGCGTTGCGCTAATTCTCAAGCACTCCGCTAATGTTACAGAAAAATATCTACACGAATATCGCTACTTCTTTTTTTAATGTGTCTATCCGTGGCGAATTTTGGCGATCATCACGGCAATCTTTATTTTATCTGCAGCAACGCGGAAAAGCTGAAGAGAAGTTGTGTTGAACCAGGTTGTGAGATTCCCTAACCAGGATGTTCTTCTTGTTCCTGGACCTCGTTTTCCAAATATCGCTACGCTACGAGAGAATGAAATACAATAGTTCACTAGAAAATTACAACCAAAGAAAGCTTTTGCATTAAATCTTTTTATTCATTAATTTATTTATTTATTAAATAATTTATTCACTAAACATTAATGCAGAATGTTTGAAAAGAATTTCGCCATACATACTCGAGCCATTGGTTCATATTATCAATACATGTATAGAAAAAGGAATATGGCCTAAAGCCTTCAAAACAACAGTAGTCATACCAATATACAAAAATGAAGATAAAACTCTTGCTGCAAACTATCGACCTATATTTCTTATTCCGCATATTCCTAAAATATTTGAATTATTATTGAAAAATAGGCTTATAGCATATATCAAAAAATATAATTTAATTTCCCCTCACCAATTTGGTTTTAAGCAAAATACTTCCACCCAAGATGCCATTTTGAATTTAACATCCAAAGCATATGAAGCACTTAACAAAAATAAAAGTTTGCTTATGCGTATTTCTTGATTTGGCCAAAGCTTTTGACACTGTTAGTCACAATAACCTCTTACAAACCTTAGAGAAAATTGGTATAAGAGACAACTGTTTACAATTATTTAGAAATTACCTCTTTGAGAGACAAGAGGTAGTAAGGGTCTCCGAAGTAATAAGCGGACAAAGAGGTATAACATATGGAGTGCCACAGGGAACAATATTAGGTCCTGTTCTGTTTAATCTATATATAAATGGATTATTTTCATTACAGAGTACAGGGCATATAATTGGGTTTGCTGATAATACTGCTATTATTTATGATGCTGACAATTGGTATGAATTAAAAACAAAAGCAGAATATGATCTACAACTAATCAAAGAATGGTTTGACTACAAAATACTAACAATCAATTTTAAGAAAACTGTTTATCTACCAATATTTAACTCTAACTTGACTACTGATCTTTTCAAACCCCTTCAAATATTACATAATACACAAAATTTTTATATTAAACCCGTAACAAATGTTAAATATCTAGGAGTTTTTATAGATACACATCTAAAATGGGACTTTCACATTAAATCTATCATTAAAAAGCTGCAGTTTATCCTCTATAAGTTTAAACATATTAAAAACACATACCTAATATATACCTTCGCACACTATATTACGGACTAGTAGAAAGTCATCTCCGTTATGGTATACTGGCTTGGGGAAGCGCCCTGAAAACACACATTCTCCCACTGGAAATCATACAAACAAGATTTCTGAAAATTATTATGTCTAAACCATACACCTACTCTACAGATAGATTATATAAGGATAGTAATATATTTGACTTGAAACAATTATACTTTCTTTGTGTGTCTTTAAAATATCACACCATAAAAACAGACAACAATTTACCATCACATGAGCATGATACAAGCGGCAAACACCTCTATATGATTCCGAAAATGACAAAGTCCTTCTGTCAAAGAAGTTTTCTATTTCTAGCCCCAAAAATATATAATCATATCCCCAGTGATATCAAAAATAAGAAGAATGTTCCTCTATTTAAAAAGAAATGAAAATCATTTCTGATGGAACAAACAAGAAATTTTTGTGACATCATTATAGTAGCTTAAATTTACATACATTAAAAAACAAAAAAAATAAATGAAACTCTAGAGTCACTACCAATTTTTATACCTATATTTCAAATTTTATATTGTTTTAAACTGATTTATTTTGCTTATTATTTTTATCATATTTAATAAAACATGCGTATATACACCATTCTTCAAAAATATTACTAACTAATTGAGACATACATAATTGTTTTAAAAAAAATTAATTATTCGTGCTTTATTGTTAAACTAAGTATTTATTTTATTGTTTTCATTATATTATGTATTCTACGTATCATATTTACTAAAACATAACTGTGTATTTACAAAAAAACGTACCTATCTATTTATTGTATTATATTATATTGTATTATGTTGCTATTTATGTTATTTATGTTATTTACGTTAGTATGTTATTATTTATTATTTTATATCCTATTTACCGAAACAGGTGTATCCACACCTCTCGGAGACCTTCGGGATTTATTCACTTTATATGTAAATATCTAAAATGATTGTACCTATTATTGTTGAATAAATTATTATTATTCCAGATTTAGCCATACGGCTCACACTCCCTCTGAGGGGAAAATTGGCTCATCCCAGATACCTACGGTATCAAAAGGATTGAGCTCTGGTGGGACTCTTTCCGTGTTATCGAGCCCTAGGTGACTTGGAATGCAGGTGTATCTCCCAAAAATGTTCTTACACTTCTGGCCGTCGCAAGTAGTACAGCTTTCTGCATGGTCTTATAAATATGTTCATTGAGACCCAGCTTTTTTATGCTTTCGAGGAGGGTCTTCGGAATGACTTATTATTATTATCCAGATTTAGCCATACGGCTCACACTCCCTCTAAGGGGACAATTGACTCATCCCAGATACCTACGGTATCAAAAGGATTGAGCTCTGGTGGGACTCTTTCCGTGTTATCGAGCCCTAGGTGACTTGGTATGCTGGAGTATCTCCCAGAAATTTTCGTACACATCTGGCCGTCGCGAGTAGTACAGCTTTCTGCATGGTCTTATAAAGGTGTTCATTTAGACCCAGCTTTTTTATGTTTTCGAGGAGGTTCTTCGGAATGACTCCAGTAGTAGACATAATAATAGGTATCGTCTGGGTACTTTGCATTCTCCATTGTCTTCTTATTTGAATTTCCAGATCTCTGTACTTGGCGATCTTTTCAGTAAATTTACTGCGTAGATTATTGTTGTTAGGTATCGCCACATCAATCAGTGTTGTTTGTCTTTTTAATTTATTAACTAGTACGAGATCTGGTCTATTATGTGCCACTGTTTGGTCTGTGAGCACAGTACGGTCCCAGTATAGCTTGTAGTTGCCATCCTCAAGCATACTCTCAGGGACGTATTGATAATATGGGAGATGGTCCGTTTGGAGAAGTCCCAGCTTGATAGCTATCTCTTGATGAAGGATTTTTCCCACTGCGTCATGCCGTTCCTTGTATTCAGTTGCAGCAAATGCCTGGCAGCCCCCTGTAAGATGTTGGATGGTTTCTTGGGTTCGGCATCCATATCGGCATTTGTCGTTCTGGATCTGAGGGTCTTTGACGATATGTTTCAGGTAATTTTTAGTTGGTATAACCTGATCCTGAATGGCTAGTAATGAACCTTCTGTTTCAGGGAACATCTTTCCCGATGTCAACCAATAGTTCGACGCTGTATTGTCGACATAGTCTTGGCTGACCTCATTGGGATGTCGCCCGTGCAGAGGTTTGCCCATCCAGGTGCGCAGTTTTTCGTCCTTAGTAAGGTGGTTTATGCGCATTTCTGGTTCCCTCAGTTTGATCGGTGTTGTGTCATCTACTGCGCAAATAGCGCGGTGTAGAGTAGATGTCTCAGCCTGCATCTGAAAATAAGTTCTTAAATTAGCAATCTGTTTATCTAATTGCTCACCTATATCCATAAGTCCTCTTCCTCCTAAATACCGGGGTAATATCGTTCGTTCTACTGCACTTTTAGGGTGGTGTTTTTGTGCCTTTGTGAGGTGTGTTCGTACTTTTCGCTGAAGATTTTCTATATCCGTTTTTGTCCACTTAACAATACCAAATGAATAGCTAAGCGCGGAACAAGCGTAGGTGTTTAGTGCCTTAAACAAATTATTACTGTTAAGCTGTGAACGAAGCAGCTGTTTTACCCTTCGTATAAACTCAGTAGTTATCTCAGTTTTCATTTGCTTATGGTCAATTTTCCGCGCCTGCTTTACCCCAAGATATTTGTACATATCATTTTCGCCCATGGCCTCGATGTTCTGACCATTTTGCATATCGAATCCACCGGGCTGTACCTTTCCTCTGACTATATTCAAAACACGGCACTTGTCTAGTCCGAAGTGCATACTAATATCATTAGAGAATGTTTCTACAGTTTTTAGCATCTGTTCTAGGTGTTCTCGAGTGGAAGCCATTAATTTTAAATCATCCATATACAACAGATGATTGAGCTTCGCTACCACAGTATTATTGTTTCTAATGCTAAAACCTGAGTCAGTGGAGTTTAATAGCTGGGAAAGAGGGTTCAAAGCTAAGCAGAACCACAATGGACTCAACGAGTCTCCTTGAAACAGGCCCCGGTTGATTGCGATATTTTCGGTTTCGATATTGTTTTCACCAGGTATTTGGAGGTGAATTTTAGTCTTCCATTCTCTCATTATATGACTTAAAAAGGTCACTATGTTATCATCGACTTTGTATATTTTCAATATATCTATAAGCCATTCATGCGGTACTGAATCAAAGGCCTTTTTATAGTCAATAAAGGCAGTAAAAAGGTTCCTTTTTTTAGTGAATGCCTGGTTAGAAATGACTGAGTCGATGATAAGTTGTTCTTTGCAACCCATGGAACCCTTAGCGCATCCTTTCTGTTGAGGCTCTATGATATTGTTTAGAGCACAGTGTTGGTAGATACGCCGGGTTACACAGGATGTTACCAGTTTATACAAAGTTGGAAGACAAGTAATTGGGCGGTACTTGGATGGATCTTGGGTGTTATTTTGATTCTTTGGTATTAAATAAGTAGTTCCCTGAGTTAGAAATGATGGTATTTCCTGCGGATTAGAAATAACATGATTAATTAATGTTGATAAACAATCATGAATACACCAAAACTTTTTAAGCCAGAAGTTCTGAGCTCCGTCTGGTCCAGGGGATTTCCAGTTATGAAGCTCTTTGATGACATTTGAGACCTCTTCAGTCGTGAATGGTTCGTAGTTAGCAGTAACGTAGTGGTGACAGTTGTGCGTCGTATCTTCTATCCATCCAGCATTGTTGTTAAAAGCAGCTGGTGTGGAAAGTTGATTTCCCCAAAACTCATGAATTTCTTCTTGGCTTGGGTAAGACTTGTCGGCACTTTCTACCGTGGAATTGAGTTTTCGGTAGAACGCCTTCTCGGAATTTTCAAAAAGTGCATTGTCACTTTTTCGGTTGTTACTAACTTTGTACCTCCTTAGTCGTCCTGAATAGACGGAGAGTTTTTGCTTTAATGTATCCAGACACTGTTGGGCTGTGTTATTGTCTGGATCGTATCTCGAGTGTCTTGCAGTGTTCCGCATTATTTCTTCAGCTCTCCTAACGACTTTTCTACTTGGTATTCCTCGTAAATATTCTGTGACTTGGCCAATATCCCTACGCAGTAATTCAATCTTCCCTTGCAGTCTTTTTTCCCAGGGTGCAATTCTGTTACCAGTTCTTCCGTTATTAGTATCCCGCCGTGTTCTGATCTTAATGCCCATGACATTAGCAATTGCTGTTGCTGCACAGTAGATGAGCATATGCAAATATTCTAATGTGTAATGAGCTTCTACGACGTAATTGGGTAGGACTTCAGTGTTCACAATTTGTAACAGCGCACCTAGTTTCTTACAAGAGTTAATTCTTGGTAGCGGTGGTCTGCTAAGTGGGTTTGTTCCATTAAACTCTTGTACGGCGCGAGCCATTTCGTTTACTAGGCTATCACGTAACTCGTTGTTTTCCTGCGGTGTATTATCAGGTTGAGTTGTTTCTGGTATGGGAAGCTCAGGAATCTGCTCATCAGGGATTTCATTAGGGACTTGATCTAAAATTAGCCCTTGATTGTTAATCTCCCGTTCGACTTCGCTTTTGATGGTATCGCGTCTAGTCTCTGGGATAAGATTATTTCTGATGATTACCCGGTATTGATCTGATACTCGTTGCTCCGATACTTGAATATCTGGGTACTCTCTGCAAAATTCTGCATACAGTTGTTGTCGGTAGCCGATCGTTTCTTGACCGAGGTTTGTCACCTTGTAGTAGAAGCGCAAAATGTTTTCATTAATGGACGCTGTCCATTTCATGCGCTGCCTCGGTCGTCCCGCTTGAGTGAGCGCCGGCTGATGTTCCAGCGCAGCACCTTCAGCGAGTGGAGCTCTTGCTGTTGTTTGGCTCGCTTGTGGTTGTTGTTCTTGTTGTTGGGCTGTAGCTGTTTGTGTGACAGGGGCCCGCCTCCTCAACACCCTGCCACCGACGTACCGCATGCTGTCACGTCCAGCGCCGGCTCCAGACGTGCCCTGGCGATCCCCAGGCAGCGATCCTAAACATAAACCATAATTCTCCATATCAATGGGTGTGCATTTTATACCTACTGCCAGGTGTCAGTTTTTGTTCCACGGCAAGTATCCCTGCTACTCTCTGGGTACTGGCGCTACGAATACCCAGAAAGTATCCCCCATTCGCAGGGGGCCGCGCCTGATAGAATAACTGACAAAAAACTCCCACAGGGTTATTATTATTATTATTATTATCCAGACTTAGCCATACGGCTCACACTCCCTCTAAGGGGAAAATTGACTCATCCCAGATACCTACGGTATCAAAAGGATTGAGCTCTGGTGGGACTCTTTCCGTGTTATCGAGCCCTAGGTGACTTGGTATGCAGGTGTATCTCCCAAAAATTTTCGTACACATCTGGCCGTTGCGAGTAGTACAGCTTTCTGCATGGTCTTGTAAAGATGTTCATTTAGACCCAGCCTTTTTATGCTTTCGAGGAGGTTCTTCGGAATGACTCCAGTAGTAGATATAACAATAGGTATCGTCTGGGTACTTTGCATTCTCCATTGCCTTCGTATTTGAATTTCTAGATCTCTGTACTTGGCGATCTTTTCAGTGAATTTACTACGTAGATTATTGTTGTTAGGTATCGCCACATCAATTAGTGTTGTTTGTCTTGTTAATTTATTAACTAGTACGAGATCTGGTCTATTATGTGCCACTGTTTGATCTGTGAGCACAGTGCGGTCCCAGTATAGCTTGTAGTTGCCATCCTCAAGCATACTCTCAGGGACGTATTGATAATACGGGAGATGGTCCGTTTGGAGAAGTTATTATTATTATTATTATTATTATTATTATTCAGAATTAAATTTGTTGTAGGTAAGAAGAACCATGTACGATATAGTAAAAGATAACTTCAAGACTATTCAAAGAACTGATTTCTTAATGCGTATTGTATACATCGGAGAGCATACTTTTCCAATAGCAGATAACACGCTGAATGATTTTTTCCTAGAAACCGTTACAATGGCCAATGATAATTATCAGTGCAGCGAAAAGATTACAGGCCTGTTCGTACGATATGCTAAACATTTTATTCATCTTTTAGAAGGGGACGAGATTGCTATTCACCTGCATTTAAAGGTAAGTTTTTGCCATTTCTAGCAGAATCTTCTTCTTCTTCATGTGCCTCCTTTAACGACATTGGCGATCATCATGGCCTGTTTAACTCTGTCTGCACTTGCTGTACACTTGCTTTGTGGACTACAAAAAGCATTTGATACACCGAAAATGATGAATGTTCTAAAAAATGCCCAAATGGATAATAAAGACCGGCGCGAATACAAAATTTATACTAGAACCAATCAGCCACAGTAAGAACAAATCTTGGAGATAAACCAACTAGTCTAGGCGCCAAATAGAGGTCACCGTGTCCTTTTCAATTCTGATGGACAAACTCAACGGTTTCTTATGGATTTTTCGGCTGCTGATTACGAATTTCGAGGGTGGATTTCGATGCGAGTGGTCAAAAAATTGTTATAAACAATTTAATTGTTTATAAATTGTTTATAAGGCTCTGGCTCATAGACATAAAGAGATAAAAAACATGTTTTCAAATAAAATTTGTTCCTTAATAAAAATCGAAGAAAAAATCGTTTACTAAACTTAAATCCAACAATTAGAACTCAAGATATTGTAAAATTAGTGTACAATGCAAATTGCAAATTGCAAAATCAGTATTTTTCGAAGCTTTATCGATCGTAACTCGGCTTCTACGCATGCAACTGAGCCTTAAAAGGTCTTATTTTAAAGCTTAATTAATAGGTTTCCAACAAAGTTTGCTAAATTACTTTATCTTGATTTGTTTTAAAGTTATACCCGTTTGAATTTATAATTTTCTTAAAAAAAATGTACATTAATTTGTTTATAGGGGTTTCAAGCAAATTTAAGCCATAAACATTTATACTTTAATTAACAATAATGATAGAAGAACTTAAAAGGAACAAATTGAGCTTACGAAAATGTTCGTAAGTTTATTTTTGGCCAAGATATCGATATTTAAATGGCGCGCTATGAGGCGCAAGATCGGCTCACCGCGTAAAAGTTCACGCGCTAAGTTCTCGATGCAAATTATAATTTCTATGTTTACATACGTGATCTTCATTTTTTATTTTTGAAGATTCTGATAAAATTTTATCATATAATTCTTATAATTAAATCATCATACTGTACCTCGTATCACCTTTCATTATATTTACTTTGTCTTCTATTTTTTGTAATAAATGAGAAAAAAAAACATTAAAAACTAATATTTCAGAAGTATGTATAACTAAAAAGTAAGTTAATATTATTTATTAATACTATTTTTACAAACATATTTTTTCATGCATCTGCATAGAGATATACAGGGAATCTCAGCTTTTTTACATCTGCATAAGTTCTTAGAGAAATTTTTACAGTTACATGGTGGTACTAAGTCTGTTCTTGTATGCAGTAAAACTAAAACTTTTTGCGGCTTCAGAGTCTAATTATCTATATGATATCCATATAAAGTGGATACAGTTCTTTTGCAGCATCATCAAGGCCCGTAAATTGTGTGTATGCCGCCACATCATAAATGCTCGTTTTATATGCAATGATGATGCTGCAAAAGAACTCGATCCATTTTTATACGTATATCACATATTGGTTCATTTGCTTGCGTAGAAGCCGAGTTGCGATCGATAAAGCGTCGAAGAATACTTACTTGACTATGAGCCGATCTTGCGCCTCATAGCGCGCCATTAAAATATCGGTACCTTGACTAAAAATAAACTTACGAAGATTTTCGTAAGCTCAAATTGTTCCTTTTCAGTTCTTCTATCATTACTGTTAATTAAAGTATAAATGTTTATAGCTCAAATTTGCTTGAAACCCTCATAAACAAATTAATGTACAATTTTTTTTTAGAAAATTATAATTTTAAACGGATATAACTTTAAAACAAATAAAGATAAAGTAATTTCACAAAATTTGTTTAAAAGCCTATTAATTAAGCTTTAAAACGAGACCTTCTAATGTTCATTTGTATGCACAGAAGCCGAGGTACAATCGATAAAGCTTCAAAAAATACTTATTTTGCAATTTGCAATTTGCATTGTGCACTAATTTTACAATATCTTAAGTTATAATTGTTAGATTTAAGTTTAGTAAACGTTTTTTTCTTTGTTTTTTGTTAAGGAACAATTTTTTATTGGAAACTGTTTTTTTTATCTCTTTTAGTTTATGAGCCAGAGCCTTATAAACCATTCATAAACAATTAAATTGTTTATAACAATTTTTTGACCACTCGGATCGGAATCCACCCTCGAAATTCGTAATCAGCAGCCAAAAATCCATAAGAAACCGTTGTGTTTATCCATCAGAATTGAAAAGGACACGGTGACCCCTCTGGCGCCTAGACTAAACGGAAGCGATCCAGATTCTACGAGGCGTTAGAAAAGGATGTAATCTTTCACCTATGTTATTTAACCTGTATTCAGAGAAAATATTTAGTGAAGCCTTGGAAAATTGTGAACATGGAATACTCCTAAATGAAGAACGCCTAAACAACATCCGCTATGCAGACGACACCGTTATTTTTGCAGACAGTTTGAACAGTTTACAGCAACTAATAAACTAAGTAAATGAAGTAAGTGAAAGAGTTGGAATACAAGTAAATATATCAAAAATTAAATTTATGATCATCAGCCAAAATAAAATTAGAGACGCCCAAATGCTTATCAAGAATACACCAGTGGACCGAGTAAAACAGTATACCTAACTTTGGAATAATAGTAAATGAACAATAGGATCACTCACAAGAAACAAAATGTAGAATAGAGAAAGCTAGGAGTGCATTCAATAACATGGGCGAACTCTTTAAAAGCCACAATCTTATTCTGGAGATAAAAGTAAGGTTCCTATGATGTTATATCTTCTCAATATTATACGGAGTTGAATCCTGGACCCTCACTGAAGCGATGGAGAGAAAACTTGAAGCCTTCAAGATGTGATTATACACTCGAATCCTAAGGATATCATGGAAGGACAAGATAACAATGAGACCGTATTGCAAAAAATGGGGAAAGAAAGAGGGGTGATGTATACCATTAAAAGGAGAAAGTTAGAATATCTCGGACACGTAATGAAAACCGGTACTAATTACAGATTACTGAAGGTAATCCTTCAAGTCAAAGTATTCGGAAAGAGAGGAATTGGGAGAAGAAGAATATCATGCTTAAAGAACTTGAGGAAATGGTTCTCCACAACTAATCTATTTAAAGCATCATAGCCCAGTCGGGATAGCACTTGATCTTGCATTACGAGCAGCCCCAAATTTTATTTTTCTAATCTTTAGAAGGAGACAGTAGTAGTATAAATTTAAGATCTAGACTGAATTTGACCGTTGCGTTAGCCGCCATCTTGATTTTAAACGAGAACCGTTTTTGCTCAATATCTCTGCCATTTTTAACTTTTTGACAAAAAATATAGAGACTGAAATTGTTGAAAACGCAATTTTCTATAATTTTGTTTATTATATTTTTTGCCCGGTCCATATTTTCCGAGTTATAGGGAAAAAATAGTGACAGTTAGAGCATAATTATTGATTTATTGAATTATCTCGTTTATTATTAGTTTTACAACAAATTTAGTCGATACAAAAATAAAGACAATTAAATTTTGTACAGTTTTGATTTCTATCATTTTTTTGATAAAATCAATATTTAAGGTAGTACGTATGCGATAAAGCGCGAGCGTAAGACCCGATTGATTTTATAGCAATAGTTTTTGTTCAATATCTCCGCCATTTTCAACTTTTCGACAAAAAATGTAAGGAATGAAATTGTTGCAATTACGATTTACTACAATTTTTCGAGAGAACCAGTGGCCGCTCTAAGAGGGGGGGATGGGAAAATTCCTCCCAGCAGTGCCCAAATTAAAAAAAAAATTTAAATATTATGTTAGCCTACATGAAACTTAATTATCGACAGAAAAATTCAACCAATAAAACACGCTAGTTAATAAAATTAAATGAACTTAATGCATATCAGTTATTATTTATGTCTTTTATGTACTTAGATTGGTTGGTGATTCATTGGAAGTTTCAAAAATCGTATAAAATATAATTCTCTTTATTTTTGTTTACGTACAATTATGTCGTAAAGTTAATAATAAATGAGACAATTCAATAATTATGCTTCCCCTCCGCTTCCACTATTTCCCCCCTTAACTCGGAGAATATTGATCGCATAAAAATTGTGGAAAATAAATTGTAGGAAATTGCCTTTTTTGTAGGAAAATGCAACCGCGGAATTCAGTCGAGATTTTAAATTTACACTACTATTGATCTCCCCTAAAGCATATAATTATGAAATTTGGGGCAGCTCGGAAACAAGATTCAATTCAGTAATTAAGCTCCCCTCACCACTTTTTATTATTTTCCCACTTAACTCGGAAAATATCAACCGCATGAAAAAAATTGTTAAAAAGAAATTGTAGGAAATCATATTTGGAACAATTTTAGTTGAACATGGCGTAGATATTGAACAAAAACAATTGTTACAAAATCAATCAGGTCTTACGCTCGCGCCATTATCGCATACGTACTACCTTAACTATTAACTTTAGCAAAAAAATGAAAGAGATTAAAATTTTGTAGAATTTAATTCTCTCTATTTTTGTGTAAAAACATTTTTGTTCTAAAACTAACAATAAACGAGATAATTCAATAATTATGCTCTAACTGTCACTACTTTCCGCCATAGTTCGGAAAATATCGACTGCACGAAAAAATTATAACAATAGAAATGATAGAAAATCACATTTTCAAAAATTTTGGTTGTTATACTTTTTGTCAAAAAGTTGAAAATGGCGGAGATATTGATCAAAAACAGTTCTCGTTTAGAATCAATATGGCGGCTAACGCAAAGGCGAGATTTTAAATTTTCACTACTATTGACCCCCCCCCCTAAAGATTAGAAAAATAAAATTTGGGGCAGCTCCTAATGCAAGGTTAGGCCTGTAATTCGTCTAACGCGACTGGACTATCAGTTAATAAAGTAATTACAGCCAGAATGATCGTCAATATTCGAAACGAATAGGTACCAAAAGAAAAAGAAGCAGCGGTTCTGAAGAATGATATTGTTGTTTTCCACTCTACTGCTTTAAATTTTTAAACCAGGACAACGACGTAGATTCTTTCGTCTTCAATATTGTCCTTACTGACAATAATTTTTTTTTATTTTTATTTTTGTATTCAGAGCCACTCCATACATCTCGCAGTATTGAGTAGTGCGATCAACCATAATTTACAGCCCTTCTCTGCTGTGCGCAAGGACAGCATAGACAGACGAGCCCTTCTCGTCTGCATATCTGAGATTATTCACTAATGTTCCGTTAATTGATACGTCTTCATTGATATCTTCTAGTGCCTTTTAAACATTTTTTCTCGGCACACATTAAAAACTATCTTCACATCCTTATAGTACTTCTCTTCTTATTGCAATCTCTTTAGATTTTTGTTGGTCTACTCGAATTATGGTTTTCTAATATCCGGTATAAATCTATAGTAATTCTTACATCCTGATCAACAATTTCTGTGTTCTGTAATATGTTTGCAAGACTTTTGTGTTGTATTTTGTCGAAGGCTTTCTTAAAGTCAACCAGACATATGAATACGTCACAGTTGACATTTCAACGCCGTTCTATGATTGATTGTATAGTAAATAATGAGTTTCTAGTGCTAAAGCCTTTTCTAAATCCCACTTGGTTTACTGTTATGCTATCGTCTAGTTTTTTTGTAGACACGTTCATGGATCACTCAAAAGAATACAGTAGAACCTCGATAAGTCGGATTAATCGGGACCACAGCCGATCCGGGTTATCGAAAATCCAAGTTAGACGGAGAATATGGTTAAAATTAATCAAACACGGTATATTTACACTTACAGATAAACTCCATTAAAATTGTAAAAACATGAAATACATATTCACAGTATTACATCTAAATTACGTAGAGTTGTATTATACAGTATTGCTTATTTCTTGGTAAAACTCAGTCAAAGTGAAAAAATGTTTGTTTTGTCTGATGAAAATCGGTTCGGGTTAGCCAGACTTCCGGGTTATCAAAGACCGATTTATCAGGGTTCCACTGTACTTTTAAAACATGGTTCTAGAAACTGATTGTCCTATATTCCTCACATTTCATTGTAGTGGAGTCACTGAAGGTTTTCACCTCCGATTTCGTTGAACCTTTATCGATTTTCATGAAAATTGGTGAGTAGTTAGAAGATAATTCAAGGAACAAAGGTGACATGCTGTCAACTTGCGCTTTTATCCTGGGGGTGGATGCAACCCCTTCTTGGAGTAACTGATCACGAGTTTAGGCAAATTTTGAACAGCCATAGCATAACCAATTTTTGTCTAACAAGAAAACAAACAATCAGAAATATTCAGAAAATCAAAACCTACATGTTATTACTCTTTTAGATTTTTGGTATTACTAATAATTTTTAAGTTAATTCCACAAACAATTCCATTTTTTTTCAAAATTAAAAAAAAAATGTTTTATTTTAAACCCAATTTTTTTAAACCTGAGCACTTTGAACCAGTGAAATTTTTAGATAATATAAACAATATATAAGTAAAGTAACTGTGCAGCGGTAACGATTAACTTTATTTTAGAAGCTAATTAGGGGGTGATTTTCGCCATTTTTATACTAAAAATAGAAGGCACTAACAATATTTTAAGCGTAACTCACTTACTTTTAATGATAGAAGTTTTTTTCAAAAACAAAAAATAAACCTTTTTCTAAACACTTTAAAAAAGTTGTAATGAATTTTCCCCGAAAAGTACTCCGTTTTTTGGTTATTTCACATTGAAATATTCGATTTGGAATTTGAAGAAAAAGAACCTACTTTTCATTAGCTACAACTCTGCTTCTGCTGGGTCAACAGACCTCATGCATATGTTATAGTCAAAGCCCGAATTTCAGGCACTCCTAGGTTTGACTAGGCAATCCTCAGGTTTGACTGACGGTCTTAGTCAAAGCTCGAAATAAATTACAGTTTCGGCCTTTGACTAGTCAAACCTAGGAGAGACTAAGTTGGTCAGGCAAAGGTCGAAATTTAATTTTATGAAATCGGGGTTTGACTAGTCAAACCCCGATCAGCTATTAAAATGTCGTAATTTGTTGGATTAGGTTTAATAAAACGTCATTTTTTAATTTTAACGATTATTATTTTTATATTTTCGTAATTAAAATTAAAAAATAGTATTTATTCTCACATGTTGAGGCATTATGGCATTTAGAGTTGAACAATACGTTAGACCTTTTACACTTAATAATTTTGAGGGGCATTTTTTATTGCAGTAGCATTTTATAAAGCCTCGTCCTCCAAATTTAGAATCTTTTGTACTAATAATTTCTCTTAGAGACAGCTTTTGCAAACAATTTAGATTACTTCTTCGGATGTGGTTTGTTGTATTTGCCAAAAAGAGAGCTCTGATGCACATACGTGCATAATTTGTAATCAGGTGGTACATGTTGTGTGCGCTGACAGCACACCTGATGCATAGGTACTATGAAGGTTTTAACCCTTAAACGCCGAAGGGTGCGTAAAAAATGTCCACCTAATGCGTATTCCCTTGTAACATATTTGTTACGTGTTTAAAAATTTTTTAAAAATTACTTATTGTTAAAAATACAGCCCTTTATCGAATGTTAATTTGGTTTTACCGATATTTTTGAAAATAAAAGTAATATCTTGAGTTAAATATGGGCGGACATAAAAAGTACACCCTTGGTAAAACTTGTTGCTAAAGGTTTCTCTATAATTTCTCGTTGGTAGGAACATAATCCATATCATTATCGACGTATAATTACATTATCGACATAATTATCCGCCAATGAGGAGGCTGAAAGGAAAAATGTGGAGAAAATCGACAAATCTGAATTAATGGCTTTTACTGGTATGTTAATTTTGATGTACATTGTAATTTTGTTGTAAGGTTTGTAAATTGTTTATATTAATATTTTAGAAGATGCTATGTTTATTAAGCATAAGATTCTTAAATTTAATCCATTTTCAACAACTCTCAATAAATATATTAGCTATTTTCGAGGTAGACATTTTTTACCCACCCTTGGGCGTACGTGGAACCTAAAAAAGGTTGGGCGTTTAAGGGTTAAAAGAAAAGTTACATGCATGCGTTGTGCACAGACAGAAAAGATTAAAATAAATAAAGGAAAGGCGAATGAAGCTCTTCATTCCCAGGCTAACGCTATGAAACAATTAAGTGAAAAAAAATTTCCTTCAATTTCTTTTATAGAGATAGAGCTTTGATAGAGCCAAAGGAGATGCTCGAAATAGTTTGGATATCATACAAGATAAAACAATTGACGGTTTATATAGAGTTGGTAGGAAATACGGAAAAATACACATACTTTTTCCAAGAAATTAAATAAGAGAATGCAAAGAGAATTTTCTTAATTTCGAAGATGATCCAGACGTTAAGCAGTCTAAGAGAAATTAGTACAAAGGACTCTACATTTGGAGGACAAGGCTTTATAAAATGCTACTACAATAAGAAATGCTCTTCAAAATTATGTAAGTGTAAAAGGTCTAACCTATTGTGCAACCCTAAATGACATAATGCCTCAACATGTGAGAATAAATACTAATTTTTTTATTTTAATTACGAAAATATAAAAATAATAAACGTTAAAATTAAAAAATGACGTTTTCTTAAACCCAATCTAACACATTACGACATTTTAATAGCTGATCGTAGTTTGACTAGTCAAACCCCGATTTCATAAAATTAAATTTCGACCTTTGCCTGACCAACTTAGTCTCTCCTAGGTTTCACTAGTCAAAGGCCGAAACTGTAATTTATTTCGGGCTTTGACTAAGACCGTCAGTCAGACCTGAGGATTGCCTAGTCTAACCTAGGAGTGCCTGAAATTCGGGCTTTGACTATAACACATACACCATTTTTTTCAGATTTTTATAAGCAATATTTTTGCTAAGAATATTTTTTTCTCTAAAATACTTTTTCAGTTATCTCCGAAAAACCGTCCAAAAACATGTTTTTTTTTTTGTTAAAAATGAACATATTCACTCTCAAATAACTCGAAAAGTATTGACTTAGTACAAAAACTCTATAGAACAAAAGTTGCTTAGAATTGGTCATTTTATCCAATTCCGGACTTATTTTGAACGTATATTTTTTCACCTCCGAGAAAATATTTTTCACCCCGTATTTTCCAATTTTTGTAAAATGGAGGGGATGTAGAATTGTAAACTTTATCTTATATAATAATAGACAATATCAACTACCTATTCGCAAATTATCATCCTTTTTTATTTTTTTGGAGGTTTTCGTAAAATTTTGGGTTCCCTGATCAGGCTAGCCTATCAATCGCCCGATATCGGGCGAGAAGCTACAGCAGAGAAGCAGTTCGACGTCGGCGTCGGTCGATATCGGATCGGATCGGATCGGAGAAAAACGGATCCAATGTAGGCACCCCTTATCTAGAGGAATAAATGTCTATTTTTAACTTTCTACCTTAGAAGCTAGGAACAGCTAGTTCTAGTGCTATTAGATAGCTATTGGTTCACAATCACATTTTAGTGTGAATTTTAATGTTTTAGAGGGCTTTTCACCTGACAACAGAGGTTTTGGCTCTCTAATTATTTTTAAATATATTTTTTGTCGACAATTACTCTTCCATGAGGCATTTATCAAAATGGCAATTCTTCAAAACCTCTATATTAGAGCCAAGTAAGAAAGTACTTAAAATAACCAAATGTAAGAAAAAAGAATGGATGACTGAGGAAATTTTAGAGTTGATGAATAAAAGAAGAAAAAACAAAACCATCAATAAGACCCGCTATATATAGCTTAAAAACCAAATAAGAAGAAAAATTAGGGAGGCTAAAGAAACCTACTTATCTGAAAAATGTAAAGAAATAGAAGAACTGCAAAACAGATACGACAACTTCAACCTACATAAAAAGTCAAAGAACTAGCCGGAATAGGGAATAGAAGAACCTCAAATATATTGTTCGACAAAAATGGAAATATTACAATGGAGGCAATACAAAAACTACGACGATGGAAAGAGTACATCGAGGAACTAGTTCATGACCAGATAGAAGCTAGTACATCCATATATAGCCAAATGGGATATGTAGGCCCAGATATTACCAAATCAGAGGTTAATCAGGCATTAAACTCAATGAAAACCAATACATTTGCTGGTCGAGATGAATTACCAAGCGAGCTAATAAAGTTGGTCAACGAGAAAAATCTGGACATAATAGTAGAACTGTTCAACGCTATCTATACTACGGGAATCATCCCTAAATAAATGTTGACATCAGCATTTGTGTGTTTGCCGAAGAAGTGAATGCCAAAGAATGCAGTGACTACCGAACCATAAGCTTAATGTCACATTCCTTGAAAATTCTGTTGAACATTATTATCCACGCCAGAATACACTCTAAACTGGAGCTGGATATTAGAGACACTCAATATGAGTTCCGCAATGGTATGGGCACCAGAGGGGCATTATGCTTTTTTAACGTGCTGACACAGATATGTTTAGATGTTAACCGTCCTTTTTACGTCTGTTTACAGACTACAATAAAGCGTTTGATAAAGTAAAACATGATCGGCTCATGGAAATTCTAAAAAATAAAAACCTAGATGAAAGAGATTTAAGACTAATAACACACCTCTATTACAATCAGCGAGCAATAGTAAGAATTGAAAAAGAAACATCTGAAGAAATGGACATAAAGAGAAAAGTCAGGCAATGCTGCATACTATCACCTCTATTATTTAACGCTTATTCTGAAGAGGTAATACGAGAAACTCTTGAAGATGAAACAGTCGGCATAATAGTAAAAAATGGAGTGAAGTAGTGAGTACGGACTCTCTCTCAATAGGAAAAAGACGAAGTTTATGAAAATTAGTAAAAACCACCATAATACTAACGAAATCTTGATAGTACAGGGCCAGCAGATCGAAAGAGTAAAAAGGTACACTTACCTAGGAACACTAATAACAGAAAATAATGACTACACTGCAAAAATCAAAGTCAGAATCGAAAAAACACGTTATAATTTTATGAAAATGAAAAAAGTCCTATGTAGCAAAGATTTAATATTAGCTCTTAAAGTACGCCTAACAAAATGTTACGTTTACAGTGTACTATACTATGGAGTGGAATCATGGACGTTAAATGTAGAGAGAATGAGACGACTTAACGCTTTTGAAATGTGGACTTATAAAAGAATTATTAGGGTTTCCTGCGTATATAGAGTCACAAACAATAAAATACTGAGATGAATATGTAAAGAGAAGGAAGTTGAACTTACAATTAAAGAAAGAAAGCTACAGTGTCTCGGACATGTGATCGGGGCGAGAAGTATAGCATCCTGCGACTCATAATACAAGGAAAAATAGATGGCAGAAGAAGCATCGGAAGAAGCCGAATTTCATGGCGGAAGAAGCCGAATTTCATGGCTGAAGAATCTGAGACAATGGTTTGGATGCAGCTCGGAAAAACTATTTAGAGCTTTCTTCTTCTTCTTCTTCAGCCTGTGTTCGTCCACTGCTGAACATAGGCCTCTTCCATTTGCTTCCATCGATTTCTACTCTTGGCAATTCTCATCCACTATTTTCCCGCGACTTGTTTGATATCATCTGCCCACCTCTTCTGCGGTCTGCCTACTAATCGCCTGTTCTCTCTTGGTCTCCAGTTTGTTAGTCTCTGTGTCCATTTTTCGGGATTATCTCGGGCAACATGTCCGACCCATTGCCACTTGAGCCTTGCTATACGTTCTGCGACATCAGTAATCTTTGTTCTTTCACGAATGTCGATATTTCGAATTTTGTCTCTCAAACTAATCCCTAGCATGGCCCTCTCCATCGCTCTTTGAGTTGTACTGAGCTGCTCTAAGGTTTTCTTTGTAAAGGCCATGGTCTCCAGTCCATATGTAGTTACAGGCAAGATACATTTGTCATAAACTCTTCGTTTTAGACACATTGGTATATCTCTATTCTTCAAGATAAAGCTTAACTTGCCGAAAGCTACCCAAGACAATTGTATGCGTCTTTTTATTTCGGCTATTTGGTTTTCTTTGCCGATTTTAATGGTATGTCCAAGATATATATAGTGGTCTACATTTTCAAGACTGACGTTGTCAATAACAAAATTAGTTTGTACATTACTCATTATTTTTGTTTTCTAAAGATTCATTTTGAGACCTATTTTATTTGACTGCTGGTTTAGTTCCTTCATCATGTGCTCCAGTTCCTTGATATCTGTACTGAATAATACTATGTCGTCCGCAAACCTCAAATGACTCAAATGTACACCATCAATGTTTAGACCTTTTTCCTCCCAGTCATACCCAGTCATCCTCCCAGTTTGAATACATTTTCCAATGCTAAGGTAAAAAGTTTTGGTGAAATAGTATCACCTTGCCTAATACCTTTACCAAGGCGTATTTTTTCAGTTTTTTGGTCTTCATTGATTTTGCCGTGGAATGTGGCCTATTCATAAATGTTTTTAATGAGTGTAGTGTACCGTGAGTCTATTCGAGCATCCCTGAGGGCTGACAAAATGGACCAGGTTTCAATACTATCCAAAGCCTTGTGAAAGTCAATAAATGCCGTATGTAAGGGTACATTATATTCTGTGGTTTTTTCTACCAGTGTCTGACGGTTTGTAAGTGATCGTTAGTACCAAATCCTTTTCGAAATCCCGCCTGTTCAACCGGTTGATATAAATCAAGTTTTTGTGTTATGCGGTTGGTTATTATTCTTGTTAGCAATTTTTATAAATGTGACAACAAACTTATAGGTCTGTAGTTTTCAATATTAGTATTGTCTCGTTTCTTGTGTAAAAGTATTATTTCGGCGTTTTCCCACAGATTGGGTATTCTTTTCTCTATCAGACACCTATTCAGCAAGACTTCCACAACCTCTACAACGGTGTTGCCACCCATTTTTAACATTTGAGACGTTATATGATCCTCGCCAGGAGCTTTTTTATTCTTCATTTGCTGTCAGGCATGTCTAATTTCCGAAGAAGTTATTTTAGGGAGAGTTTCCGAGCCGACGTTTAGAATTGTTCTATGGTCTGTTCCGGGGTTCTGTATAGTGTATGTATAAAGATTCTTGTAGAACGTTTGTATTTCCTTCAGTATTTGAGTTTTTTCTGTCACCGTATTCCCCTGTTGGTTTTTGATTTTATTTATCTTCGATTTTCCTTTAGTTAAATTTGATTTCAATACTCTCATGTTGCCATTGTCTTCGATGGTTTGCAATATTTGTTTTGTTTTATAAGCCCGCAAGTCTGACCTTATGCTCTTTTTAACTTTATTGTTGATAGCCTTATATTCTGGTTATTCTTTAGATGTTCTTCTTCTTTCTTCCATTAAATCCAGTGTTGTTTGTTTAAGTTTCGTTTTTCTCGGATTTTTATTTTTACCACAGATCTTTCTTATAGTTGATGTTATGTCATTCGTTAATTTTTGTGCTATTTCATTTATATCTTTCGTGCTGAATAATGGTAAAGGTCCTAGTTTCTTTTTTAGTTCACTTTGATATTCCTCTTGATTCATTTCGAGTGCTTCTATGTTTGGTAATTTATCCTGTGCTAAAAATTTTCTTCTATCGAATTTCGTATTTACTTCTATTCGCACCCTAACTAATCGATGGTCACTACCAGTGTCGACAGAATTTAGTACAGTAACATCTTTAGCAATGTTTTTGAAGTTAGAGAGTATAAAGTCAATTTTATTCTTTACTTTGCCGTCTGGGCTGTGGCACGTCCATTTTCTCGGCATCTTTTTCTTGTAGAATGTGTTTAAGCAGAATAGCTTTTCTTTGCTGAGGAAGTTTGCGAGCATATCACCCCTGTGATTTCTACTTCCCAGTCCAAAATTTCCAATATATTCGTTGTCGTTGTTATTTTCGTTCTTTCCTATTTTAGCGTTGAAATCTCCCGTAATTATTACGTAGTAAATTTTCTTTAGGTTTCTGGCTCTTGTAATGTCTTCAAAAAGTTGTTCTACCTATTCATCATATGCAGAAGAAGTTGTCGCATAACAATGAATTATTTGAATGCTGTATCTACAATTTAGTTTTATTACCAGATAGATAACTCTATTAGAAATCGCTTGGAATTTAGTTACCAAGTTTTCAATTCTTTTATGTACCAAAAAGCCTACGCCTCCTATACCTTGGTTATTTCCTGAATTGTATTGGTACAAAGTGTGCCCTGATTTTAGTAGAGTCGTTTCTTCGCCTTTAAGCCTTGTCTCGCATAAGCCTACTACGTCCCATTTTATGGTCTTAAGTTCTTCTTGCAACTCTTCTAGGTTATCTTCTGTCCTCATCGTTCTGATTTTATATGTTCCGATGTGCATTTTGTGTGTACTAAGCGAATTCTTGCCTCCCCCAGATTCCACGAGGCAGACCCTTTTCTGGGTGTGGGACTTGGCATAACATAACGTACCCACCTGGGGACCATATCCGTTCGTTTTAGTATTCGCCATTTCTATGTAGTTGGAAGGATGAGTAGCCTTAAAACACCACGCTGGCTAGACGGGTTGGTGAGTTTTATATCAGCCGCCCACTCTGAGTCAGACGCTGTTCGTAGCCGTCCATTCTGGATCAGACGCTACGGTTTTGATTCTATATTACCCCTATAATCGAGGGTGTCCACTTCCGCCATCCACACCGTACCGAAGCTCCGCTTCTCCGCCATGTCTGCCGTTGTGGACTTCATCCGTAACCCTGGACAAGGGACCCTAAACAGGTGCTAGTTTCCCGGGTCAGGAAACCCCCGAAATCTGCGAGGGGCAGGGATTGATTCAATTTCCCTGATAGGACTATCTCCAATAATTTAAAGAGTTCCTACTCGCTACCCATATTAGAGCTATTGCCTCAAAAATTAAAATAGCTATAATGATTGCCAACCATCGTAGCGGAGATGGCACCTGAAGATGAAGAAGAGGCATTTATAACCTCCTGTAAGATGGCATGTGACACGCCGAGAGTAGATACCTACTTAACTGATTTTAATATGTAATTTTACAAACCATCAAAGTTTTTTGAGAATATACATATTATTATGTTGCCAGTTTAACTTAGAGAAAACAAATACAGAAACATACAAGAAACCCCAAATTGTGATAAATTTTGATGAACACTCATTCGTATATATATATAACCGGTTCTACAGCGTTCTACGCCTTCCGGTACCCAATCGCCAAGCCTGTCGATCTAGCCAGTCATTTTCTTGAAGATTTCTTTCTGACATGGCTTTTGTAATTCCTTGTTTGCAGGAGGTCGGTGGCCTTCCTCTTTTCCGTTTTTCTGGCGGTATCCATCTCATTGTAATTTTTGGTAATCTTTCATCTCCCATTCGTTGGACGTGTCCATACCAGGTAAGTTGGTTTCGTTGTACCTCGTCCACTATTGTTTTCTGCTTACCTACTTTTTCTCTGATCTGTTCATTTCGAACATGGTCCCATCTCGATATTCTGGCAGATCTTCTAAAAAAATCCATTTCAGTGGTAAGCAGCTTATCTTCGGATTTTTTTGTCATTTGCCACACTTCGGAGCCATACGTTAAAATTGGTTTCAGAATAGCGTCGTACATCCTCATTTTTGTATTTAAATTTATGTTATGTTGCCATAAGACAGGGTTTAGGGCTCTAGTAACCTTTCTAGCCTTCGTCACTCTATCATCTATACTGGGTTCCGTTCTTCCACTATTTGTTAATTTAGTCCCTAGATATATATACTCTGTACAACTGTACTCTGTACTCTGTACAACACTCATTCGTCATTCAAACAATATCACTAGTCGTGAAAATTTTTTTAAAAAAACATCAGTGGGAAATTTTTACTTTAAGCTGGACTCTCAAAAAATCGACAGACGTAAGACCGAAGCCTTCCAAATATGGGTCTAGAGAAGAATACCACCTACAAATGTCTTGAACAGAACATATAACCCACCTGTCATTTCTGGAAGTGCTTCATATAAAAGAGGGCTATGTATTAGAAAAAGTAAACCGATCATAGCTATATTACTTCGGCCATGTCTACCCCAAAATCCCGACATCCAAAATCCCTACAGCCACAATCCCGACTGCCAAAATCCCGACACGCCAGCATCTCGACAGGAGAAAATTCCGACACGCCAGAATCCCGGCAAGTTTGAAAGTTTCTTTTTAATATATAAT
The DNA here is from genome assembly GCF_917563875.1 of Diabrotica virgifera virgifera. NCBI lineage: Eukaryota > Metazoa > Arthropoda > Insecta > Coleoptera > Chrysomelidae > Diabrotica > Diabrotica virgifera. The sequence continues at coordinate 91,617,600 of NC_065447.1, read as the reverse complement.
TACATGTACTTCTTGCGTTTTGTTTATGGCCATCTGTTTCTTTATTTTTTGTTACTAAATAAAAGTATGTACCATTTAATATGAACTAATTTTCTAAATAAAATTTCTAACATGGGTATATGAATTGAATTATTTTTTTTTGTCAATATACAGGGTGAGGCAGATAACTGGCCTATTAGAAATATCTCGAGAACTAAAGGCAACAGAATCATGAAAATTGGAATAAGGGGGTTTTGAAGGATGATCTATTAAATGAAAATATTTTCATCTCTTTCCAACTTCCGGTTATACCGGAAGTTGCTTATAACTTCGTTTTTTTAAATGGGACACCCTGTATATTTTTACATTTTTGGATTCTCTTCGATGTCTTCTTTCTTAAAATATAAGGTTTTGTAATGTTATACAGGGTATTTTAAAAGATAATTACGTTTTTTTTATTAATTTCGTAGCAATATTCACACCCTGTAGAATTGTAGTAGTTTGACATCTAAAACTCTACTTACGTTCAAATGATTTTTAATATACTCTACTATTGTTAAGAATCATTAGTATAGCTAAATTTTTAATTTTAGTATACAGGGTTGGTCGAAACTCGGAATGAGTATTTTCTGAGTTTTCTTAAATGGAACACCCTGTATTTTAGTATTGTAATGAAATGATATTTTATGGTATTTTTTTATTTCTTAAGCATTCCCTATACCTAACTGCTTTAATTTGTGCTTAATTGTTAATCGCACCAACAATCTTAACTAAGAAGGTATTTCGATAACTAAACCATTAGTGGTAATTTTAAGGACCAGTCTGGATTACTATGTATTTATTTCGGAAAAATTATTTGGGATTCAGTATTTTCACGGCCAACCTAATAAAATTTTACTTATTTTTATGTTTATGTTTAATGTTTATATTTAGGATGTTTATGTTTATATATAATGTTTATATTTTAGAATCACCAATAACTCACAAATTAAAGCAGTTAGGTATAGGGAATGCTTAAGAAATAAAAAAGTACTATAAAATATCATTTCACTACAATACAAAAATACAGGGTGTTCCATTTAAGAAAACTCAGAAAATACTCATTCCGAGTTTCGACCAACCCTGTATACTAAAATTAAAAATTTAGCTATACTAATGATTCTTAACAATAGTAGAGTATATTAAAAATCATTTGAACGTAAGTAGAGTTTTAGATGTCAAACTACTACAATTCTACAGGGTGTGAATGTTGTTACGAAATTAATAAAAAAACGTAATTATCTTTTAAAATACCCTGTATAATATTACAAAACCTTTTATTTTAAGAAAGAAGACATCGAAGAGAATCCAAAAATGTAAAAATATGCAGGGTGTCCCATTTAAAAAAACGAAGTTATAAGCAACTTCCGGTATAACCGGAAGTTGCAAAGAGATGAAAATATTTTCATTTAATAGATCATCCTTCAAAACCCCTTTATTCCAATTTTCATGATTCTGTTGCTTTTAGTTCTCGAGATATTTCTAATAGGCCAGTTATCTGCCTCACCCTATATAGTCCAATAATATATGTATAATCAAATCCTGAATTCAAGTTTACTTTCATATAATAGATATCATGTCACTTGCAACCTTCCATTTCAGTAAGTATAGCTTTTAAATTATAAAATTAAGTGTTTAATATTTTTTTCTCTTAAAATACATAATAATTCGTACCCGTACTTATTAGTAAGTAATTAATTTTTCAATTTCAATACTCTATACTTTGATTTGGTATTGCATTTGAAAAGAAAACAATAAATATTCAAAATGTAGTGGTCGGAATTTTTACTTATGCGAGGATTGTTGCATGTCGGGATTTTGGTCTGTCGGGATTCTGGCGTGTCGGGATTCTAGCGTGTCGGTGTTTTGGCTGTCGAGATTTTGGCTGTCGGGATTTTGGGCGCCACCCTCTTCGGCCACATAGCTAGAAGAACGAATATATGGAACTATCGGTTATAGAAGGAGAGGTAGACGGCCGAAGACTAAGAAGAAAAGCTCCATTACGATGGGCATACCAGTGGCGGCTCGTCAGAGGAGGCAAGGGAGGCTCAGCATCCCCATAAATTTTTTACACACTCTACACTGTTTTGTTTATCATGAATCGCGAAAACAACAATCACTCTCAATATTATACAACGTGTAAATTCCATATTATCACTAATTATCCATACGTACGAAGGATTAGCATTAGAACGCATGATCGCGTCTCAGTTTTATTACATATTATTGTAGGCAGGACCCTGGGTTATCCCGAGATGCAAGCACGGAGCCGAGAAGCCCAGCAGTCTCCGTTGCTGATGCTCCGTGCAGCGCAGCAGGCGTTTAAGGAGACCCGGTCTCCTAACAGTGGCATCTACGGTGCCATCACACGCTGCCCGGAGATATACCAAGGGAGGCAGAGTAGCTTCTCGGCTCCGTTGCGTGGTTGCGTGCGTCTCGGGACAACGAATTTTAGGGTCCTGACTAAAAATAAATCTAAAAGTGCGAATTTTGTTATGAAATTTGGTATGTGGGGTTATAATAATATATGGAACAACTTGCTTAAATAACTTTTTCCGATATCTCTAACTCAAAGCAGAATTTCGGTAATTTATCGTGTTTTTGAATTCGCAGTAGGCCGCGTTTAGAATTAAAAAAATTCAGTTGAGTATCTTAAAAAATTTAAAGCTTCATTATGTATGGACTGCAAAACTTCAAATCTGTATTTATTTTGATATGCATAGGTATCTATTTACAAATAGATGGAATTGTTAACAACTAAACTACACACACTTTGGTATTAAACTTTTACAATTAGGCTAACTATTTTTAAAATGATATGATATCATGAAATTATGAATTAAGATGATATTATGAAATGTAAATAAAAAATGGTCAAAAAATGGGGCCTTAAATTACATTTTTTGGCGCATTTTTTTGTTAATGGAAATTTGTCTAGATATTTTACAGTTAGGTATAGCCTCCCCTATTGTAAAAATCACGAGCCGCCACTGGGGCATACTAAAACGATCGTAACTAATGGAGGCAGTAAGCTAACAATATTTTAGTTTTAGAGTATCACCACGGCCTAACAAGAGCTAAGCGAATGAGGAGAATATGTTATTAAAAATTTTGAATGATTGCTTGATATTGAACAGTTTAACTTCTTTCGTATATTTGCGGTGTCTGATCCCATCACTTTATTATTTTTACACCTCTGATCGCATTTTCCACTTCTTATGCTAATAGCATTTCCCTTTCGATTGTTAAGATAATGTAACATTTAAAATCTGAATAGACAACACTCTATGTTCTCAGTAATTTAATTGTTTTAAATAATATTATAATATAAGATTTTTATGGTATTTAAATATATGCGTATCTTTTCCCTTTTTAGTATTTATTTAGAAGCGAAAACCATATACAGAAGTTAAAAAACATGAGATTATTAGTACAAATTAATCATGTTCATTCTAGACTATTGTGCGACTGGCAAACATATAGTTCAAATCCCGCAAAGTTACTGGAAAATATTGATGCTGAGAATATTAAAGAGGAGACAGGTAGGCAGATCTTTGCATGCGTTAAAAAAATGTATGATCTGATCGAGAAAATGTCCACAAGAGATAGTGTAATAGTGACTGCACGTAGTGAACTAGGATCAATTGTAAGTTAGTTTTTCAACATATGTAATTTGTATTTATTATCTCAAATAATATTTCTGTTAGGTCAGGAAATGAAGCTGAAAAAATTGCATAACCTCGCAATTTGTTCGGCCAGCATTTATATTTGTATAAAAATTTGGGAGCAAGTTCATTTTACCCTCTAGTTCATTTTCTATATTGAGCCGTTGTACCAACGGTTGTACGCTTTTGGTTTTTTAAGGGTAACTACCTCTAGTTGTAACAAATTATCAAATAATATTTTTCTACAATTACTTGATAAAGAAGACTTTTTCGCTTGTCAATGGCAACGAAAATTTCACGTTTACTGAGTACCGTCACTTTATCGCCCTAGCGCATAAAGTTTGATTTTACGCTCGTCGCCCGTACCAACCGTACTCGTACAACTATACAATACAAACCCATTGAACATTCAAACTGAAAGATATAAAAGTTAATGTTATGACATTATAATGACAGATATAAAATAGTTATAATATAGTTAATGATTTAAAAATAGTTTCATTTTATTAAGTGATTGTAGAAAAAAATATTGTATGTATTACACGCGCAAAGTGGCTTTATTGCTTTCGAGTAATTACCGCTCTCCGCTACACGTCGAGCGGTAACTCTTACTCTCAAGCAACAATGTATAACTTTTCGCTCTTAATACATAAATATAAAGTCTGTTCGCTAAACTCAGACGCAACTTTCTAGATATTTTAGTCTGTAATTTTGCCAATTTTACTAAAATTGGCAAAAAATAATTACTAAATAGTTAATAATCACTAAATAGTTAGTAATTTTGCCAATTTTTGAAAAATTGGCAAAAAACAAAAAAAATATCGACTAAAATATCTAGCCAGTTGCATATAATATCATAATATTTCAACCCTTAAAACCACCCTTGTTGGAGCTATATACAGGGTGTCCCAAAAGTAGTGGAACGGTCGAATATTTCGCGAACTAAACATAGGATCGAAAAACTGAAAAATACGTGTTCAATCATTTTCAAAAATCTATCCAATGACACCAAACACCAATCCCCACTACACCCCCTGGAGGTGGGGTAGGGGGTAACTTTAAAATCTCAAATGGAAACCCCCAGTTTTTCTTGCAGATTTTAATTTGTCACATAAAAGTAAGCAACTTTTATTCAAGACGTTTCTTCGAACTGTGGATAGATGGCGCTATAATTGGGAAAAACGATTTATCCTTATACCTTAGGTAAATTATAGAAACGGTCTAATATCTCACGAAATACACTTCCAAATGAGAAACCAAAAAACAGATTTTTAACCTTTTTCGAAAACCTATCGAATAACACCAAACATGACCCTCCAACCCACCCCCTGAATGTGGGGGGGGGGATAGGTACATAACTTTAAAATCTTTAATAGCAACCTCCACTTTTTATTACAGATTCGGATCTGTCATGAAAAACTAAGTAACATTTATTCGAAACATTTTTTAGAATTGTTAATAGATGGAGTCTTAATTGGAAAAATTCGATTTATTAGCGCCATCTATCAGAAATTTTAAAAAATGTTTCGAATAAATGTTGCTTAATTTTTTATGACGAATCTGAATCTGCAATAAAAAGTGGGGGTTGCTATTTAATATTTTAAAGTTACCCCCACCCCACATCCAAGGGGTGGGTTGGAGGGTCATGTTTGGTGTTATTCGATAGGTTTTCAGAAAAGATTAAAAATCTGTTTTTTGGTTTCTCATTTGGAAGTGTATTTCGTGAGATATTAAACCGTTTCTATAATTTACCTATGGTATAAGGATAAATCGTTTTTCCCAATTATAGCGCCATCTATCCACAGTTCGAAGAAACGTCTTGAATAAAAGTTGCCTACTTTTACGTAACGAATCCAAATTTGCAAAAAAAAACTGGGGGTTTCCATTTAAGATTTTAAATTTACCCCCTACCCCACCTCCAAGGGGTGTAGTGGGGATTGGTGTTTGGTGTCATTGGATAGATTTTTGAAAATGATTGAACACGTATTTTTCAGTTTTTCGATCCGATGTTTAGTTCGCGAAATATTCGACCGTTCCACTACTTTTGGGACACTCTATATAAAAAAAAGTATTTATTCTAAAAGAATGATTTCGGCTTACATTGATTTGCATAATTGGGATTAGGATCATCTCACCCTGTACTTCAAAGTCTATATCATGTTTAAGCTCGTTCAATATTTTTAGGGGTGTAAACTACCCCTTATTTTCAAAAATTATGAAGAAACATTGTAAACTTTAATTTGGGTAAAATTTGGATTTGATTGGTTAAATAATGATTGTTTTATGCTTTAGGATGTATCATAATATCTCAACCCTTACAAACCACCCTTAATAACATTTTAATTTTTATAAGTAATTTAATAGATCTATACAGAAAAAAAAATTAGAATTACGTACAAAAACATTTATTTACACAAAAATACGAATTTATAAATAAAAGAGAGGAGAAGAGGAGAAGAGAAGAATGGAGCGGTCAATATTAGGAATAACTCTGCGAGACAAAATCAGAAACGAAGAACTCAGGAGAAGAACAAAGGTGACTGACGTCATCGAAAGGATGCCAGGTTGATGTATAGATGGGCAGGACACATAGCCAAAATGACAGATGGGCGATGGGCAAAGAGGTTATTAGAATAGATGCCAAGAGAAGACAAGAGAAGCGTGGGTCGACCGCCTACAAGATGGACTGATGACTTAAGAAAGCTAAATAAAAACTAGATGAGAGCGGCGCAGGATAGATCTGATGGGGTTGGAAACGAGGGGAGGAGGCCTATGTTCAGCAGTGGACTGTTGAGGCTGGATGAAATCAATACAAATACAAATACAGATAGTTTTTTAGTCATCTTCATCGAGATCGATGGCAGGTTTTGTGGTATTATCTACATTGAAAATGCTCTATTACACTCCCAAGCGGGCTATGCGAATTTTTCTAAAAATATATCGTTTTATAAACATAGCTCCGTCATTTTTGGTGATAAAAAGTTTTTTCACAAATGGTATTGTATATAGGGTTTTTTTAAAGAGCTATAGGACTATGTAAATTAAATTCCGTAAGATTGCTTAGTTTTTAAGTGGGGTGAGTTTAAGGGGCTCGAATAAGGTGATGTTTGCTCGGCAAATAGAGATTTTAAACAGCTAATCCTTGCTAAATATTCACTGCAAAGGAAATCTGTGCACAGGACAATTTTAGTTGTTAAAAAGCTACAATTTAGTACTGTATCAGTTTTTTCGTGTCTCCATTATTTTCGGAGATATGTTGAAGAAAAGGTGAAATATACGAAATTGCAAAAAATCAATTTATTTTTATACTCCAATTTTTCTAAAATTAGGCCTTTCAAATAGGTCAAACTTCTTGAGTATATTGAAAGTACATAATATATAAAAAGAATTACAGAAGGGTGAAGATCAATTTTAATTAGAAAGCTAGTTAGGGGGTTGTTTTCGTTGATTTTTTCGTAGAAGAAAGTAGGTACCGACTTTATTTTGATCATAAGTCGCTCAATTTTGATGCCAGAAACTTTTTATTTATTTGCTATGAAAGGTCGAACTGTATAATTATTGACAAAAGTTTTATTAAATTTTTCTCGAAAAATTCCAAGTTTTCCCGTTATTTGGCTTTGAATATTTCAAATTATGCATTTGACGAAAAAAAAAAACATTTAACATGTTGTATCTCGGTTTATATTGGTCGTAGAAAGATTATAAAAGAAGGATTTTGTTTGTGTTTCTAAAAGATATAATTTTGATATCTACAGTGTTTTTGAAGAAATATTTATACCATACATATTTATTCTCGAGTTATTCTTAAAAAATCCTCTAAAAAGTCGATTTTTTCGTCGAAATACTGTTACTTTCAATAGCGAATAACTCGAAAAATATTAGTTTTTTGAAGAAAAAAAGAAAAGAACACTATTTTCTTATAATTACTTTTTCTATCCATTTCCATGGTTAAAATGTAATGGTAATTCCATCGTACCTATTACGAATATCATCATCATGCAACCTCTTCTGTCCACTGCTGGACATAGGTATCTCCCATTCTTCGCCACTCTTCACGCTTATATTACAAATATGGTAAATGGTATATGTAATATTATCATTTTTCTTACATTTTTTCTAAACCTAATGTAAATAACGCGTATTTTTGAGTTTCTTCGTCACAAATGAAGTAAACAATGTAACATGTTAAAGTATACAGCACGAGGTAGTAAATTATGTACTCCATATTTTACACCATAACATAATTAACACGTAATTTGCATCCACCGCTCTACAAAAGCCACCCGTATAGATTTTAACAATTATTCATCCGTGTTGGAGTCAGAGGTCAGGCTAACAACGCTACACACGTCCTGACACGTCAAATTTTGTTAAGATGTTGGAATAGCAAGTCCACCCGACCAAATAAAATCGGTCAGCCTGAATGTCAGAATTACTCATTTTTGGTCATGCGATAATCCTATACAACCTCCAAGAATCAGACCCAAGGTTGTCAGCTTCGACAGTCAGGTGGTTTTGTCAGAGCGTGTGTAGACGTTAATAATGTAAATATTCCTATTCGTATATTCTTTTAGAAATTTTTTACTATTGATTCTATAACATTTTTTTAATTAATAATGGCCTATAGTTTCTACTTACGATCTAGGAAGATACCAAAACGTACCTGAAATAAAAAAGTAAACTGTTTAGTACTGGAAAAACACTAAAATATAAAAATAATATAAATAAACTAAAAAAATTAAAATATGTAATATACGGATGTCCTTCAAAAGAATGAATGATAGTACGGGATCCGAATATAGGTCGACCTGCGCCCATTTGCTTTCCGGATGAAACAATTTTTTTATTAAATTTCATACATAGACAAATATGATTTACATGGGTTGCCTATCAAAATCGTGTCATAGCTATCCTTAACAGGTTGACAGCCAGGCGGTCGTATACGACTGACAGTTCAATAAGTACGTAGAGCCACGGCAGTCGTATATGACCGATTTGATACGGCCTGTGATATTGTACTGTTTTGCCAGAGGTTGTGTAGAGAAGCAGTCATTGCAGTATTCGACCGCTGTAGCATACAATCATCGCATATAGATATCAGTTTTCATGTTGGCAAAATAGGGGAGATTGAAAATGATATCAAAATTTTGACACGGATTTCTTTATTTTGCGTAAAAAATATACTATTCATTCCAAACTAAAGAACATAAACGTTAAATAAAAGCATAACACAAATTAAAAATTCATTATTTGGAATGTTTGTTGCATCAATCTAAAAAAAGGTGCGGTTGACTTCACAAGTGTCGCAGTAAGTTACTAATTTGTTTGGCCCGATTTTTTGTTATTTCTCCAAATTTTATCTCCATGGCAACCTTTACAGTATTTTTTAATTTTATCAAAAGGTCCTTCCTTTTTCACCAAAGTATAAATTTGCATCGATCTCGTTGTTGTTAGTATTATTTGTAATTGTTCCCCTTCAGAATAATTCTGTGGGTCAATGTTCTCTTCATAATTTCGGAGCGACTTTAATACATGCTTTTTAAATTAAGTTATTTTCATCTTTTTTTCGGCTAGTTGGTTGAAAATAATGTAGGAATTTACAAGTGATTTACCAAGAAGACATTCCACGGTCAGCTTTCTGTACCATTTCAGTGATTTTCTTAGGTGCGAATAATTGTAACTTTCTATCTGGTCTGAATGATCAATTGAGGACTTTGCCACATTGTATTCCTTTACACCCTGAGGTTTATGAACAACACCACTTCGTCGTTTAATTGCCTTAGTTTCGGTAGTGCGTTTAGTAGCTAGTAGCAAAATATCTTTTTTATCCTTCCACTTCAAAACGCAGATGCCTCTCTCGTTTTACAACCCAAACCTTTCCCCTTTTTTCAATTTTTTATTTATTACTTCTTTTGGGTTTCCACGACGATTTGATCTTAGCGTCACAATATAATGCGTTTCCTTGTCAACTAAAATATTAGCTAATTCGAGTCTTGTATAGTATTTCTCAGCTACCATCATAGTCCTGATTTCATAGTGATAGGTTAATCACTACTTTTGTTGGTACAAGAGCGGTACCTTGAGTTGACTGTGATTGTCTTGCTAACGATCAAACCTCTACTAATGAAATATTAGTCAATGCAACCACTTGGCGCAATAATACATAAAAAACCTCATCATGAACAGAACGACCGCCCGCACGACCGCTTGGCACCATAGGAATAAGTATGTATGTCGCCTACGCCCCGTCGCCGGCGGTCGTATCCGACCGCTAAGACATTTTTTCAAAAATTGGGACTAATAAATAAAATTGGTGAAACATTAGTAATGGAAGTATTTCAGATGGTTGCCACATACACTTTTTTCAACTTGACACCATGGACTTTTTTAAACATTTTTTGTGACAATTGAAAAATATTTTATTAGCCTATCTATAAGTTTCTGGAGGTAACGCTGGCGAGGTTTTTTAGTTTTAGCGGTCTTTGACTTTTTGGTATCACTCAGAAATCCAAACAACGAAATTTTGTACACAAAAAAGGGTAAAAATCAATATATTTATTATTGTTAGACAAAATATAAGCATGAAAGAAGAAATGTCTCAACAGTGTTAGCTCACGGAATGTCTAAAGCAAATATATACAAAATTCCAGGTAAATCGGTCCAGCAGTTTATGAGTTACAATGTCCACCGCCTTTGAAAAAAGCAGTTTTGAGAAAAACGCGTTTAACGTTTTGTCAAATTTTATTTTTAATTTCTTTTTTGTCTGTCAAATCGTAAAGTGATGCACACCGGAATGTATTTTTGACTCGCGGAGTTATTTACAAAAAATAATGGCAACAGCTGTTGAAAATTTCTCACTAGCCTCAAACGCGCTAGCGCGAACCTGCTGCAAAGCCAGTCGAAGATAATATATCATCGCGTTTGATATTAAAATTTAATTATTTAATATCATTTAAGATTCTTTAATAATCTTTATTTTGATATATAAATTGATTGGAAAATACATTGGTGCAGTAACCTACATTTGCTTAAATGTTTACACTGCTTGCCCAGTAGCCATGATCGTTACCACGTGGGCAATACCTCATAGAGTAATTTTATATTTTTTAAACTTTTAGTTTTAATAAAAAGGGGGAGTTTGGTTTTGAAAATTTTGAAACTTTGGATTTCTTTTATTATTTTAAATGAAAGTATAGAACTTTAAGAATACTCTGAGAAGTTCTGATTCATTGGAGCAAAAGTACCGGACCTACAGCGTGTTGAATATCCCTACCTTCGACACGCTTTGCCAAGCGCGCTTGAGCGTAGTGAAAAATGTTTAACAGCTGTTCCCATTTGTTTTATAAATAACTCCGTGATTCAAAAACATATTCTGATGTGCATCACTTTCAAGATTTGATACACAAAGAAGAAATTAAAAATAAAAGTTGACAAAATTTTAAACGAGTTTTTCTTAAAACTGCTTTTTCCAAAGACTCCGGCCACTGTGACCCAAAAACTACTATACCGATCCGCCTAAAATTTTGCATATATATTCATTAGACATTTCGTGAGGTAATGCTGTCGAGATATTTTTGTTTTATGCTTATTTTTTATTTAACAACAATAAATATGTTGATTTTCACTTTTTCTTTGTGCAAAAAATTTCGTTGTTTTCATTTCTCAGTGGTACCAAAAAGTCAAAAATCGTTGAAACTAAAAAATCTCCACAGAGTTGCCTTGATAAACTCATAAGCTAATGAAATCTTTTTGATCTTTTTGTTTCACATGATCCACTGATTAGTTCTGATATCCACCGGAAAATCTATTTTTTAGGTGTCTTTAAAAATTGTTGGCTTATTTTCCAATATTTTTCCTTAAATTTGATTTTGAATTATCTTGGAATTATGCTGAACATGTTTATTTCATTTAAAAGCACAATAATACTACCATACTTTCAAAAAAAAATTCACAAAAATGTGCTGGAAATATTGATTTCAAACGCTACGCCCCCCCCCCCCCCCCCCTTAAAGATAGCTATGACACGATTTTGATAGGCAACCCGTATAAGTTGTATTTGTCTGTGTATGAAATTTAATTTAAAAAAATGTTGCATCCGGAAAGCACATGGGTGCATGTCGACCTATATTCGGATCTTAGAATATAGATAATAAGATTTTAAAAGGTATTTAAATACAGTGCTTACAACGGATCTTGGTACATGCATAAAATTATGCACGAATTACTTTTTATACTCGGTCTCTTTTTTACTCACAGAAACGATTATTTTAAAATATAGCCGCTTGTCCATAGAAACCAAAATAAGTTAAACAACGATAAGCAATACGGCATGTCGTTGATACATTAGTTACTAATAAATTTTACGTGTTATCATTTTCAATGACATTTGTGCATTTGTTGTGTTTAAAAATGGTTTTTAATTTTTTTAACTTATTAGTCTTTGTAGATTTCACTGTAGTTTTTATTTTCAAACATAAGTGTTAGAACAATAATTAATTTTTGCTCCTCTCTTATTTGATTACACCCAGTAATTACTTATTTTTAACCCGTTAACAGCCGCGCTCATTTCTGTCATGTAATCTGTCGCGCCGTTAGATTAAATCTAACAATACGAGTTGAAATACGAATTTACAACAAATTTTTTGTAGTATTTTTATTTACTTGTTATAATGTATATGAAAAAATGTGTATATCTAATATTCTTTATTATTACTAAATCTAATTGGTTCTCGCCAAAGAGATAAATTCAACAAAAAAAAAAAAAAAGAAAAATAGCTACAGCTCCCGGAGCGAACCATGGCCGGTGAGAAAAATTCTGTCTGCGTAAAGTTAAGGTGGGTGTACGACCGACGAGAGCGTTTGTCATCGGCCGTGGTTCGCTCCGGGAGTTGTAAGCATTACTACGCCCTTTCTCGAGGCACTTACGAGTGTAAAGTTATGTTGCAAAATTTTCAATCAAGTTATCACGGAAATTGTCAATGTTATCATTTAACCTGAAATTGTAGTTCTGTCAAGGTGAAAATTTTTGTTTATTTGCGAGAGTATCTTTTGACTTTTTTTTAAATTTATTTATTACCGCTCTATATTTATCGTTATGTTCGTAATAGTAGGTACAGCTGTTTAATGTTGAATCCACCAATATTCTTTATAGTAAAAAAAGATCAAACACATCAATAAAATAACTTTATAAAATACGACTAACAGAATATTAGCCATTTGCAATAATTACATTGAAAGCACATGCCGACGTACATTTCACTTAATGTTTTGATTTAACTTGTTTGCAAATCAATCATTACGTTTGTGAAAAGATCCATTTGAACAACTCTAGCTAAGAGAGTCATGATTTTAATTGATAAACAAATATTTGGACATACAAATTGGACATTAAGCGAAAAATTCTAATGAAATACAAATTCGTTAAGAAAAGAAAACAATATATTTTCATTAAATGTCAAACATTCTAAAAAATATGGACAAATGCCAGAAATAATGCTTATTAGCAACTATCTCTGAACTGAGCTATTATATTTAAATAAAAAATTAACCAAATGAAGAGCAGTATCAGTAAGACCACGACGAAGACCTAAAACGAGATGGAATAACGAGAAAATTGCGGATATTAAGAATATGGGTGTCAAATAATGGAAAACCCTAAACCAAAACAAGACATAATGGAAAAACATTGTACACGACGCCAAGTCACATAACCAATTGTAAAACAAAAATGTTAATGCGTGCTGATTTCCCGCAACAATTGCATCGGGAGAATCCAAAGAGGACAGAAAGCACTCCGTTAAGAATGTGAATGTCATGATAAATAGATACTACGACGAAGATTAAATATGGAATTAAGCTATACCACTATGAGCAGAATTGAATAGTCAAGAACGTTAAAGGCTTACAAAATCTGTATTTTGTATTGATGATACTGGAGATTTTTATGCAAAATTCTGCTCGTAGTGGTATAATTTAATCCCAGATTTAAGCTTAGTCGTCATAGGGATTTTAGACGACTCGCGTGTAATGAATTTCGTACCGCTTCAATATTCTGTGGGGTGCGAGCAGTTCTGACACTGCCACCTCTTTTCTGTAATGTTGAACCACTACTTTCAAAGTTCCTAACCCAAGTCTTATATAGCCATGTTGGACGGAACTGCAGCTCGGGGTGGCAAGTTGTAGTGTAAATGAAACTCTCATTGTACACGCAAAAAACTTTCACCATTTCTATAATAATCTTTCACAGCAAATGCACGTTGTTCACCTGACCACTTCTCCATGATAACTAAAATTCCTACTTTCTAGATTCAGGACGTTTACGTCGCAAGCCGGCGGCTCCTCTATTTTATCGTCAGCAGCGTTGCCAAATCGTATCGTTTCACCGAGTCACCTTGTATTTGTTCACACTTTAAGTGGATATTTAAGTAAATTATTTCTTTTTTTATTTTAGCAATTAGATACTTTGTCTCTTCGAGATACCAGCAGCCTGTATCTCAGACCTAGTCTGATAGGAGGTTCCCTCAACTACGTTGATTTTTATCGAAAAGGACTACCAGAAATAGAAAGACTAGACTTTATAATAAAATCTCCATTTCCTATCGACCTTCATGCGTTTAAGGACATATTTGGAGTTGTGCCCCAGAGAGATATCTATAAAGACAAGGTGTGGCCGGTTCCAGCAGATTTTATTCCATACGATATTTTTGATAAACTTTATGATATTAGACTTGATTTCCCTAAGTCTGGAGCTGGGGGTGTTCAAGAGTCTGAAGTGGAGGAGGAACATTTAACAGAGTCAGATATATCGACAAATGAAGAAAAAACCGATTAATACAAAGTTGGTACTGATAATAGAAAGTAAATTGAGTGGCATCGTTACTAGAGTTTTAAAGATCCTCAAATATAATGTATTTAGATATGCATTTTGGCATTCTATAAATGTTTGTTTTATAGAGGATATAAATATACGTTACTGCATAATACATATATTTTGTTTATTTTTGTTATTACATTTTATTAAGCACTTAATTTTGATAAGTGCTTCGTTTTAAATAGCTTATCGCTGAAATAGATTGAAAAAATTAGCGCAATATAAGTCTCGTTAATAAATATGAATTACAAAGAAATCTAGAATATCCTTCTGAGAACAGAGTTCGTGATTAAAATAAAATTAACGAAGTACAAAAGACTCAAAGAACTACCACAAAATTTTTATATTAAAAGGTTATACAAGGACGCGCTTCGGTTCATCACTAGCCATCATCAGCTTAAAATACAGGAACAAAAACAAAGGACTGACCTACAATATAATATTAAAAAGTATAAAACGTGAGGATTAAACATGTGGTGACACCGCCCACCTCAGTTAAGGAACTTACCAGACCAGGAAGGAAGAAGAATCCATTAGTGTCAACTTCATCTTGACACTTTATCCTAGAGTACTACATGTCATGACTGACAGTAATTTGACATTTCACCGGAAAGTTCCTACACCTGAGCTGTCCACAAGATGGTTCCTCCCAATTAACAAGCTTTACACAAGTTTTGCGGTCAAATTACAACTAAAATGCTAAAAATAGCTTAATAACTTAAAAAAACCTAATAATGGAGTTTTGTGGAACTTATGTATAGTGTAAACTAGTGGATTCTTCCTCCTTGCTGGTCTGGTAAGTTCCTTAACTGAGGTGGGCGGTGTCACCACATAATTAATTCTCACGTTTAATACCTTTTAATATTACATTGTAGGTATGGTTTGTTCAACAGTAAATGGTTTGAATTCAATTAGTGCGGTCGTATATATTATTAAATTTATCTGACCTGGCCCATTTAGGTCTGGATCCCGCGTATGAAAAAAAAGTTGATTAATAGCAAGCTGAAAATTTGTTAATAGCTTAAGGGTGTCTAGTCGGATAAACTTTGATATATGAGAACACTGGAACAGGGGCAGTTTTAATTGTGGAACAGGTTAAAAATTTGGAACGGTCACACCACGAAAACGGCACATTTATTTTGTCCGACAGAACAGACTTAAACTCTCCGAACAGAGATTAAACTCTCATGCAAAAATCAGACTGATATTTATCACCTGTCATAATTCCTGTCATTTGACATATTCTATATGTTCCACTCATTAAAACGCCCATTTGGTGATAAATAGCAGTCTGATTTTTGCATGAGAGTTTAATCTCTGTTCGAAGAGTTTAAGTCTGTTCTGTCGGACAAAATACATGTGCCGTTTTCGTGGTCTGACCGTTCCAGATTTTTAACCTGTTCCACAATTAAAACTTCCCCTGTTCCAGTGTTTCCATACATCAAAGTTAGTCCGACTAGACACCCTTAAGCTATTAACAAATTTTCAGCTTGCTATTAATCAACTTTTTTTTCATACGCGGGATCCAGACCTAATTATTAAGACCCACCCGGAGCGATAAGCCACCGAGGTAGACAGAGTTGGTCTTTTGCAATTAACACTGACTAGACGGTACTCCCATAATAAAGCCTAAAATAAATTTTACCTGAAACCGGGCCTTTTATACTATTATCGGTTAATCCGGGCTGTTTATAGTGGTAACTAATTGAACTTAACCACACCGAGAGAACAATTTCTTTTCTCCTAAAACACCGATTTCTTTGAGCAATATTTCTTAAAAGTTTACATATCCTATCAACTTAAACATACCGGTTCACATATAAAGAAACGAGTTTTTTAAACACAACTCAATAATTTCTTACAGATAATTTCTTCAATACTAAGAAATGCTTTAATGGTTACATTTAATATTCTTATCCTAAAGTTTTTATTTCTTAAATTGAAAACTACAAATATTTTGCAGTATAAGAAATATAGTGTTAAGTTAATCCATATTTATATTTGTGAACAAGAAATTTTCTTGCAATCAAATAAATATTTTAAACCACAAGAAATAATTCTTCAGAAATACCCTCTGTAGTAACTGTGGTTATAAAATAAAAACTTTGTCATTAATGCCGAAATGTTACTTGCAAAGAGATTTTATTCCACAAAAGAATTGCGCAGATTAACTATTTATGATTTAGTCGTCAGTGTTTGTCAAGATGGCGTGATATGTTCATGTTCATATAGATGGATTTTAGATTTATTGGTGTTCTTTAAAAATTAACGGATATTTTGAAGGTACGTACGTATATATGTATTAAATAAAAGTAAATTGAGTAATTTAAGATGTAATAATAATATTGTTGCGTATCAGAATGGTTAAAAAAGAAACATAATAGTATCTTTATATGCTTTTTAGGTATAATGATGGACGACTCTGAAATAAAGGAGCTTATTATTCTAACTGGGAAATATGCCACAATTTAAAGCTGACAGAATGATATAATATATATCTTCAGAACAATATTAAGAAAGGAGTTATTAACCAACTACGGGGCTTTCCAGAAATGGTAGAACTTCATACATGTAAGTACCTTTTTAAAAATGTGTATACTTAGGTATCAACTATAATAGGTTTCTTGAATATATCGTCTTCTATAAAAATATACAATACAACGCTATATCAAACATGGCGAATGCAACGCTGAGGATATTTTCTGTTAATTTATTTGAGATAAAGAAATCAGTTAGTCTAAAAGAAATATATGTTTATGGTTAAGAAATGTTATTGCCGAGAACCGTGAATTAGTTAATATGTATTAAATGACTTAGATGTAAACTAATAATACTTTCCCGTAATAAAATTTCTTAATGATTAGGTATGCTGTCTCTTTTAGATTATAAAAATTAAGAAAATTACATATTTATTATTATGTCTGCTTCAGTGTTTTACATTGGTTGTATTTTCCCTCTTGTTTTAGCTAAACAATGTTTATTGTGTGACTTAACATTATACAGATAAATATAATTTATATTTCATTAACAAAAACAAAAAAATAAACAAAGATGTGTAGGTTAAATAATGCCATGTTTGAACTAAATATGATTGATTATTATTAGTGTTAATAGTTCTTATGTGGGGCTCTGTTTTTTTTTTGTATTTCCTAAATTTGTCAAAATAAATATCTCTATCTTTATAAAAAAAAATTTATTAAAGTAAGTTTACTCTTTCTACATAACGATTTTGTTTTAGTGAATTGCCGATATACAAAGTGCTATTAACAAATGAAGGAAAATTTGAGGAAGTTGGATTTGCCTCTCCATCCTTTTATTGTTGTGTAGAAGCTAGTGGTTTAAGAGTGGAGAAAATATTTGTACGTAATAATAACGTTATATATCTTGTTTTATTAATAAATAATGATTTTACCTTAACACAATGATTTATTTCGCCGTATGTAATATCACTTTATTTTCAAGAAATATTAACTTAACTCTAAATATACGTTTATCTCTGCGAAATATATTTCTTACCATTAAATACATTAATTATTAATAGTAAAATAATAATATTCCTTACTAAGAAATATTATTGCTCAGAAAGAATAGTTTTGTAATGTGTAGAAAATATATTTTTATGACTAATAAAATTAATTAACATCAAGTGTAATTTCTTTCTGATAAATGGGTTTGAAGTTTGCCAGAAAGTGCTAGTTCAATCATGTTTAAGATATATTTCTTTGGCTATAGTAGAATTTATTTGAAATATTTTAGAAAATTATATCTTACATACAAAGATATATTTCTTAGGCAATATGCCAAGTCGATATTTCTTAAATGTTAATAAATTTTCTTTATGCCAAGAATTTTTTTCTCTCAGTGCATTTACTGTTTAACATACCATAAGTCCTTTGTTTTTGTTCCTGTATTTTAAGCTGATGATGGCTCGTGATGAGCCGAAATGCGTCCTTGTATGAACTTTTAATATAAAAATTTTGTGGTGCTTCTTCGAGTTTTTTGTACTTCGTTACCTCGAGACCCTATTTGAAAAATATTACTACTTCTCTTCATGTAAAATAAAATTATTTAAGACAGTGCTTTAATTGAAAAAAAACTGTTAGTTTTCAATTTGGTATATGACTCCATAATTAGGTTTAGATCACTGTCAAAATTTGCCAAGAGTCAAGAATAAAGACTTCTTGAACACGTCAATGTTGAGGTCATCCCGCTCCTCGACAATATGGATCTGGCTAGAAGATTTAAGAGGAAGACACCGTTCGAGCTAGTTAAGTGAAAATCACACTATAATAGTGCAATTGATGGCACAGGTTAATTTTGTGATACAGAGTCCAAGGGATACTAGAGAGTTGGTACTTATCTTTAAGTTTTTAATAGTAATTGATGCTAAAAAAATTGCTTATAATATAGAGGTTAAATAAAATTCAATTATTAACTGCATTCATATTTATCTAGCTTTATTCTCTACTTTTCCTCCATTTTGTACAAAACTTCTTTTGAGTAATAAAATGGTCTGTATAATTTCGATTAAGTCACAATCCCTAATATTACGATGCACGTAACACGAAGCGAGCTGTTCTCAACATTTCCTACCCTTTTCTTGGAAAATTATGTAACGTAAAATTTAAGAAGTGCACAAAGTGCCCAGGAAAGCTCCAGAGAAATAAACTTTATAACCTATCCAGAAAATTAATGAAGCCAGTTAAATTTTCATTAAATTTTCATTAGAATTATTATCCGGTCGTAAGATCATTATTAACAGCAATTTTAGATGCCGTCTAGCTTGTATTTTATTAGAAGTGCTATCAATAAGTTGCTGTCTCGAACACTGGTTGGGTTTCTTGTAACCTTCAGTGACATTCAGGCTCGGACTTTATTTTACGGACTAATTTGGTTCTTTTGATTTTTTAGTATTTGAACGTTAATCCGTTATATGAAGTTTTAAGTTTTATGTCAAAGCTCTTTGAGAAAAATTCTAAAACCTTTGTAAAAATTTTACTAGATACTTTCTGATACTTATTTCTGATTCTAACATTAACAATGAACCCTCACGATAATATACTCAATACATGTAAAATATACACAGCTAATTTGTTTAACTATCACATATAGCCCAATAAATGACCGTTTTGGAGTGTAATTTCCAGGGGCAACTCAGAATTGCATGAAAATCTGGATTTAGGTTCTACTTACCCTCCACTTCAAAGTTGAAATTGTGCCGTTGGTTGCTTTTACTTGGGGGGTGACAGTCACCCCTTCTCGGGGGTGAAAAACGCGTGTTTAAAATAAGGCCGGAAACGGATAAATTGACTTATTTTAAGCACCTTTTGTTCTATAAAGTTTTTTACGTAAGTCAATAATTTTCGAGTTATTCGCGATTTAAAATGTTGATTTTTCGACAAAAAAACTACGTTTTCAGACCGTTTTTCAAAATAACTCAACAAGTAAATATTTCATCAAAAAAAATATTTTTAGCAAAAGTGTAGCCTATAAAAAAAACGAAAAAAATGGTGTGCCAGAAAAGTCTACAAATTGAGTAGAAGCAAAGTTCTAGCTCATGAAAAATACGTACTTATTCGTCTAATTCCAAATCGAATAATTCAATGCAAAATCACCGAAAAAATAAGCGTTTTTCGGGAAAACTTTATTAACATTTTTAAACTATCGAAAAAAAGCTTATTATTTGTTTTTTACAAAAGTTTACAGCATCAAAAATAAACGAGTTACACTGAAAAAAGTTGGCCCCTTTTTTTGGTAAAAAAAAATCGTGAAAACGTCCCTCTATTTAGCACCCTAAATGAAATTAATCGTTTGGCTTTACCATCTATTTTAACTGTATGTGTATTGTTTATATGATCTGTAAGTTTGATTGGTTTGAAGTGCTTATTTTTAAAAACATTTAGTTTTATAATAAAAAAAAATTTTCTAAAAATTTTTGAAAAATTTAATTTTTTCAAAAAAACTTAAAAAGTATTAGTGGTAAGAAAAATCTTAAAGAGTAAAAAAATGTAGGTTTGCTATTATAAATATGCTAGTTTCATTTTGTTTCTCCGTAAGACAAAAATTGGTTAAGATATGGCTGTTCAAAATTTGCATACACTCGTGATTAGTGACCCATTCAAGCTTTCTCAATTATAACCCTTTCAAAAATAAACACTTTAAACCGGTGAGACTGACAGATCATATAAAAAATAGATAGGTAAATAAATTGCTTGTAAAGCGGTAACGATTAATTTCATTTGGGGAGTTAAACACGGCGAGATTTTCATGATTTTTTACAAAAAAAAAGAGGGCCCACTTTATTTTGAGCGTAACTCGCTTATTTTTAATGCTAAAACTACTGTTAACAATTAAACAAATCTTTTTATAAACACTTCAAAAAAGTTTAAATGGGTTTTTCCCGAAAAGTGCTTAATTTTTCGGTGATTTCACCTTAAAATATTCGATTTGAAATTAGACGAATAAGAACGTATTTTTCATGAGCTACAACTTTGTTTTTATTTGATTGATAGACTACTGATACACCATTTTTTTGGGTTTTTTATAAGCTACTCTTTTGATAGGGATATTTTTTTGATAAAATATTTACTTTTTGAGTTACTTGCGAAAAAGCGTCTGAAAACGTAGTTTTTTTGTCGAAAAATCAACATTTTCAATGGCAAATAACTCGAAAAGTATTGACTTAAGTAAAAAACTCTATAGAACAAAAGTTGCTCAAAATCAGTCAATTTATCCATTTCTGGTCTTATCTTGAATGTATGTTTTTCACCCCCGAGAAGGGGTTACTGTTACCCCCTAGTAAAAGCAATCAACGGCACAATTTCAACTTTGAAGTGGAGGGTAGAGCCTAAATGCAAATTTTCATGCAATTCGGAGTTGCCCCTGAAAATTACACGGTATCGCCGAATTTCCCGTTCATTTACTGGGCTAATAATACAAAATCCAACACGACTGGAGACCATTTGAATTCTTGCAAAACTGCCGGTCAGAACTTTTAACCGGAAATAACATCAAAACCTTAACTAAATATTAGAGCTCGACTATTCAATACGCACCACTTGACATATTGCCGGTACTATTTCTGATACTATATTATGGTACTCCCGTTTACAACGTTTTACCTGATGTGATATAAAAATCGAAAGTATTAGGTTTGTTCTAGCATCAGTTTCAAACGGTTTGAAACCATCAGCGAATAGTGGACCAGCGCGAGTAGACAGGATAGCACTGGTGACTGTATTATGTTCTCTCACTGACCAACTGTTTGCTGACGGTTGCTGACTAGTTTGACTGTTTTCTAGAACAAACTTATTATAAATTTGTTCTCACCAGACTAAGGCGAGTCGAACAATATACCACTTATAATATTTCGGCGACATTAAAACAGTTACTCAGGTTGCATCTCTTGAACTGGAAGTTCGAGATTACATTTCTCACCTTTAGTACTACGTCTGGGCTATAAGCTCTTCTTCGACACCGAATTTGTCATTCCTTATTTTCCAATAATGGAGCAGTTGTGTTTATAGACGAACAGATGGACATGATAGTTTAATATGTTCACATTTTGCTGTTGTAAAATCGGTGCAAACAATAGTACCAAGTATGATTGTTTGATAGAGCGTCACACGAGAGTTTCCTATTAGATCCTATCAAAAAAATAAACCAAGAATTTTGAAAACAAGGAACAAATAATAAATATTTTTTAGTTCCATTTCATAACTTTTCTCATTTTCTTTTCAAAGCTTTTACACGAAAGTTATCAATGTTGTGTTTTGTGTTGTGTTTTATGTGTTGTTATTATTTTAACAAAAACATTACAAAACATTGCAGAGAAAAACATTATTACAGATCAACTTCAAATAGTAGCATATTCAGATGATCTAGTCATCATAGCGAAGACGAAGAGGACACTTATAAAAGGAGTTGAAAAATCAGACAAGGAAGCAAAGAGAATAGAGTTAGACATAAACCAGCACAAAACGAAATACACGACGATACGGAAAGACGACACAACAACTCGGAAATATCGAATATCACAGAACGATAAATTTGAAACTGTATCCACCTTTAGATACTTCAGAATAACAATAGGGAAAGCCGGAAAAGAGAGAACAGCGGAAAGAATTCAAGGCAATAAAACATATAGGTCTGGATCCCGCGTATGAAAAAAAAGTTGATTAATAGCAAGCTGAAAATTTGTTTATAGCTTAAGTGTGTCCAGTCGGATAAACTTTGATATATGCGAACACTGGAACAGGGGCAGTTTTAACTGTGGAACAGGTTAAAAATTTGGAACAGACACA